>NC_035449.2:175661623-175970517 GCF_002127325.2 Helianthus annuus
TACCCTATCACATTAAGCCTGATCTTGTTCTGAAGGAAGATGGGTCGTATTATTTCATGGACCGTTTGTGGGTCCCAAGCCAAGATGATCTTCGTGCTTTGCTTATGGATGAGGCCCATAAGTCTCGTTATTCTATCCATCCTGGCTCAGACAAAATGTAAAAGGATCTTCGTACTCGGTATTGGTGGCCTGGTATGAAGAAAGACATTGCCTTGTACGTTTCAAAGTGCCTTACTTGTCTCAAGGTTAAGGCTGAACACCAACATCCTTATGGTCTTTTAGAGCAACCAGAGATTCCAGTTTGGAAATGGGAAAACATCACTATGGATCTCATTACCAAACTTCCGCGCACTAAGAATGGTCATGATGCCATCTGGGTAATTGTTGACCGTCTTACTAAATCAGCGCATTTCTTGCCAATCCGTGAGCATTTTCCTGCTGAAAAGTTGGCTAAAATCTATGTGGATGAAATTGTATCCCGACATGGTGTTCCTTTGAACATTATTTCTGATAGGGATGCTCGCTTCTCTTCTCGATTTTGGAGAACCATGCAATCTGCTATGGGGACCCAACTCAATCTGAGCACAGCCTATCATCCACAAACTGATGGCCAAACTGAAAGACCAATCCAGACTTTGGAGGATATGCTTAGAGCTTGTGTGATCGACTTCGGTGGTAGTTGGGATTCACATCTTCCATTGATTGAATTCTCCTACAACAACAGTTATCACTCCAGCATCAACATGGCTCCTTTCGAGGCTCTCTATGGTCGAAAATGTCGTTCACCAGTCTGCTGGAATGAGATAGGTGAGGCTCAGCTTACTGGACCTGACCTCATTCTGGAGACAACTGACAAGGTAAAGAAAGTTCGCGATAACTTACAGACAGCTCGAAGCCGTCAAAAGAGTTACGCGGACCAAGGACGCAAGCCCATGGAATTCCAAGTCGGTGATCGTGTATTACTTAAAGTCTCACCTTGGAAAGGTGTGATCAGATTTGGAAAGAAAGGAAAACTTGCACCTAGATACGTTGGACCATTCTAGATCGTCGAAAGAATCGGTAAGGTAGCCTACAGACTTCAATTGCCTCCTGAACTTGGAAATGTTCATCCAACTTTCCACGTATCCAACCTCAAAAGGTGCTTAGCAGATAAGAACCTCCACATACCACTTGACGAAATTCGTGTTGATAAAACACTACACTTTGTTGAGAAACCTGTGGAAATTGTCTGACCAATTCAGATTAGAGGTCTTAACCATTCAGACTTTGTATAAGTCTAAACTATTAAGTGCTGAACCAGTAAGAGGTCTGAACCATTAAGAGCCTCATTAAGAGGTAAACGAACAACCCCTTACTCAGGTCCACTTCCCTACATGGGCTCCCCTTGGGCTTGCTTGATCCACATGGCCTAAAGCTTGGCCCAAGTGACCTATAAAGGTCCAAAACCTAATACAAACTAACCCGATAAGGCCTAGTACGTAACCATAGCCCGTTGTGTTAATTTGATGTGTCAGTCTCACACTTTAGGGCCTAACAAATTTTTCATGTCCATCGACCAATAGTTTTTTTTTCAGGTCTTGGTATATCTTGTCTCCACCGGGATATACTGAATATTTTGAGTTATGTGATTCTTCAAGAATCAGCTCTCTGAGTCCTCCATAGATGGGAACGTAGATTCTATCATTCAGTCTTAGGATTCCATCCTTTCTAGGCGTCAACTGCTCTACAGTTCCACCTAATCCTTTACTCTGAGCATTCGCCACTAGCAGGGCTTGCTTCTGAGCCTCTTGTGGCTTTTCAGTCAAGCTAGTACGTATCTCAATGCTTTTTGCCTTAACCCTAATTGGTTTAACCCTTTTATTGCGACTTAGAGCGCCCGTAACCACATTTACCTTACCGAGATAGTAACGAATCTCATATTCGTAATCATTTAGAGTTTCCATCCATCAGCGTTGTCGCATGTTAAGATCTTTTCTATTTAAAAAATGTTGAAGACTTTTATGTTACGTGTCTATAATACACTTTTTGCCATACAAGTAGTGTCTACACAACTTTAATGCAAACACAACGCACCTAGTTCTAAATCATGGGTGGTGTAATTCTTTTCATGTACCTTAAGTTGTCGTGATGCATAGGCAATCACTTTTCATAAGCACCCAACCCACTCTAGAGTGTGAAGCATTAAAGTACACGATAAAGTCTTCGATCCCCTCAGGTAAGGGTAAGACAGGAGCATTGCTCAGTTTCTTCTTTAGAATCTCAAAGGGTTCTTTCTACTTAGGACCCCAGTCAAATTTTACATTCTTACGGGTCAAATCAGTCAAAGGAGTGACAATTCGAGAGTTCTCAGTGAACCTACTATAGTATCCTGCCAATCCTAAGAAACTATGGATTTGACAAGAGGTTTTGGGTGCTTCCCAATTTATGATAGCTTCAATCTTGGCGGGATACACTTGGATACCACGCTCGCTAATACGTGTCCTAAGAATTGGATTTCGTGGAGCCAAAACTCGCATTTGGAGAACTTAGCATACAGCTTCTCCTATTGCAACAGACCAAGTATACATCGAAGATGTTCCTCATGATCATCCTTGTGGCGTAAGAAGATAAGTATGTCGTCTTTGATGACAATGAAAAACTTATCTAAGTACGGCTTGCAGACTCTATTCATGAGATCCATGAATGTTGTAGGTGCGTTCGTGAGCTCAAAGGCATCACGAGAAATTCATAGTGGTCATATCTACTTCGAAACACAGTATTTAGAACATCTTCACTTTGGACTTTCAATTGGTGATAACTAGATCTCAAACCAATCTTTGAAAAGTAGGATCTCAAACAGATCATCGATGCTTGGCAAAGGATATCGACTCTTAATCGTGTTATTGTTTAGTTCATGGTGGTCGATGCACATTCGCATCTTTCTTTTTGACAAATAGAATAGGAGCTCCCCAGGGCGAGGAACTCGAAAGAAAAAAGCCTTTCTCTAAACGCTCTTCCAGTTGTGCCTTCAGCTCCTTCATCTCAGTGGGTGCCAAATGGTAAGGAGCTCTAGCTATAGGGGATGATCCAGGCAAAATGTCGATTCTAAACTCGACTTGCCTGTCCGGGGGCAGACCGCGTAACTCTTCATGGAAAACATCAGGATACTCCGAGATGATTGGAATGTCTACAATCTTCGGCTTCGGTTCGTCAATAGTCGCCTGTGCAATCTGAAAGACACGTCCTCTTTTCAAGCACTTGGATGCCTTAAGTAGAGACGCTTTCTCGGGCAATCCATAGTGTTGATCTCCACGAATAGTGAGTATATCACCACATGGGGACTTAATTTCGATAAGTTTCTTATCCCAGGCAATGCGAGGCTAGTTATGAGCTAACCAATCAGTGCCTAAAACTATATCAAATCCCATGAGATTCATAAGTAAAAGGTTTACAGCGATAGATTGGTTCTTGATGGATATAACACATCCATCAAGAATCGTGGAGGCTGCTTCTGTACTACCATCGGCCATTTCGACCTCATAAGCAACATCTAAGGTTCTTCAGGGCAGGTATAAAAGTTTGCTAAATTTATGGTCAACGAAACTCTTATCAGCTCTGGAATTAAATAAGACTCTAGCAAATATATCATTTACGAGAAACGTACCTGATGACTGTCGTGAGTGTCATACAAAAACCTAAATAACTATGTAAGTAGTGTATGTAGTGTATCGAACCAGAGGAGTATGTTGGAAATCGTTATTGATTAAGTACATAGAAATTAATTGCAGAAATATAAAATCGGTAAACTTCAATTATGTGTTCGGTTGCTATAATCACATAGACATGATTGCATAATTCGATTAATTGGTTGTGATTATTCAAAGACTACTTAGTTTGATTTCAAAACAATGAAAGGTTATCGTATGAACGACCAATTGAAATTTTCAACCCTAACCCCTATCAAATATATCCCAATAACTAGAATTCTTGGGAATTGAATGAATTAGAATTAAGAATTAAAGTAAAACCAATCGTTACAATCCAGTCAATCAAATCAAATGGTAAAAAGTATCGAATGCATAGATTATCAAGTTTAAGTACAAGTTCAAACACATAAATTAGTCTACTTACAAGAATCCTCCACTCAGAGGAAACCACTAAGAAATTAGCCACTCATCTCGATGAATTGATCTTCAAAAACTTGAATAGGAGTTGGCTTCATCTTTAATAACTTTGATATGGTGAAATTATGACGGAAGACGGGTGCAAAAGGGCAAAACTTGCTGCTACTAGGTCACCAAATTCATCCTTGGAGTGAATCCTCTGTTAAGGTTCTGAAAATTCCTTTTTATACGTCCAAAAGTCAACACCTAAGCGCCTTTCCGGTACCCGCCGTAACCTACGGCTGATATACTCTGTTTACTTTTGTGGCGCTGAACCATAAGCTACGGTCTCCAACCGTAGCTTACGGTGGTGAGCTGCCGCTGCTGTTGTTATTAAACTACCGGACCATAGGTTACGAAATCAACAGCGTAGCCTACGAAAGGATTGCTCTAGCTCTCCCTTCACATATTTAACTTTCATATGTGAGAGCCCAAGTATCCTGATGCTTTAGTGTTTACCCAAGACTCAAGGCAAACTAGAATCCTCCTAACAATACCCCCGAGAATAATGGGGAGGTGCATCTCCTATAGCGCCACTATTGTTAAGGCAGAAATACACACTTTAGGATTAAATGTCACATAGTACAAAGAGTCAAGAATCAAGAATCACAAGTTTCACGTACACATAGGATAGACTTTAGATTCAAAAGTATCAAGTTTCATAGTTTCATAGAATACATGTTACATCCCAATGTTTAGATTCGAAGCATCACCATAGCTTCATTCACTTGTTTCCAAAGCATCCTATCAGCCCACAACATGTATTATGTCACACCCCCAAAATCCACCTGCGGAGTATCACCGCTTGGGAGCGTGACTGACCAGGATCAAGCCACCAATCATATCGAACATGTAACTAATATCAAATATAATAAATGTAAACCAATCATCCAATACGATAGGTGTTCAAAACATAATCATAGTTTCAAAGTATAGCGGAAGCATAAGTATGAAAACCCAATGTGTAACATAAGTTCAAATGTTCAAATGTTTTAACATGGCATCCACGATCCATGCTCCACAACGACCTGCTCCTCCCAGTGCAAGCTCCATGTATCTAACGACCTGCAAGGCATGTAACAGAGGATCAACAACTAGTTGAGCGAGTTCACAGAAAGTAAATGCGTAATAGTAAGTTCGTTTGTAACATGTGGCTCTACTGGGCCGATAGTACGTTCTATAGGTGGGGGCTTCCCATGTTGTATAACCCCTAGACTACTCGTAACCATATGTGTTCTTCACAATCCGAGAACAGTAGTAAGTATAAGTTCATGTAGGTTTTACGTGAGTATCCTTCACATCCGAGGATAGTAATTAAGTATAAGTATCCTTCACAACCGAGGATAGTAATATGTATAAGTATCCTTCACAACCGAGGATAGTAATATGTATAAGTATCCTTCACAACCGAGGATAGTACTATGTATAAGTATCCTTCACAACCGAGGATAGTAGTAAGTATATGAGTACGTAGATTGCACGTATGTGTCCTGCACAACCGAGGACGATGGTATGGTAGTCTAGTAATAGTGTAAGTACAGTTCTATTCAATCACAATCCTTCAATCCCAATTCCCGTGCCTTGGGAATCCCATGCCTTAGTAAGAGTGTGAACTCACCTTGGTTTGCTCGGTATGCTATGTAATGCACTCACAAGTAATCAGTCAAGTCCTATTGTGTGCACGTGTAATAAATCAGTTCATGTTCGTATTAATACGCAGGTAATCCATATCATAAAGCATTTCACAGTCAGCATCATATATCACATACGATAGAGTTCTTGGTTAATACGAACAGGGTTATTCAGTAACACAATTAACAGGGTCGTCATGTTTAACAAGATCAACATACTTAGCAAAATAACACGTCTTTCTCAGAACTGATACACTTAACCTGGTTAACACTTAACCCAGTTAACACATGGAACAGGAATAATAGCTTAACGGTACAAGTTAACTAACAGAGTTAACTAACAATTAGGGTTAACAGCTTAGTAACTTATCAATGGTTTACATGCTCTACTGCCTTACATACTTAAAAGGTTTACGAGCAGATCACAGGGTTAACATCATATCATATCAGGCCAACACTCAGACAACAAGTATAAGCATGAAAGTTGGACTACCTGTATCTTATTAAAATTACGAACCACTTTAATTGAACTAAGGTTCTGATCCCTTTGTGTTATACAAGAAGTCGGACTTAACATTTCTTTACAAAACTCAGACAAGAGCATGGTTATAAACCTCGGACTTCATTATTCATTAAAACTCGGACTAGGGGCTGCCATGCTAAACTCGGACTAGGGGCTGCCATGCTAAACTCGGACATGGGAGGGATCCCTTTCACAAAGTCGGACCCAAGGGGGGTGGGGTTCTAAGCTTAAACTCGGACAAGAGGGTGGGGGCTTCACAAGGTCGGACTAAAGGAACAAGGCCATAACTCGGACCTCTTGGGATCATTTCAAACTCGGTCCAAGGACTCTCATATTAAACTCGGACAAGGAGGTTTCCAATCAACAAAGTCGGACCAAGGTTTCCCCCTCTTTAAACTCGGGCAGCCTCTACTTTTAAATAAAAGGTCGGACCTACTTCCTATCACAAACTCGGACCACATTAGTTGAATGTAAAACTCGGGCATGTATATGTGAGGAAACTCGGACAAGGAACATCATAATATACTCGGACATGTAACATCATAATAAACTCGGATAAGTTAACACATTCATAAAGCTCGGACCAGTGGTCTTTGTTATAAACTCGGGTATCATCACATATTCAAAACTCAGACAAACAAATGTTCATATTCCATTTCGATCGTAGCAGTTACATTCTTGATTTCATACGAACAGAAACCCTAAATTCATCACTTTTGCATAGCAGGAAATCATTTTTACAGTTAACAACTTCATATTACCAAGTATATTTTGCCATCAACAATGATTTTACGACTAACCATTATCATAACACGATAATCAAGATTCAATTCAGCAAATACAGGACAATTATATCAAGAACTAGGGTTTGCAAGAATTACAAGAATCAAGAATTGATGACAAATCCACAATCAATAAACAATGATTAACAGTTACCTTGTGTTGATCCTAGAGAAAGAGAGGAATCAAACTTGTGATGTCTTGCCAATGATTGGGTGATGATTTCCAGAGAATTGTGAACTACGTGCTTGGATTTTTGTGTGTGTGTGGTTTAGTGAAGGATTAAGGTTAAGTATAATTAAGTTTTCACTAATTACTCAATACACCCTGAATAATTATCTTTTACACAAGCATACCATCTTACAAGCATTTCACAATTTGACCACCAAGTTCACATAATTGGCAAGTCTATCACAATTAATCAAACAACCATGCATAATCACACAATACGATTCACTGTATCAAAACGTATAAAGTTCCATAGCAATAAATTGTGTAATTAATTAACTACACAAATGATGAACGTGCAATAAATGCGAAATAAAATCTTGGAAATTCGAGTTGTCACATTATCCCCAACTTAAAAGAAATTTCATCCCGAAATTTGGTACGCACTCACTGAGGAAGCTAGGTAAGTTATATCGTTCACTGGTTTTCCTGGGGTGTCACATCATCCCCCCGTTGATTTGGAATTTCGTCCCGAAATTCAGTAGTAGTAGCTTCAGCCTCAGTAGTGGATGCATTGGTTTCGAATAACTGGAGGTACTTTTCTGTCATCTGGTCTTCGCATTCCCAGGTGTACTCTGGGCCACGTCGGGAGTTCCAACGAACTCGGACAAGAGGGATTCTCTTGTGTTTGAGGACCTTAACATCCCGGTCCGTGATTCCAACTGGTTCCTCGACGAACTGCAACCGCTCGTCGATAGTGAGTTCCTTAAAAGGAACTATGAGGGTCTCATCTGACAGGCACTTCTTCAGATTCGACACATGAAATACATTGTGAACTGCACCGAGTTCAGCTGGTAGGTTCAGTCTGTAGGCTACTGGGCCTATTCTTTCAGTGATTTCGAACGGTCCAACATACCGTGGATTGAGTTTGTCTCGTTTACCAAAACGAACCACACCCTTCCAGGGTGAGACTTTTAATAAAAACCCGGTCCCCGACCTGAAATTCCAATGGCCTCTTGCGCCTATCCGCGTAGGCTTTCTGACGGTCGCGAGCTGCCGCCATGCGTTGTCGTATCTGTGCAATTCGTTCAATAGCGTCAACTACCATTTCTGGGCCTGTAATCTAACTATCCCCCACCTCTGCCCAACCGAGAGGTGACCGGCATTTACGTCCGTACAATGCCTCGAATGGAGCGGCTTGTGTGCTGGTGTGATAACTGTTATTATACGAAAACTCCCCCAAAGGGAGATGTTTTTCCCAGCCGTTGCCGAAATCGATAACACATGCCCGAAGCATGTCTTCGAGAGTCTGGATCGTTTGCTCAGACTGCCCATCCGTCTGAGGATGATATGTTGTGCTCATGTCTAATCGTGAGCCGAAAGATTTGTGCATCGCTTACCATAGCTCTGACGTGAATCGTGCATCCCGATCCGAAATAATGGAGGTGGTCACCTCGTGCCTTGAAACAACTTGTTTAAGATAGATGTCTGCGAGAGTGGAGAACTTATCCGTTTCCTTTATAGATAGGAAGTGTGCAGACTTGGTGAGTCGATCCACGATCACCCATATGGTATCATTCTCACGCTGGGATCTGGGTAGGCCTGTAACAAAATCCATGGAAATTTCTTCCCATTTCCACTGTGGTATCCTGGGTTTCTGAAATAGGCCTGAGGGTTTCTGATACTCTGTCTTGACTCTCGCACAAGTCAAACATTTGCCGACGTAAGTTGCGATAAGAGCTTTCATGTTTGGCCACCAATATGTTGTTCTGATATCGTGGTACATTTTATCCGACCCTGGATGTACCGAGTAGCGAGACTTGTGAGCTTCGTCCATTACAAGCTCTCGTAAACCGCCATAAAGTGGGACCCAAATACGCCCCGTTACATAGTAGGCGCCGTCTTCCTTTTGTTCCATACGTTGCCTTGAGCCGCGTAAGGCTTCAGCTTTGACGTTTTCGGGCTTTAATGCTTCCATCTGAGCAGTTCGTATCTGTGCGGGAAGACTGGACTGAATAGTGAACTATAAAGCTCATACGCGCCTAGGTAAGGTGTCTTTTCGATTGAGAGCGTCAGCCACAACATTGGCTTTGCCTGGATGGTACTTGATGGCGCATTCGTAGTCGTTCAGAAGTTCAACCCATCTCCATTGACGCATGTTCAAATCCTTTTGCTTAAGAATATGCTCGAGACTCCTGTGATCGGTGTTAATCGTGCACCTGGTACCGTACAGGTAGTGTCGCCATATCTTAAGAATACGTCCTCATCCCGGACTCTCAGCTGGTGGTAACCTGACCTTATATCAATCTTAGAGTAGTAACTCGACCCTTGCAACTAGTCGAATAAGTCGTCAATGCGTGGAAGAGGGTAACGGTTCTTCACTGTGTCCTTGTTCAGTTCACGGTAATCAAGCTCACATCCTGAAAGTGCCATCCTTCTTTTTCACAGATAAATGGTATCCAAGAGTTCTTGTAGCTCCCCAAGGCGAAGAGATAGGTCGGATAAATCCCTTATCCAAGATTTCTTGTAGCTGAGTCGATAGTTCTTCCGATTCTGGTGTAGTTAAGCGATACGGTGCTAGCGATTCTGATTTGCAGGCCGTGGACTCCTGAATCCTAAGCTTCATGACCCATCTTGAGACACCTCTGGCAACGTCCCTCGTTGCACTAACCACCGTGGTGTCTGTTGCATTAGTTACACGTTGGGTGAATTCCCCGATATCCACCCTGCCCCTGACCACCAGAAGTTGGCTGACTCGGCTCTGGTGATCACTATTCTTGCGCTGTTGCTGTGCTTGAGACTGAACGGTAGCTGAACCCTTGCTGGAATACCCATCCCATTACCGCTTGTTGTCACTAGGAGTAGCGGGAGTAGCAGAAGTGGTGGCGGTAGTAATAGCGCTGATACAACTAGGCAGCCTGTTCTGTTCCACTGCCTGATCCATGAGGCGATGAGCAAGACGCTGAATGTCTTGGATATTGTCGTGATTAGCCGATGTAGCATGGCTCTGAATCTCTGAGGCTAGACCCTTGAGGTACAATTCGATACGCTTGCTTGGAGGGTCCACCATGGTTGGACACAAGATGGCCAGTTCGTTCGATCGTTTCGTATAAGCATCAATTTCCTGACCCCGTCATTTTCAAATGGTAAAGCTCCACTTCCGACTTGTGGATGTCATCACGCGTGCGGTATTCCCTTTTAATGCGTTCTTTTGAATTCGTTCCAGGGGTGGCGTTAGCAGCTGCCAGCCCTAATATCTGAACTTACGCGTTCCACCAGGTTAGCGCGATTCCTTCCAACGTAATAGTGCCGTACTTGACCCTGCGAGCCTCAGGGCATTCACACATCTCGAATACCGACTTGAGCTTCCCAAACCAATGGAGTAGTCCCACTGCTCATTCTGTGCCACCGAATGTGCTTGGACGACAGTCCATGAAGTTCTTGAATGTGCAGACATGTTGCTGTGCGTTCCGACCCGTTGCGCGAGAAAGATAGGTCAAGGTTAAGCGCGAGAGTTGGGTCACGAGAGTAGGATCTAACATCATAGAATAGGTTTGGCATAGCAGGTTATACCTCCTGCTTGTGCGGCTGCAAGTGCCGCAGCAACTTGTTCGTTAATGAGAGCCGTCAATTGGGCTTGAGTCATGTTCACATGTCCAGACTTGATCGAACAGTAGAGGTAGCATAAGTATGAATGGTTCGCGAGTAGTGCGATGACAGAAAAGTGTAGGCACATAGGTGTTCTTAAGCAATAACAAGTAGTGAGCAAAGTAATGTAAGCATACTACGAGCAAAGTTCTATGCAAATTCTAGCATGCAGGCAATAAACATAAACCTTATTACCTAGGATGTTGAGTCTTGCACGTGGAGCGAAGCGTCGTTGTGGATCGTTGAGAGCACTGTTCTGGTTATAGTCTGGTTTTAATAAAAACGTTTTCCCATATTAAAACCAAGTTCTCTATAACCAATGGCTCTGATACCAATCTGTCACACCCCCAAAATCCACCTGCGGAGTATCACCGCTTGGGAGCGTGACTGACTAGGATCAAGCCACCAATCATATCGAACATGTAATTAATATCAAATATAATAAATGTAAACCAATCATTCAATACGATAGGTGTTCAAAACATAATCATAGTTTCAAAGTATAGCGGAAGCATAAGTATGAAAACCCAATGTGTAACATAAGTTCAAATGTTCAAATGTTTTAACATGGCATCCACGATCCATGCTCCACAACGACCTGCTCCTCCCTGTGCAAGCTCCATGTATCTAACGACCTGCAAGGCATGTAACAGAGGATCAACAACTAGTTGAGCGAGTTCACAGAAAGTAAATGCGTAATAGTAAGTTCGTTTGTAACATGTGGCTCTACTGGGCCGATAGTACGTTCTATAGGTGGGGGCTTCCCATGTTGTATAACCCCTAGACTACTCGTAACCATATGTGTTCTTCACAATCCGAGAACAGTAGTAAGTATAAGTTCATGTAGGTTTTACGTGAGTATCCTTCACATCCGAGGATAGTAATTAAGTATAAGTATCCTTCACAACCGAGGATAGTAATATGTATAAGTATCCTTCACAACCGAGGATAGTAATATGTATAAGTATCCTTCACAACCGAGGATAGTACTATGTATAAGTATCCTTCACAACCGAGGATAGTAGTAAGTATATGCGTACGTAGATTGCACGTATGTGTCCTGCACAACCGAGGACGATGGTATGGTAGTCTAGTAATAGTATAAGTACAGTTCTATTCAATCACAATCCTTCAATCCCAATTCCCGTGCCTTGGGAATCCCATGCCTTAGTAAGAGTGTGAACTCACCTTGGTTTGCTCGGTATGCTATGTAATGCACTCACAAGTAATCAGTCAAGTCCTATTGTGTGCACGTGTAATAAATCAGTTCATGTTCGTATTAATACGAAGGTAATCCATATCATAAAGCATTTCACAGTCAGCATCATGTATCACATACGATAGAGTTCTTGGTTAATACGAACAGGGTTATTCAGTAACACAATTAACAGGGTCGTCATGTTTAACAAGATCAACATACTTAGCAAAATAACACGTCTTTCTCAGAACTGATACACTTAACCTGGTTAACACTTAACACAGTTAACACATGGAACAGGAATAATAGCTTAACAGTACAAGTTAACTAACAGAGTTAACTAACAATTAGGGTTAACAGCTTAGTAACTTATCAATGGTTTACATGCTCTACTGCCTTACATACTTAAAAGGTTTACGAGCAGATCACAGGGTTAACATCATATCATATCAGGCCAACACTCAGACAACAAGTATAAGCATGAAAGTTGGAGTACCTGTATCTTATTAAAATTACGAACCACTTTAATTGAACTAAGGTTCTGATCCCTTTGTGTTATACAAGAAGTCGGACTTAACATTTCTTTACAAAACTCAGACAAGAGCATGGTTATAAACCTCGGACTTCATTATTCATTAAAACTCGGACTAGGGGCTGCCATGCTAAACTCGGACATGGGAGGGATCCCTTTCACAAAGTCGGACCCACGGGGGGTGGGGTTCTAAGCTTAAACTCGGACAAGAGGGTGGGGGCTTCACAAGGTCGGACTAAAGGAACAAGGCCATAACTCGGACCTCTTGGGATCATTTCAAACTCGGTCCAAGGACTCTCATATTAAACTCGGACAAGGAGGTTTCCAATCAACAAAGTCGGACCAAGGTTTCCCCCTCTTTAAACTCGGGCAGCCTCTACTTTTAAATAAAAGGTCGGACCTACTTCCTATCACAAACTCGGACCACATTAGTTGAATGTAAAACTCGGACATGTATATGTGAGGAAACTCGGACAAGGAACATCATAATATACTCGGACATGTAACATCATAATAAACTCGGATAAGTTAACATATTCATAAAGCTCGGACTAGTTATCTTTGTTATAAACTCGGGTATCATCACATATTCAAAACTCAGACAAACAAATGTTCATATTCCATTTCGATCGTAGCAGTTACATTCTTGATTTCATACGAACAGAAACCCTAAATTCATCACTTTTGCATAGCAGGAAATCATTTTAACAGTTAACAACTTCATATTACCAAGTATATTTTGCCATCAACAATGATTTTACGACTAACCATTATCATAACACGATAATCAAGATTCAATTCAGCAAATACAGGATAATTATATCAAGAACTAGGGTTTGCAAGAATTACAAGAATCAAGAATAGATGACAAATCAACAATCAATAAACAATGATTAACAGTTACCTTGTGTTGATCCTAGAGAAAGAGAGGAATCAAACTTGTGATGTCTTGCCAATGATTGGGTGATGATTTCCAGAGAATTGTGAACTACGTGCTTGGATTTTTGTGTGTGTGTGGTTTAGTGAAGGATTAGGGTTAAGTATAATTAAGTTTTTACTAATTACTCAATACACCCTGAATAATTATCTTTTACACAAGCATACCATCTTACAAGCATTTCACAATTTGACCACCAAGTTCACATAATTGGCAAGTCTATCACAATTAATCAAACAACCATGCATAATCACACAATACGATTCACTGTATCAAAACGTATAAAGTTCCATAGCAATAAATTGTGTAAATAATTAACTACACAAATGATGAACGTGCAATAAATGCGAAATAAAATCTTGGAAATTCGAGTTGTCACATTATCCCCAACTTAAAAGAAATTTCGTCCCGAAATTTGGTACGCACTCACTGAGGAAGCTAGGTAAGTTATATCGTTCACTGGTTTTCCTGGGGTGTCACATATTAAAATAGAGTTAGTACGAAAATGCACTGGCGAGTATACTAGTCAGAGTATATAGAATAATAGATTAAAAACAACTCATATCCGTAATGTAAGTGTTAAAATAGTTTCCGTCGTTCTAGCGTCGCAGTCCAACCAGTGATAGCCTAAACTAAGCGTTCAGATTGCTCACGAGATTCCATAACGCTGGAAGTTTCATAATAGTTTAAACTGATTCTACATTGTCTAAAACGAACAACCACCTGATCAAGTATCAAATTACATAAAATATCAAATATTGTTCAATGTTTAATTAACTACGTAGGTTTCGAAGCATCACCCTAGCTTCATTCACTTGTTTCCATAACATCCTATTAGCCTGCAACATGTATTAAAATAGAGTTAGTACGAAAAATGTAATGGCGAGTATACAAGTCTGAGTATATAGAATAATAGATTAAAAACAACTCATATCCACAATGTAAGCGACAAAATAGTTTCAGTCGTGCTAGCGTCGCAGTACAACCAGTGATAGCCCAAGTATCCCGATGCTTTAGTGTTTACCCAAGACCCAAGACAAACTACAATCCTCCTAACAATACTCCCCGAGAATAATGGGTTGGTGCATCTCCTATAGCGCTACTATTGTTAAGGCGGAACTACATACTTCTTGATTAAACGTCACATAGCACAAAGTGTCAAGAATCAAGAATCATAAGTTTCACGTACACATAGGATAAAGTTTAGATTCAAAAGTATCAAGTTTCATAGTTTCATAACAAGATTGCGCAAAGTGTCGATTTAGTCTCTGGATCGGATGGCAGTCCGATCGGATGGCCATCCGATCGGATTGCCAGTCGATTGAGGTGACAATGTGTGAGGGAACGGATGACTATCCGATCGGATCGCTATCCGATCAGATTGCCACTCGATTCAAGTCTCAAGTTTCAAATTGTTATGTGTTTTGGTCGCTTTGATCGGACGACTGTCCGATCAGATGACTGTTCGATCAGATTGCTATCCGATCGGATTGCCATTCGATCAAGGACCCCAAGTTTCAAGCTTCTGAAAAAGTTTCCAAGTGTTAAAAGGTTGAGAGACAAGTGTAACCCGATTGGGTGGCTGTTCGATCGGATGGCTATTCGATCGGATTGCCACTCGATCGAGTGGTCCTTGTCTCGTTTATAGTTTTGTAAAGTTTCTAAGTTTTTGGTTTAACGATAACGACACGATACTTATTGAGGCAATGGTAACCTCATTAATATACAGCCATTCTGATTGGATAGGAATCACCCCTGTTCGACCAGTGGTCTGTTCATAGCGAGTCTATGTCGGAATCCGTATTCTGGCCCTCTTTTCTGGCAACAACCCGTTTCCAAACCAAATTCAGACTATCCATCCAGTCTACAGTCCCTTTAGACTCGGATTCCACCATTTCTAGTGAAAGATTGAAGAAAAGATGAAGATAACTTAAATTTTATTATGAAAAATCCGAGATCTAGCTTAGATTTGGTGAAAAACACATGGAATTTCTCATATCTGAGCTAGATCTTACCAGGAATGATATCATATGGTAGTTTGTACAAACCACCATGATGACATCATCCTCAAGAACTCAGATCTAAGATATTTCACGGTGAAAAGTGTGATTTCAAAGGATAATCACGTAGAGAATGAATTGTAGATCAAGAAAGTACAAGAATCTAGTGTAAAACGTACCGGAATTGCCGAGAAATCGAAGAAATGTCTTGTGGGTGAGTCTGAGTCGAGTGAGGTTGTCACATCAGTGAAGGATTGATGTGACAGGCCTATTTATAGTGTGGGAGAAGGACTAGGGCGGTGTGCAGCGGATCGGATGACGGGTCGATCGAGTGGCCATCCGATCGGGTGGTCATCCGATTGGATTGCCACTTAGTCAACCCTATCCTTATTGCTTTCCCGTCTTTGATTCATTTGCGAGTTAGATTAAGCATTGTGTTGCATACAGTTTGTTAAAAGTATCACGTAACTAGATTACATCATAACACAAAAGTTCCAAGTTTCATGGATGCCGCCAGTGACAATACACCAGTCTCTCACTTAACCAAGAATCAAGTTTCACAAGTATCAAAAGTATCAATATTACATAGATTAGGGACTAATATTGACAATAGGCAAAGTCCAGGGACTGAACTTGCCAAAAGCCTAAAGTTTAGGGACACAGGGCGTTATAGGTTGGCACTACCAACAAACTGCCAAAGTTGTTGAAGGTGGAACTGTACCTTACGTGTAAAGACAAGTTTGAGTCTTTTGTTAAATATTAGGACACACGGATGTGGATCTGTATTCAGGATGGGTACGTGCACCCAACTCATGAGTTTGAAGGCAGACAACAGGTCACTACGTATGTTAATATGGAAGACACAGAGAAGAAGATGTATGAAGATGAGAAGAGAGCCCTCGCTGCTAAAAAAATGTCTTTACCTGATGGCATTAAACACATCTTTAGGAGGTACACTACCACGAAAGAGCTGTGGGATGCATTAGAAAAGCGGTATGAGGGCAATGCTGATATCAAGAAGAATAAAGTTGACTTGCTAAAGAAACAATTTGCTCTCTTTAAATGTATGAGAAATGAGTCCCTAGAAGATATCATCACAGGGTTCTATCATCTAATGGCAGAGATAGAGAACTATGACATGGAGGGATACACTGACACTGAGATAAATGATAAGTTGCTAGATGCCTAATGTGCACAAAATGCAACATATAAATTAAATCAATTGTGGCATAAAACTAACCAATTTTTAGTACTAATTTTGGAAAAAGTGTTCTTTTCTTCCTTTTGTATTTTCAGGATTAAATGAGCTTAAATTAACAAAATAAGCAAAAAGTGTAGGTCCCCTTGATGTGTATGGATCTTCACAGAATCGTCTTTCCAATCAAGAATGCGGAATCCTCTTGATCAGAATATAACAAAAACGTGTAGAAACAGCAAGACACTTTCAATCCGGATCTTTATTGATTAACTATCAAACTGATTACAATCAATCAAGATCCTCACACACTCAAATTCGTCCAAGCCTAGCTCTCACGAATTTCAATGTCTCTCAAACTCTGTTTTGGCTGATTAACTAATCAACCTAAACCCTAATGTCTAACCTTGTTTATATAACACAATGTTTACAAGTTGGACTAGGGTTTCCTACATGGGCAAGGCCCAATTCGTCCCCCTAGACCCAAACTAGGTTTAGTTTAGCCCAAACTCAATTATCTCACTAATACAAAGCTAAACCCGCTAACTGTTTATAGTTTAACTAATTACAAGATACCCAAAGACCAAATCTAAGCTGTTGTCATAAATATGCACCAACAAACTCCCCCTTGACAATAGCTTCATAAAAAACTTTGTCTTCAGTCAAAACTTTGTCTTTAGTCTTCTTGCAATCTTCAAGTAATCTTGCACTGTCTTTGGTCTTTGGATAACTTCAGCTTCAATAGCTTCTGTCAGCAACAGACTGTCAGCAACAGACTCCCCCTAAGCTGAGGCATCCAATCACCAAATCTTCAACACGTTAGCAATTGAGTAAACTCCAGTTCAGCATTTCCATAGCAATCTTCAACTCTTCAACTTGTCTGCAATATAGAAAGGAGGTTCTACCATGCATCCAATCAAACTCTCATCTTCACACTTCACAGCAACTTCTCAGCAACAACCCGCTTTAATCTGTATACTATAAAACAAACATCTCGAGAAAACATAAGAATTTTTCAACTTAAGTTAAATAAATTATTTTTTTCAAGAAATTAGTTAAACTGTATCACAGATTAAGCATTTTAAAATTCATCACCAACACGCAAAAATTTTTCAACACACAAGAAGCTGCAAGATTTAAAAATTTTGAACTCACTTTCTAACACCGTCTCCCCCTATCAGTAACAATTCCTCCTAGAATAACAGTTTTCCGTACGTTAAGAATTTTAAACAGAAAATGACACTATTTTTGTATTTTTCTGAAAGCAAGTAAATAACAAAACAATAAACACTCTATTTTTGTGAGAATCACTGGTATGAAGATCATATCAGCACAGTCAAACTGTTTCACACAATTAGATTATTCTTTATTTAATGTTTTAGTGAAAAGCAGTTCAAGAGGATTACCAGTATTTTTGTCCACTTAAACAAAATGCTTGAACATTTCAAGTACCATTACCATATGATACGTTAAGGTAATTTTATTTACTGAAATATTAGTGTGTCCCACAACAGGATATACCCCCACGATCTAGGTATGCACAAAGATTCATCGTAGTAGGTGAGTATACTGATGCCATCCTTTAAGATATCATGACTGTGTCTAGGTCTGCATATAATCTGTTTTATCATGTTTTGATTGCTTAACAATGAACACCCAAACAAATACTAATCAAATCATGGAAATATAAACAGCACACTCTATCATGCAAGTATCTTCCCTACCACATATTTCACAAGTCCAATCCAGAGTTCTGAAATCTTAACTGGGAATAGGTTGAGAAGAGAACCGGATAGATCTTTAGCAGAGATGGTATAATATACAGATCAAATGAGTTTTACTCAGTTTGATATAGGTTTCTTGGGTTTCTTTTGGGCACTTGAGGGCCTCTTTCGGGTGTATTAGATCTATAGCGCGACAATGTACAGCTAGGTCAGCATGTATCTGGATGCAGCAGAAGCTGTCGTTGCCTAGCACCTCCAGGTCAGCATATATCTGGATGCAGTAGAGGAGGTACACGACTTTTTTCAGAGAAGATTTCAGAATCAGATCAAAATTGTGTGTATCAGAAAAACATACAGACATTCAAATAGAAAAGAGCTAATTCCAAGTGACTTTCTTTCCTGAGGTCATGTACAATTTTAGTTCTGAACAGACAGACAGCCAAGATATCCCTAGATGAAATAACAGTATAAAGACCCAAAACTTTAGATTTTGGCAATCTATCAATGCAAGAATTAAGGTCATTAAACCATACACCACCGATGTGTTCCCCACTCATATTCAATTCATTTATGTTTATATCACATAGGGAAGTTGAATATTTCATGCTTTTTGCCTATTGGTACATCATATGATGAAGTTGCTATCACACTTAAGCAATATATGGTTCAATTTCAGTGTGACATTCTAACTTGCTGATGTACTATCATTTCTTCTTTTTCACAGAGTGATAACTCATTTTTGATTTTCTATATTTTTTATGTTTTTTATTTTTTAATGTTTTTGTATTTTTGTGGTTTTTAAGAAAAGCAGTAAACTATTTACAAAATTTCTTATGAAAAACCAGTTATTCAGGATTCCTCATCCCGTTGAGTTCGACTAAGTGTTCAAAGCGAGCCCTGTCAAGTGATTTAGTATAAAGATCTTCTAGGTTATGTTCTGTGTCGACTAAGCACTTTGAACTTCAAACTAAATCATTTAATGTACATATATATCAACAATCTCACATCCCCCGTCCTGTGCCTAGAGCAGCCACTATCAACATAAGCTGATAATCCTCCTTAGCAGCTCCTGCACACACCAACTAATAAATTTAGTTAGATTGGGGGACCCAAGCCTTAATGGTCTTGGGTGGTCCAAATTCACCAACTACTGGAACATCCATCCAATATCCATTACTCCTAACTGGAGTCTTGGATCTTAGACCTGTTGGAATTTGATTTTGATTTTCCACTAGGTCTTTGGTCCTGAGGGTTCCTATATACATTTGGACAATTTGACCTTTGGAAATTTTGATTTTGAAACCTTGAATTTTGATTCCAAGAAGCATGATTGTTGTAATTTCTAAAGCCATTGTTATAAAAAGTTCGACCACCATTATTCTGGTATCGATTTTGATATTGACCTTGACTTCTGAAATTATTTGTATTTCCATTAAAATTGTTCATTCTAGGTGAACTGCTTCTAGGTCTCTGATATCTGCCTGGTGGAGATCTA
Organism: Helianthus annuus; assembly: GCF_002127325.2. Taxonomy (NCBI): domain Eukaryota; kingdom Viridiplantae; phylum Streptophyta; class Magnoliopsida; order Asterales; family Asteraceae; genus Helianthus; species Helianthus annuus. The sequence continues at coordinate 175,681,597 of NC_035449.2, forward strand.
GGCTGAAATCTAGGTTGATTTCCTTGAAAACGTGGAACTTGTGGAGTTCCTGTTCCAGCCTTATCTACACCAACAGGAACATTCTGTGGTTGCTTAGGAGCATATTTCTTTGGAGAATTTGAACCTTTCTCCTCACTATCACCACTCTTTTCTGGTAATTTCCCTCTCTGTTTGTCACTCATTTGTGCTTCACTATTTTTGTTAAGACAGCAGCTAGCTACATGTCCCTTTATGTGACACCTGAGCATGATCTCCTTTTCAAAGACTTCTTAGCTGGAGTCTCTGAGGTAGATCCCTTATCAGATGGTGATGAAGCCTTGGAATTCATTTTCAATAACAGTGGTTTCGTTTTTCAAATTTTGTTCAGTTTGCTTAATTTCAAATTTTTCTTTGTTCTTATTTTTAGCAAACTCTACATTGGATTCATTTTCAATAACAGTGGTTTCGTTTTTCATATCACTCCCTTGAACAAAATTAATCTTTTTAACAAAAGTTTGGTTTTTGCTCTTAGGAGATGAATTTTGCTTTTTCAAATGTTCCCTGTTATTGTTCTTCTTGGCATCATCGCTCTCAGACCCCTCACCTTGACTTCATGTAGATGCGAAACTACTTGGTGCAGTTGACATATAGGCTGCTAGCTCATCTTCATCAGGCAGGAAAGAATAGTCGTGACTAAGAGGAGGTGGGACTTCATTAAAGCCCTGGAAGCCCACAGTGGTCTTGTCATTACTCTTCTTTAACTTAACCATCATGTGTTTCATAACAAAAGACGAATCTCTCAATTGACTTAATTTCTCTTCAAGTTCAACAATTTTGAGTTGAGCATCTGACAACTCTTTATTTTTATCAGAAATCTCTTTTGTTTTTTCAGCCATCATTTCGTGAGCAAAGTCTATTACTTGAAGTTTTTTTGTTTAATTTGTACGTTAAGGCTTCGATTTCATTTTCATAACCTTTTATCTTCTTCAAGTATAGAGATTCATTTCTTTTAGCAAAAAAGTTTGACTCTTTTATGCTAGACATCTCGCTTACCAGACTTTGATTTTGAGTTGACAACCTGTCAACCTCACCCTGTAGTTCACGACACCTCAAACACACATAATTAGATTGTACCTCCTTCTCATGAACTTCTGTGGTTTGATTAGCAACATTCTTTTCAGCTTCACTCCCCTTCTCTACTTCAGCATCCACTTTTGCTTCAGTATTCTCCACTTGAGATTTAAAATCACTCACACTAGTTTCAGCCTCATCAACTGGCACTATCTCTGCCATAAATGCCTGAGTGAAACTCTCATTTCCCTGATATTGCTTTTGTAATGCATCCCACATATCCTTTGAATTTTTGTACTTCTTGAAGATATGCTTGATGCTATCAGGTAAGGATGTCTTTACTTCAGCCAAGGCTCTCTTTTCAGCCTCGTAGATCTTTTTATCATCCTCTTTCATGTTCAGGTAGTCTGTTCTACGTGGTCTGCCCTCAAAATCATGTACTGGGTTTATGTACCCATCTTCAATACATATCCACATGCGTGCATCCTGGGATTTAATGAAGGATTTGAAGCTGTCCTTCCATGTAAGATAGTTCTCCACCTTCATCATCTTAGGAGCATTCAAGTTGGTCATGTTCGACATTTTAAGCGTTGCAGACTGAGAAAACCGTACAAAATATCCCCGAAAATAGTGGTTACCAAATTACACCTTTAGAATCGCCTCGAAAAGACGAATCCAATGATATATAATGTCAAAAACCGAATTTGGGATTTTTTTTTTGTCCTAAAAATCCAAGGAATCTAACGGTGCAGACGGTTTGTCAAACGAGCCACGGATAACTTTCTAATTACGAAAACGTGAAACTTTTGTTACGCTTGCTAGAAAATGTTCCACCACTTTAAATTTGCTGTCAATTTCGCTAGCTGGCCAACTCTAATTTCGCTAATCAGTTTATTTAAATTCGCTGATCAAGTTCACAAGTTCGCAGGTCTAATTCGCTGGTCAACTTCGCTCCAAATTCGCCAAATTCGCTGGTCAATTTCGCTATTACGACGACTAGTAAATTCGCCGAAAACCGTGGTAATTTCGCTGTGGAAAATTACACGGTCACCAAAGTCGCCTTTGGATTTAACTTCGCCGATCACCGAGTAACTTAGTCGCAAATTCGCTGGTGTGTTAATTTCGCTGGTCACTCAGCAAAATTAACCAAATTCGCCAGTTAAATTTTGAAGATTTTTCTGATTTTCTAACACGAATCTGCAAAATCGAAACACCAAATCAGCACAATAATTTCAAAAATTTATCAAGAACTGATCTAAAAAACACGAAGAACACGAAGAACAGTCTTCGTATTTTCAAGTCTTTCAGCCAACAATAATTTCCAGAAACAACAAAATCTTTCTAGAAAACCTTAATTTTTTCAGGTTTAAAGATTTCAAAAATTCTTCCTGTTTATGCAGCAACAATTCTGAACCGAGCCTTCAAGAGCCTAACGGTCTGATACCAATTGTAGGTCCCCTTGATGTGTATGGATCTTCACAGAATCGTCTTTCCAATCAAGAGTGCGGAATCCTCTTGATCAGAATATAACAAAAACGTGTAGAAACAGCATGACACTTTCAATCTGGATCTTTATTGATTAACTATCAAACTGATTACAATCAATCAAGATCCTCACACACTCAAATTCGTCCAAGCCAAGCTCTCACGAATTTCAATGTCTCTCAAACTCTGTTTTGGCTGATTAACTGATTAACCTAAACCCTAATGTCTAACCTTGTTTATATAACACAAGGTTTACAAGTTGGACTAGGGTTTCCTAGATGGGCAAGGCCCAATTCGTCCCCCTAGACCCAAACTGGGTTTAGTTTAGCCCAAACTCAATTATCTCACTAATACAAAGCTAAACCCGCTAACTGTTTATCGTTTAACTAATTACAAGATATCCAAAGACCAAATCTAAGCTGTTGTCACAAATATGCACCAACAAAAAGACAGCAAAAACTAACATAAATACAAGAAAAGGAACAAAGTGGCATGTCCGACCCACCGACAGCATCTTCCCAAGCGAAACTGAGAAGACAGAAGACTGACATGCCATAGAAACTTCTACAGCCCACCATGGGGTCGTGCCCAGCGGACACGGGGGCGTGGTCAACTTCCTGCAGACGCATTTATTGTAATCGCGAATTGCAATTAATGAGGAGAGAGGGTCAGATGGACACGGGGTCCGTCCCTGCGGACACGGGGTCGTGCCCGAGCTTCTGTTCAGCCTATAAATAGGAGTGTTTGGAGCTCTTGCAACTCATCCCTTGGCACACCACCTCTCTCAAACTTCACCCACCACCAACATAACACCATCATCCACCACCATCATCCATTGTCCATCGTAGAGTGTGTGAGTCGTCTCGGGATCCAAGATTGGTTGTAAGAGTTCTTGACAATCAAAGGCCATGTTTACCTAAGTCTCTTACATCACTTGGTGAAGACAAGTGTTTAGTGAAATACTTTTTATTTTTAATCTTTTGCACTTTTTAATTGGTTTTGTATTAATGACTTTAATTACTAGTTTCTTTTGTTGAAGGTGATTCTTCCTTATCGTTTGTCCGTGGTGTCTTGGCATTATTTTACTGTCTATATAAACTAAAAGATTTTCACCATTCATATCTCCACGGTCTATATGGAGGTATGTTGGCTACCTGGTTGGGGGTTAAGGGAACATTTTGGTAAGAGTCTTGCCATTGTTCAGTGTATAGATCCTGCAAAGGACCTGGGTCAAATTTAGTAGGACCTCCTTCAATACCCAAAGGTATTGGATGGCGGGGGTCCAAACCCTTTGACCCCTCATAAGTTAAACTACTATTAAAACTTTAACCGAGCTACTTAGGACTGTATCCCTAATGACTCAGACTACTTAGCTGAGGGTAACGTCGCCTTCAAAAGAGGGGCCTACCACATTATGCATTAATAACTTAATTAATTATCTTTCAATAATCCGAACCTTTAGGATTGTATCCTTGCTGACTCAAACTACTGGGTTGAGGGTAACGTCACCTTCAAAAGAGGGGCCTACTACAATAACTAAGATAATCTCTTAAACAAGTGCAAAAGTACGAAAATAATCAAAGGTTACATTACACACGAGTCGGATCCAAGTGATTCTTTTTGTGTATTTGTTTTTATTTTTATTTTATTTTCAGTATTTTAGTTAGTTTTATTTTCTTAGTTTAAAAAACCTTTTTCTAACATTTTTATTTGATTAGACGTTGAGGATAAACCGGTACTAAAAGCTCTTGTGTCCTTGGACGACCTCGGTATCTTACCAACACTATACTACGTCCACGATGGGTGCACTTGCCCATATGTGTGTTTAGTGTTAGTAAATATGGTGTTTTATAAATTTAAAACTTGGCTAAAAAGTTTAAACGGGCTTAAAATACATACCTAAAATATAACACACTTCACGCACATCAATGTCCTACCCGCTAAGTGGGATATTTGTACTCTCATGATAAAGGCTACAACTGATTACGAGAATAAAGACTTAGAAGAAGTTGTTTGGGAATTGAGAGCTTATGAACTAAACATGAAGAAGAAGGAAATAGACTATGATCAGGTTCAGGATCCGGGAATCTACAAAGGCATTCCATCTTCATCTTCACACAACGCTTCTAGTAATTCAGCAACTGCATTTCTCTCAAGTGAAAATGAAAATGTTTTTGTTGATGCTGATGGTGAAATGTGCTTTGTTGCCTCATCAGGAGGTTTAGCTGCACGAAAGAGATAGAAGGGGTAACCCATTGGATTGAATAGCGGAATTCCCAAGTCCATGCTAATGAGTGTTGAATCAACGGAGAATCACTTCTATCTCCTTGCCTCTTTTATTGCTTCGTATCAGAATTATATAGAAGTCAAGATAATCGATCCAGCCGCACTGGATGGAAATTATGAGCAGATTGATCCAGACGATTTGGATGAGATGGATATTCAATCGTAGATGGCCATGATATCTATCAGGGCTACTCGATTCATGAGTAGAACTGGCGGGGAGTTCATTGGGAAGAAGGTTAGATTCAATAAATCCAAGGTAAGATGCTTCAAATGTCAAAATCTTGGACATTTAGCTAGAGAATGTCAAAGAAAAATAAGAGAACGGCAACAACTTTCCACATTTCATAGTCATCTTTTTAGAGTTCGACCAACAGTGCATCACCGGCATTGGTTTCTACCACTTTTCCTGATGGTTCATATGATTGGATTCTTCACCTATAAGATGATGGAACCATAACACAAGCTCTAATGGCCAAGGCCGTTGTAGTGATCAATGATGGTCAAGAAGTCGAAGGAGAAGATAGCGATAAAGTTAAAGAAGAGACTTCTCAGAAGAAGATCGCAGATGAATAGGTAGCAAGTGAAGAAACTCAAGCTGCCAAAGAACAAAAAGATGCTGAACAGGTCAAGCCTATAGAAAAACCAGCTGAAGAGGGAAAAACTAATGACATGCAGGTGCAATCTGAATAGAAGAAGAGATGGCCAAACTTATTTTGCTGCATTTACGGCCAACATGAGCAAAGATACTGGTGATGTAAGTTTAACACTAGTAAGTTCTATCTGCATGAGTTCCGGTGAACTATAAGGTCCAGTCGAGAGATTGTCAACCTACAACAAAAGCCAGATAAAGGAGCTAAATAGTCTAAGAGAATTACACTTTTTCAAAAAGACAAAAGGAGTCTCAATATCTAATGAAAATAAAATCATGTGAAGCTAAATTTTACACTTTGACGAAAAATCTAAATAAAGAGCTTCAGGTGATAGATTTAGCACATGAGCCAATGAAAGATAAAAAAAGAACTATCTTACAAGTACGAAGAGTTTTCTATCGAATTTATCTGGTGCACAAGTTAAGATTGTTGAACTGAAGGATCGTTTCGTGACCCACATGAGTCGTTCAGAAGAGTTGTTTATCAATTCAAAAGGCGGAAACATATGAATTGACTTGAAAACAGCTTGATTCACTTTAAATCGTCTTGTTTATTGATTATAACACGTTTACAGATCACACGACACGTCGACAACACATCGGTACCGGAATCACGAATGTTACAAATGATATTGCACTAAGGATATATATAGTGGAGGTGATTTCGCACGAAATAGGTCATGAGGTAATTTCGTGCGAAATTACCATATGTTATTTCGTACGAAATTAACCAAATGTTAATTTCGTGCGAAATTACCCTTTCACACTAAAAACCTACTTTCTGGTATAACGTGCCCTAATCTAACAAATCTAATACAATACTCGATACAAGACGAAGTCGACAGACGTATGCACCAACAGACTCCTCTCGGATGTTGACGAGTTTTCATTTGTCGAGCCTTCACAATCTTAAGTCTTTATCAGTCTTTGGGCTCCTTCAAAATACCTGACATTGAAAGCATCCTATAACTCTGTCTTCTCTTCATCAACTAAATTCCCACTCGGATGTCGATCTAACAAATTCTTGTACTTTCTAGAATCATGCTCCTGGCTCTATTCTCTCTAACATCTCTTCATCAGATCTCTTGATTCTTTGAGTCCATTAGCATCAGCAGTTTGCAAGATCTTCAGGATCTGGAGCCGGCTCCCCATTGCTAGTAGACTTCCCCTTAAGTTGTGCTGGGATTGTAGTCTTGCTATCACAAATTCACAAATTCACAGATTCAGAATCGTGACCTGGCTCACATTCTACTCAGGCTTAGACATGAAAACCTGCACATCCTCTACCCAAAATATAAGATTTACAAATTTAAACAATTTTGACAAATTTAGAAGTCATATGTAGCTAACATATCAAGAATGATTTTAACATTTTTAATTTCTGATGACCACTTGAATGAATATCATTTTCAAACAAACTTTTCCCAAACCTATTCATCATGTTTAGCACTTGGAATTTTAAAAATCAGCTTTTCAATAACAGTTGTCAAAAATCTTTTTGAAATTTTTCAAAATTTATGCTAAAACACACTGAAAATCTTTTAGGGATTTTGAATTGAATGAAATGCATTAAAGAAATATTTATAGACAGTATTTTTGTGAGTTTGTGTAAGATGATCATATCAGTTTATGAGACAAATCACCAACACGGTTAAGCTTTTAACATGTTAAGTTCTAAAAAATTCACTTAGATTGTCAGTATACTGGTCCATTTAATTTTTCACACAAAGTTCAACTGTTTGAAGATACGAGATTAATGTTTTAAGCACTTAAACTTATTCGCGTATCCCACCACTTGAATATACTCCCGTATCCAGATCCCAATATTCAGTCTTACAAGTGACTATACCTAGATGATATCTGTAAAGGGTTAAATGCGAAGCCGTGAGAGCTCAGGTAAGAACTTTCGTTCAGCAAAGAGATGACGGCTTGTCTTTCGGTGCGTTCCCTTTAAAGAATCTTTTCTTGAACAGCACATGATTAGCATTTTTCAATGTTTCATCATTTTTTGTACTAAGGGCGATGCTATATTTCAAGCGAATGCAAAGTATTATATGGGGACTAGGCCATTGCTTCCGCAAAATCAGAAGTCCCGGGATATTACCCCATATATCACTGAGTATAAAGACCTAGTATCTCAGAAAGAGGGACCTTTCAAACAAGATTTCGGGGGTTACCCATATATCCAAGATATGTTCCCCACGAGATAAGCAAGTTTGATTTTTAGGTTTATATCTCGAACACAATCTACTAAACGTATGAAAACCTACTGGCATATCATCAGTGAGACCGTTTATCACATTAAAACTTCCATATCTTTAGCCTGCTGTGATTGTCCACTTATGTACTCTCATTTCCTCTTTTTCACAACAAAACTCATTTTTTATTTTATCATGTTTTTGTCTTTTTCAAATTTTCTAATGTTTTTGTATATTCTGAAAATTCGCACTCCCCCTAAAAACCAAAATCAACTAAAGAAATTTGAAAACAAACTATATAAATAAAGTGACAACTGATCTCGAATTGCTTCAATTCGCCATCCTCTTCGCATCAACAATCAGAACTCCCCCTTTCAACAAACTATTTTCCCATTATGATTTCAAAACACTTTCCCCCTTTCAACAAACTATTTTCCCATTATGATTTCAAAAAACTTAAGTTTGTTTTAATCAAAATGGTTTTTCCGAAAAATAAGTTTTATTGACACCACTTGTAGGTTACGGGGATCAATTCATCCCCTTGTTCTTTTCCACCACTTGAAAAGTTAACTATTTTAGGTTCCATCAACAATGAATTACTTGTAGAAAATCAAGTACAACTTAATGTCCCTGATTTACCAATTGTAGGTCAAAATCATAAACTTGATTTTCTCAAGAAAGATGTCGATTCCTGCTACCACGATTACCAACTTGGGAGCTCCGGCAAGTCAAATTTTTACTCAAAAAATATGTCCACCCAAGCCTGACCAGACTTGGGTGATATAGATTCAACTCTATCCCAACCTCCCTTCAATCTGTAAAATTCATTGGCACCTTTAACCTTCCTGTCAACCATCTTTTTGAAAATATGTTTAACATTTCCATTGAAAACTTTGTCAGCATCAAATTCTTTTTTACCAGTATAGAATTGATCTGAAATTTCAACTTTACCAACTTTCATCTTCAAATTTTCTTTTAACAATGTTGGAAAATTTTCATCGCTCAACTCTGGAACGGAATTCTCACTTTTTTTCTCAACATATGACTCCTCTGATTTTATGGAATCAGATTTATTGTCAGAACTACTCTCTGAATTAACAACACATTTTTTATTCAAATCACCTTTCCATTCGTAAAATCGTTTTGAATTTTCACCTAGTTCGAAAGTTGAATGATTAAATTGTTTATCATTTTCTGCAGATTGTTAAGTTTTAACAACAAACTTCCTTCTCAATTCAGAGTTAGAAAAAACTCCCTGTTTTGCATCGTTGGACTATTGGCAATTCCAAGCAATGTGTCCAATCTTTTGACATTTGAAACAGGTTCTTCTGTCAATTCTCGATGCATATTTCTTCTTCCTCTCGGCAAGAAACTCTTGATTCAACTCTTTCCAGAATGGTTTCTTCTGTTCTTCTTCCGAACTTCCACCTGCAACAAATTTTGTTTTTGGTTTATAATTTTTCTCATTTTTATAATTTTCTGGTGAAATGAAACCTAAACCTTTCTTCTTGAACTTACCATTGTGGTTTGGTTTCTTTTGGAAATTATAACCACAATCGTAACCCATTTTATTATTTACTTTCTGTTTTATCCTTGAAGTGTAAGGTCTTGGTTTTTCAGAACAATTTAAATCTTTTATTTCAGAAATCTTAATTTCTGACAATATGAAAACCTGTTTGATCATTTCAGTTTTGACACTTCTTATTGGAAATTCCTCATCAGAAAATAATTTGTCAGAATCATTCAAAGTATATGCCACTTTGATTGATTCATCATTCAAATTATTTTTTGATAACAAAAACTTTTTATTGTAAACACGTTTGACTGGTGAACTCGGACTCTTGTCTGACAAACTCGAACTCTCAGATTTTGACTCTGAATTTGACTCTTCATCCGTATCTAACACTTAATCGACCACTTTCTTTATTAACTCAGACTCATGATCAGTGTCAGACGTTGTGAATGTGACATCAATGTTATCTGGTAACTCATCAATGGTTTCAGACTTTAACTTGATGTTGAGAGCCTTTTTTAACCGTTCCTCATTTGGCTTTCTGGGGCATAACTTTCATAGATCGGGGGCAGACACTTGTTATACTTGACACTTTGTTTCTTACCAGTATCCTTATCTTCCGTCTTTTTATTTTGAAAAGCTTCAAGACGTGCAACAGTAGGATAAACACGATCAATCAAATAATCACAAGTAGTATAGCTCAACAATAAACGTTTGATTCTTTCACTTTCTATCTTCTTCAGCTCTAAATCCATTTTCAACAGTGCACAGTCTTCAATATATTCATTGATGACTTTCTGCTTTGTCATTAAAGTAGAGCTCAACATTGCCATTGCTTTATCAACTTCTGAGTTTGTCTTTTTCAGACCATCAGTTGTTCTATTCAAAACATCGTATGACACTTTCACATACTTCACGTCAGACAACAAATTCTCTTTCATCACTTCCAGTTCACTAATCTTCTTATCCTTTTCATCACAATGTTTGCAAGACTCCAAAAATTTCAGACAAGGTTTAATAACCTCAACTATCTTTTCAACCTCGACAATCTTTTAGCCTCAAAAATTTTCTCTGCCTCAACGACTTTCTCAACTTCGATGAGTTTCTCAACTTCTACAATCTTTTCAACTTCGATAATTTTCTCTACTACTTTCTCCACTTCAACGATTTTTTCTATTACTTTTTCAACCACTGATTCAACATTTGCTTCTCCACCTTCCATCTTTGGCCTCTCATCAGCTATTATTCTTGCTTCTAGCTCTCTCTTTAATCTAGCAATTTTGATCTCATTCAGCATCTCAACTTTATCTGCAAAAAACAAATTAAAACTATCACGATCTATACCTTTTCTAGCTTTATTAAGATATTCTTCTTCATCATTGGTATCAATATCACTTCCTAAACCTGGAAAAATCGGTATTCTTTTTGTTTGAGATTTGACTGATTCTGCATCCAAAATTTGAGCAATAAGAGCTGATTTTCCTGGAATATATTTATCCCAACTAAATCCCTCTACAACTTTTTCAACATCTTGACGATAAGAAAAGTTTTCTTCTTTCCATTATTAATAGCATGAGATGATGATGGTTGTTGATCAATCTAATGAAAAATAGATTTCTGATAATAATCATTCTTTTCTGGTCTCCCTGTTGCTTCTTGATTTTCACACTCTCATTTTAGAATATTCTTTAATAATGCTAATATATATACGAGAGGCGAAACTATTTTATTATATTGAAGGTATAAATCTTATCAAAATATAATACTTTATCGTACTTTATAGTAATACATAATTAGATAAAATAACTAGTTTTCTGGTACTAAAAAGTTATATTTAAGCAATAGAATAGTTTAAATAACTTAGTTTTTCAAAACGTAATACGTATGATAATTTGTAAACGGACATGAGAAACCGATACAGTGGTACGAGACACTGTCGACTCATCTTTTGGCAAATGGCTTTGAAAGGGGTCAGATCGATAATACACTTTTCATTAAGAGAAAAAAGGGCGATTTTCTACTACACTGTAGATAATAACTTATCGATCTGACCCCTTTCAAAGCCATTTGCCGAAGCCCATTAAGGCTTGGAAGTTGACATCATTGCTACTACACGAGCAAACAAAGATCATCAAGTTGACATCATTATTTGTTATCCGAAAGAAAGACAGATTCAACAGTCATTGAATCAAATACTGAATACAGGTACTAGCGTATAGAAACTAAACGTAGAACACTGAATCTAAATCCAAATCGAGACCGATCCTCGGACGAAACTGATACTAACTGGTACAAACACTGAGCCAAAATAGACGTAACTGATACAGAACAAAATCAGATACTGAACATAATCAGAAACATAACCCTATACATGATCAAAAACATAAACAGATACTGAACATATTCACATACAGAAGCATATACTAACTTATACGACAAAAGTATATATCAACAAAATAAATCCTATAACATAGAAAGACCCAAAGCGAGAAACAGAGGGGTACACAGGTAGCTACTCTATGCACCAATGAGATGGTGAGTGTGGCGTGCACCCATTATTCCATCCCCCAGAACGAGGATCGATCCATACGCCTCTAAGTGGCCAAGGTGCTACACAAGCACATGTTAGAGACGCCGTGAACTTTTATTACGCACTATCATGATGAGTGCCATGCCGTTGACGCCCAAACGGCAAGCCAAACATGCTCGGGTGATAAAGTGAGTACAAACACTAAGGTTATGTATAATCTACACACAACCTAAATAATACTACAACCTCTACCACCTGTTGAGCAGGTATAATGACTTCTACCAGCCGTTGAGCAGGTATTTAGAACCTCCACCGGCTGTTGAGCAGGTACTACAACCTCTACCAGTTGTTGAGTAGGCATACAACTTCTTTGGGAAACCCATTCGTGTATTTTAAACCATATTCAAAAGCTCAAGTAGCGATTACACACGACAATCTTATACTAATAGTAGAGAACCACAATCAGTAGAGTGCGAGAACAAATAAAAATAATATAATTCTAAAAACTAAGAGACTATGGAATTCGTACCCAGAATTGTACTACGATGAAAATGAAACAGAATCCGTACTGAACAGTAGCGAAAGCTAACAAATAAAAATACTAAGATGTAAACGAAACGGAATCCATACCTTAGTATAGCAAAGCAAAAGCAAAACTCCATAAATCAAGTCGTCCTCAAAATTTATGCAAACCTAAACCCCACATATTAAAGATTAATTATATTGTGACCCTATTAAAATGATCTTTTGTTAGATTTCCCAACGACTGCGAACTAACTTACGTGTATTAACTTATCGAGGCGCTCACTTTTGATAACATTCACAAAAGTAATTTACTCGTAACAAAAATATAGTGTGTGTATATATATATAAGTTGATGAATGATATGCTTATTTTATTAATTCTTACAGTTATGCAAATAAAAAGAACCAACACATGCATAATATCCTAGTATATATACCTACTATGCACATACGCATAATATATATTATATATAACATGCATAACACACCCAAACACAAACACAAACACAATTACACACATCAAACCTCATGCACGCATTCAGCACACACACATCACCCACTTCATACGTACATACATACATGCATGACACATATGTACATGCATAGGCCCATACAAATTAAAATCACACACACCATGACATACACTTCGACAAACACACACACATAAACTAGAGTTTCAATCACAAAGACACAAACAACACATATTAATACACACACGCATCTTTAACAGAGCACAAACTAATCACTTTCATACACACGCGTCCTATCTCTATTTATCACATAAACAATCGTGCACCATTCACACTAATATAAACCAAACATACACACGACGTAATACGCACAATATCAACAACATACCATCAGTGGCGCTCTCTCTTGCCTTTCTTCACAATTGCCAATAAACAACCGAAACCCACACCAAACCCCAAACCCGCGGTCGCGAAAAGCTTAAAAACCTAACCCAAATAAATCTTAACCGAAGAACTAAAATAAACAAGGGTAAACTATTCGTATACCTTACAGAACGGAACAAGATGGTGGCAGTGTGCGGCGGTAACAATGGTGGTAATGGTAATCGGTTCGGTACAAAGTATTGCAATGACGGATTACGGCGGCGGCGGTGGACGTACTCATGACCAGTAACTCTTATAGAACAGAGACGATCTATGCTTCCAAACAGAAGGTTGCGAGTTGTGATGCTATGGTGGTCACGATGTGATGTTTCTGGTTTGCAGTGGATGGTGGTGTTACGATTGAGATGAAGCTTGTTCATTGCCAAAGTTTCACGCCCGGTTAAGGGTGTATGGTGGTGAGGTAGGTGACGATGGTGAAAACGGATTGGCGGCTGTTAGGTTACGAACAATCCTCTCCCTCAATGGGGAAGAAGAGGAGATTTATTTATTTACAATTTTCAAATTCTACCCTAGAGTATTAGACAATTTAGTTTAGTTTTAAAAAATTTAACTGACTCTTAACTAATTATGACTATATTTATAATAAGAATAAATAAAAAAATAAATGTGATTATTAGTTTTTAGTATTTACTCAAATACTTATTTTATAAAATGTTATATAAAATCGTTAAGTAATATCTACTAAATAAAATGTACGGTCAGAAACAATAGTCGTTTAGTGAAATAATATTTTTTAGTTCCATTTAGAACCAACATAATTAATAATTAATGGAGATTTATTACTTTATGATTTTCAAAAATTTCAGGTATTACAACAACCCATGTAAAACCTACCCTGGTATGCATGCTTATATATACAAGGTCTTCCATTAGGGTTTCGGTTACACAACCATAGAATAGTTTTAGAGGGAGAGAGAATTCACAAAGTAGAGAGGGACGAATTTGGTGAGAGTTGGAGAACTTAGTTTGATTGTAAACACTTGTGTTACAATCAATAAAATATTAACTTTCGTAACCATTAATCTGTTTCTACTTGTTTTCTAATTCTGTCTGATCTAGAGGATTTACCACTCTAGATTGGATTACAATCTTGTCAAGATCCAAAGACTAGGGGAGCTACACCACCTCTACCAATCATTGTATAATACTATTCATCAACCCTCATAAATTATATTCATACTTCATGTCTAAATACTTGTTAAGAATATGAATATATGAAGTAAAGATATACTTAATCATCATTATACATCTAGTACTTTATAGTTTCATTTATGATTGTATTTACAACAAGTTTTATTCTCTTGACAATACCTTTGACACATGTTTTTTAAATCATATTATTTACGGCAAAATATATAATAACTACTATGTAGTGATGGAACACAATGTGCAACACAATCTTTTGGAGTAGGAACCCTAAATGCTCCCATATGACCAAGTTCATTTCTTGCACCTATAGAATAGGTGCAAGAAATGAACTTGGTTTAGAGAGAGAGAATTCACAATTAGAGAGGGACAAATTTGGTGAGAGTTGGAGATCTTAGTTTTATTATAAACACTTGTGTTAGAGTCAATAAAAGATCAACTTGCATAACCATCAATCTGTTTCTACTCGTTTTTTAATTTTGTCTGATCTAGAGGATTCACCAGTATAGATAGATTGGATTGCAATCTTGTCAAGATACAAGGACTAGGGGACCTACACCACTTCTACCAATCATAGTATAATATTATTCATCAACCCTCATAAATTATATGCATACTTCGTAACATAAATATTTGTTAACAATATGAATATGTGAAGTAAAGATATATTTAATCTTCGTTATATATTTAGCACTTTATTATTTCCTTTATGATTGTATTTTACAACAAGTTTTATTCTCTTTACAACAAGTTTTATTTACTTGACACGTCTGTTCACAATAGACTTTTCGGACATACTTTTTACCGCAACATATAAAAAAATTAGTATTTTCTGATTCAGCACAATGCGCAACACAATCTTTTGGAGTTGGAACGCTAAATGCTCCCATATGACCAAGTTCCTTTTTTGCACCTATAGATCCCAAAATGATATATTTAATCAGGATGTATATATAAAATCGTAACATTGTTTAAGTGTTATAGGTAGAGAACTTACACCGATGAGCCACAAACAACAATAGAAAACTTATACTAACAACCATCACATGTGATTCCATGAACCTCATCAGTTTACTAGGCTTCAATTGTAGTACTCCTACGAGATATAGGGATGATTGAAAAGAACTTATATAATTTTGGAGGAGACAAAGAAAAACACAACTAGATATCATCCATTATGTATGTTTACAACTAACACTACGTGTGGGTCTATACCTACATGTGTATATACTGATTTTAAGTCTCTCTCTCTCTCTCTCTTTAAAAGTATAGGGAAAGTTATCTTGAGAAATCATATATTTTGTGAGAAGCGAGAACTTATCTCAAAACAATTCAAAAAAAAACAAATCACATATCATTAGTATTAGACTACACAACTAAAATGTAAATTTACATGTATTAGTAAATAAAAAAATTCACACGTTGTCACACCCCGACCACGTAAAACAACAAAACGTGGCGGAAACGTCGGGGAGTGTTGTAACAGAATCATTGTTTCACAACCATGGATTAAATAGTTTTGTTTTATTGAATTATTGAATTCACTGTTTTGGTACAATTTAGAATAATACAAATAATTGTTTCTCAGTTTTAAGTCACTAAGGCACAAGTCCATCCTATATGTAGCGTGCATCAACAATCATCACATAGCAGTACCTGAAACATATATGAAAATAAACACGTCAGCATAAAAATGCCTGTGAGTAACATAGGTTTTTGTGTATTAGATTCATGGCTTTAGATAACACGAGAAAAAGGTTTTATGTTTTCAAAATAGCCATGAATCTAATGTAAAAGTTTTTGTTTCTGAAAACGTGTCGTTTTGGAAAACGGGTTTATAGTATAGACAAAAATATACTTTGGTTTTGAAAAGTTTGTATAAATAGTATATCAAAGTATACTTTAGTTTTGAAATAGTTAAATGGATAGTATATCAAAATATACTTTAGTAATTAAAATAATAGTTTTGGTAGTATATCTAAAATATACTTTGGTTTGAAATAACAAGTCGGTAGTATATCCAACTATACTTTGGAAAATAGTAGCATATCAAACTATGCTTTGGATAGTATATCAGAATATACTTTAGTTTAAAATAACAAGTCGGTAGTATATCCAACTATACTTTGGAAAATAGTAGCATATCAACTATGCTTTGGATAGTATATCAGAATATACTTTAGTTTAAAATAACAAGTCGGTAGTATATCCAACTATACTTTGGAAAATAGTAGCATATCAAACTATGCTTTGGATAGTATATCAGAATATACTTTAGTTTAAAATAACAAAGTATGTTAAAACATATGTTGGATTTTGTACCTAGTATATCAAAATATACTTTGGTATATCACATTTGAGAGTACATCAGACTGTACTTTTGTAGTATATCAACATATACAAAGAGTGTGATTTGGTATTCAACAAAGCCTTAGTGTATCAAACTACACTTTGGAGACTATAGAAATACCACGAAGGCAATTTCTATTTGGTTTAAATTTGGTTTCTGACATTCCATACAACAGGAATGGGGTGTCTAGTCCTATAGCGCTATATCATACTACCAATCGGCTGAGTGAATGTATAAAAATGGTACAATCCAACAATTTGTTTATTAAGTTTTGGAAAAATCAGTGTTTAAACCATAGGTAATTGTTTAATTTGTCAAAAGAATGTGTAATAAACATGTGTAATCATATAGTTTAAAATCAGGAAAATAACAGATAGGCATATATGTTTCACCCCAAAACATTTGAAAACAGTAAAAGAGGGGACTATGTACTCACTTGAGATTGCAAGTATCCTTGATTAAGTGTCCTAACAAAGCTCGGGAAATCAAGGAATCAAGTGGCACCTTGAATGGATCACTATGTTAAACAATCGGATCCTAAGTCGGGAGACAGGATAGAATGAAGTTCTATAAATCAAATGAGTATTGCAACTCATATGGCATGATTTAATAGAGCTAACATTCTAATTTGGAAGTCCACCTAAGTGCTTTTGACCCGTTTCGACCCATTATGGTAGTATAAGCCACTATAATGCGTCGTTTGCGTAAAACTATGTTCGGATGGTTAACTATGTGCTATGTCAAGTCTTACATGCCCAATTATCCCTAAACATGTTACTAAATCAGATTATATGTCAAAAATATGTTCACATAATCAAAGTACATATTTTAGCTTCAAAAGGGCATTTTGGTCATTTCCTATGGGCATACAAGCTAACTAGCAAATGACTAACCGATCCTACGTGATCATAAGGTATAACCTCAGTGGTTATTCCCTATACAACTATGATCACTAACTAAGCTTGGTCGGATCCTAAAGATCGACCAAACGGGTCGGGTTCGAAAGGCTAAGCGGTTGTTTAGACCGCTTATCTTACGACCCTAAACAAGCACAAACTAATAGTGTCGAGTTAAACATGTCAAAACATGTTTAACTTACTGATTTGGTATCAAAACAAAGTGTTTTGATACCCTAAAGTAGTTCCGTTGCAAAATGCGTGCTAAAACGCATTTTGACCGACTTTGACTCGACACTACAACTAATTAACGTGGTAATCAGCGGTTATAATCACGAAGGATTATAACTATCGTGATTACAATCACGTGTCAAAGTTCAATTGAACTTTGACTTGACCAATTGATGGTCAAAACCGAAAGTCAAACTTTTGGTCAAACTGTTTGACTTTCTGCATAAACATAAAGAACAAGCATGAAAGAAGACTCACTAAAGTCCTTGCTATCTTTTCTACTAAGAAAACAAGCTCCCAATCAGATGAGAAAGCTCCCCAAAGCAGGTTAGAGAAGAGAATAAGAGGAAATGAGCAAGGAAACAATGAAATGGTTGGGCTATTTATACTTGTTGGTGATCAACAAGATCATGACAAGTGTTTGTGTAACCTCCAAGCAATGATCAAGGCCCTACAATTGTCACAAGCAGGTACAAAGCCTTGGAGAACACTTAAACTTGCTCAACACACCAAGAATTTACCAAAACAGCCCCTGAATTTGCAAACAGTTGCTGAAAACACACTTTCTGCCCAGATGAGGCACTCGCGTAGCGCGACAGCATAAGCCATAGGGCTCGCGCTACGCTACGGCGTGTCTGATTCAGCAAAGTTTCAAAAATGGCAGAAATGGTCCCTGCACGCGTTTAAAGCCTTTTTCGATGCGTTTAAACCCCGTTAACCTCATTTCAAGGCTCTAAAATGAAGTTAAAGCATAGGGGACTCAAAACATGCTCAAAAATATCTCGGATGTCGGTTCGTTTGATCGTAAAATCGCGTTGTTCGGTTAATTACGTCGGAAGTCGTAACGAACGCAAAATCGATCCAAATTAAGCGACGAATGGAATTTTTGCATGGCGATCACTAAAATAAAAAATATTTTAGTGTGTACAAAAATTTTGGATGTCCAGATGTGTCCAGAACGTAAGATATGCGCGAAAATGCAAACTTACGCCGTTTTTGACACTTTTAGTCCCTGAAAGATCACATAAGCATGTTTTCGCACACCGAACCTATCAAAGCTTGTTTCTAAGCTATGATTAGGTTATATATGGTATGTTTAACTTATGATCAAGTTCTGGAATGTTCGACACCATACGAATCGGTATAGTTTCGCAGTTTGACGCAAATAGTCCCTGCGATCGAATAAACTTGTTTTTGCCATACCAAACCTTCCAAAACTTATTTCTAAGTTATGTAAAGGTCATTTAAGGTATGTTAAGCCTATTTCACTATTCCGGAGTGTTTGTCACGTTAAACTGATTACGTTTACGCACCAGTAAGCGTATAACTTTCCAGAAAGCGATTTAAAGCTCGGAATTGAACAAGAATTGATATGTGCGAAAGATACACATATTTATACAAATCCCCAGTATGAAACACAATGTTTCATAGGTTTGGCATTTGTTTGGTGTTCGAGGTGACACAGGTGTCACAGTCTCCCCTACTTTAGGAAATTTCGTCCCGAAATTTAATTCTAGAGGAAACTTGTGAAGACAACTGTGATTGTTTCGCTTTTGAATGAATCCTCTGTTTCCCAAAGTAAAACTCTAGGTTACGTTTGGATTCTTAGCGAATCTGATAACTGCCAGAATGTCCTTGTTGCAGTAACAAAAACATGGGGTTTCGAACAACGGATAGGAGAATGTTTTCCTATGAAGACTATTATAGGAAACTTGTGTGTGCTCGAAATCAGCGTCGGAGATTACAAAATAAAATGTCATTGGCCAAGGTCCAGGACTTCTAGTAATTTAAATAACGCTACTTTCGCACTGTAATAAGGAACACTTATATATAGGAAGTACCAGCGGCGTATCCACCATGCCCTTTTACATTGCTCCCGTCTCGTTATTCTCATCACTATAGGTCTTAACACATGACAAAATTTGTTGTGGTTTCTGTGCACTGAATTCCATAATTACGTATGCATCCATAATTACGTAATCCCTTGCACAGTCCGCACAATTCATTTCATAATGTGTGGGGTAAAATCAATCGAATAAACATGAAATGACTTGACTAGATCACCAAAAGATCTTTTTAATTAAATCAACGAACGATCTTTTTAACTAGATCAACACATGATCTCCTTATCTAGATCGCCGTATGATCTTTTTAAATAGACCATTTAAGGGATCTTTATAACTTGGAACCAAATAATCGTTTCGATACAGCACTTTGGAATCCAAGGTTCTTACTATTTGCATAGAAGCCCCTTAAGGATTTAAGATAGTACTTTGAGCATCCTTCAAAGAATCTAACATATAAAAATACGAAAGATTCTACCAGGACTTAGATACCGAGCTTTGGAGTTACACATAGACACAAAATCACCAAATTGTGTATTCGTTAATTTAGTTATTAGCTCGTTTGTGAATTTGAAGTACACTAGAAATCCAATCACGGACTTCAATTAGTACTTTAAAATATCCTCAAGAATCTAACTATCAAGATAGGAAGATCTTATAAGGATTTGGAATTTGTTTCTGTCGTTTTATAACATTCGTTTTAGGATATATAAAGAATCCAATTAAGGACTTATGATAGCACCTTTATCAAATCAAAGATTTGAAATGGTACTTCAAGTATCTGATTAAGAATTGCACCTGTACTTTGTTTCTTAAAAGAAACTAGTACTTAGGATTTTTGGGGAGATCACAAATGATCATAGAATGAAGGAACCACAAGAGTAGTTTGTTCTAGAAAGAACATGGTTCTTTGGTGTCGATATTGTAGGGGTATGCAAACACATAATCGGATCAGTTTTGGAAATAAAATTGGAACAACCACTTTATTTATAATAACCGAATTGTCTTAAATGTAAAAAGATAACAACAAAGGAAATACAAAAGACTAATTGTTCACTGCTGCGTTGTCATTTGCATTTGCCTCGTTTATGTTAAATACTCGTCCACGTGCTGGATTTGTATTAACAAGTCTTGGGCAATTGTTCCTGTAGTGAGTAAGGTCACCACAGTTATAGCACGATCCAGGAGGAAACTGTGCTCGAACAACGGCAGGATTTGCAGCATTTTGGTTTTGGATAATATGGCGACATGTATTGACCAAGTGTCCAAAACGCCCACAGTGGGTACACTTGTGACACGGTGTTTGATTCACATGATGACGGTTGCATTTGTTGCACAAAGGTGCAGTACCAATATAGTTCTTCCTAGCACGAGGCTGTGCTGGTTGATTTGGTGCAACCTGATCATTTTGAGCGACTACTGCGAAGTTTTGTGAAGCCTTACGCTTCTTCGACTTCTTAGAGGACTCGGTCTGTTTATCCTTTGGTTTATCTTGTGCTGTCTTGTCAGATGGTTTTGGATCGCCTTTTCGGAAAAGCTTACCCTTCCTGATTTGAGACTCAGTCAGGGTAGTAGATAGTTCAATGGCTTGTCTGACGGTAGTAGGGTTACTGCCAGTAACAATATCCTGAACTGGGTCAGGAAGGCCATCGATGTACTTTTCAATCGCCTTATCCAAAGGCGTAACCATGGCAGGACATAACAGACTCAATTCCTCGTATCGATCAGTGTAGGCTCGATGTTCACCACTGTCTTGTTTGAGATCATCAAATTCCCGTTCTAGAGCCCTAAGCTCATGACGAGGACAGAATTCCTTCATCATTAGAGCCCGAAGCTCTTCCCAGGTTTGTGCCATTGCTACATCGGCACCTCGATCCCTCATTATGCCGTTCCACCATGTGAGTGCTCTTTTCTGGAACACACTTGACGCGAACTCAACTTTTCGCACGTTTGGGCATTGTACATGACGAAACGTGCTTTCGAGACTCTCAAACCACTGTAGGAGCCTCGTGGCCCCTTCAGACCCAGTAAATGTAAGTGGCTTAGCTGAGTTGAATGTCTTAAAGGTGCACTGAACATTGTTATTGTTTGCTTGATTTATCTGGGTGATAAGGTTCGGGAGTACAGCAGCGAATTGCTGAGCGATTAAGGCTGCCAAGGCGGCATCCTGAGCTTGATCACGTCGAGGAGGCATATTCTAAAAGAGCAAGGAAACATGAGGGAAAATCAAGTGAGATGCTATTGGATATTCAAAACTAGATGTTAAGAATATCGACGAAGCATAAGGATTGTGACCATTTGTTCGTTACTTAAAACAAACAAACGACACTGTGACAAATCAAAGTAAATGGGTCAATATAATGTATCACTGAAGACATGCTCGCCTATAAGTGAACACTCACCCCAAGAGTTCCCAGGTAAGAGTGACTGGTCCGATACTGCGGATTTGTACGAACACTCTAGCCTTAGACAGAAAACTCAGGGTACAGGCATTCACTCTTCCAGTTTGCACGTGTTCACATTATTTAGACCCAAACTTTGACGGGATTTTGAAAACTCAAAAGGCACAAAGCTAAAGATGAATTAAACTGGAAGGGTTCAAAACCTTGTAACAAAGGGTTCAAAACCTAGTAATCAATCATCCAAGGATAGATGATTAATTTTCGAAGCGGATTCGTTATTGTGTTCTCGTTGTGGTTATCACCTAAGGATAGGTGACGTGTATTGTTTTAAGACTAAACACAAGATAACTTGTGTTAGGGTCCTAGGAAGGTTATAGTCTAGGTCAAAGCATTACTAATAACCTAATTCCCTATAACCATTGGCTCTGATACCAACTTTTCTGTCACACCCCGACCACGTAAAACAACAAAACGTGGAGGAAACGTCGGGGAGTGTTGTAACAGAATCATTGTTTCACAGCCATGGATTAAATAGTTTTGTTTTATTGAATTATTGAATTCACTGTTTTGGTACAATTTAGAATAATACAAATAATTGTTTCTCAGTTTTAAGTCACTAAGGCACAAGTCCATCCTATATGTAGCGTGCATCAACAATCATCACATAGCAGTACCTGAAACATATATGAAAATAAACACGTCAGCATAAAAATGCCTGTGAGTAACATAGGTTTTTGTGTATTAGATTCATGGCTTTAGATAACACGAGAAAAATGTTTTATGTTTTCAAAATAGCCATGAATCTAATGTAAAAGTTTTTGTTTCTGAAAACGTGTCGTTTTGGAAAACGGGTTTATAGTATAGACAAAAATATACTTTGGTTTTGAAAAGTTTGTATAAATAGTATATCAAAGTATACTTTAGTTTTGAAATAGTTAAATGGATAGTATATCAAAATATACTTTAGTAATTAAAATAATAGTTTTGGTAGTATATCTAAAATATACTTTGGTTTGAAATAACAAGTCGGTAGTATATCCAACTATACTTTGGAAAATAGTAGCATATCAAACTATGCTTTGGATAGTATATCAGAATATACTTTAGTTTAAAATAACAAGTCGGTAGTATATCCAACTATACTTTGGAAAATAGTAGCATATCAACTATGCTTTGGATAGTATATCAGAATATACTTTAGTTTAAAATAACAAGTCGGTAGTATATCCAACTATACTTTGGAAAATAGTAGCATATCAAACTATGCTTTGGATAGTATATCAGAATATACTTTAGTTTAAAATAACAAAGTATGTTAAAACATATGTTGGATTTTGTACCTAGTATATCAAAATATACTTTGGTATATCACATTTGAGAGTACATCAGACTGTACTTTTGTAGTATATCAACATATACAAAGAGTGTGATTTGGTATTCAACAAAGCCTTAGTGTATCAAACTACACTTTGGAGACTATAGAAATACCACGAAGGCAATTTCTATTTGGTTTAAATTTGGTTTCTGACATTCCATACAACAGGAATGGGGTGTCTAGTCCTATAGCGCTATATCATACTACCAATCGGCTGAGTGAATGTATAAAAATGGTACAATCCAACAATTTGTTTATTAAGTTTTGGAAAAATCAGTGTTTAAACCATAGGTAATTGTTTAATTTGTCAAAAGAATGTGTAATAAACATGTGTAATCATATAGTTTAAAATCAGGAAAATAACAGATAGGCATATATGTTTCACCCCAAAACATTTGAAAACAGTAAAAGAGGGGACTATGTACTCACTTGAGATTGCAAGTATCCTTGATTAAGTGTCCTAACAAAGCTCGGGAAATCAAGGAATCAAGTGGCACCTTGAATGGATCACTATGTTAAACAATCGGATCCTAAGTCGGGAGACAGGATAGAATGAAGTTCTATAAATCAAATGAGTATTGCAACTCATATGGCATGATTTAACAGAGCTAACATTCTAATTTGGAAGTCCACCTAAGTGCTTTTGACCCGTTTCGACCCATTATGGTAGTATAAGCCACTATAATGCGTCGTTTGCGTAAAACTATGTTCGGATGGTTAACTATGTGCTATGTCAAGTCTTACATGCCCAATTATCCCTAAACATGTTACTAAATCAGATTATATGTCAAAAATATGTTCACATAATCAAAGTACATATTTTAGCTTCAAAAGGGCATTTTGGTCATTTCCTATGGGCATACAAGCTAACTAGCAAATGACTAACCGATCCTACGTGATCATAAGGTATAACCTCAGTGGTTATTCCCTATACAACTATGATCACTAACTAAGCTTGGTCGGATCCTAAAGATCGACCAAACGGGTCGGGTTCGAAAGGCTAAGCGGTTGTTTAGACCGCTTATCTTACGACCCTAAACAAGCACAAACTAATAGTGTCGAGTTAAACATGTCAAAACATGTTTAACTTACTGATTTGGTATCAAAACAAAGTGTTTTGATACCCTAAAGTAGTTCCGTTGCAAAATGCGTGCTAAAACGCATTTTGACCGAAACTTTGACTCGACACTACAACTAATTAACGTGGTAATCAGCGGTTATAATCACGAAGGATTATAACTATCGTGATTACAATCACGTGTCAAAGTTCAATTGAACTTTGACTTGACCAATTGATGGTCAAAACCGAAAGTCAAACTTTTGGTCAAACTGTTTGACTTTCTGCATAAACATAAAGAACAAGCATGAAAGAAGACTCACTAAAGTCCTTGCTATCTTTTCTACTAAGAAAACAAGCTCCCAATCAGATGAGAAAGCTCCCCAAAGCAGGTTAGAGAAGAGAATAAGAGGAAATGAGCAAGGAAACAATGAAATGGTTGGGCTATTTATACTTGTTGGTGATCAACAAGATCATGACAAGTGTTTGTGTAACCTCCAAGCAATGATCAAGGCCCTACAATTGTCACAAGCAGGTACAAAGCCTTGGAGAACACTTAAACTTGCTCAACACACCAAGAATTTACCAAAACAGCCCCTGAATTTGCAAACAGTTGCTGAAAACACACTTTCTGCCCAGATGAGGCACTCGCGTAGCGCGACAGCATAAGCCATAGGGCTCGCGCTACGCTACGGCGTGTCTGATTCAGCAAAGTTTCAAAAATGGCAGAAATGGTCCCTGCACGCGTTTAAAGCCTTTTTCGATGCGTTTAAACCCCGTTAACCTCATTTCAAGGCTCTAAAATGAAGTTAAAGCATAGGGGACTCAAAACATGCTCAAAAATATCTCGGATGTCGGTTTGTTTGATCGTAAAATCGCGTTGTTCGGTTAATTACGTCGGAAGTCGTAACGAACGCAAAATCGATCCAAATTAAGCGACGAATGGAATTTTTGCATGGCGATCACTAAAATAAAAAATATTTTAGTGTGTACAAAAATTTTGGATGTCCAGATGTGTCCAGAACGTAAGATATGCGCGAAAATGCAAACTTACGCCGTTTTTGACACTTTTAGTCCCTGAAAGATCACATAAGCATGTTTTCGCACACCGAACCTATCAAAGCTTGTTTCTAAGCTATGATTAGGTTATATATGGTATGTTTAACTTATGATCAAGTTCTGGAATGTTCGACACCATACGAATCGGTATAGTTTCGCAGTTTGACGCAAATAGTCCCTGCGATCGAATAAACTTGTTTTTGCCATACCAAACCTTCCAAAACTTATTTCTAAGTTATGTAAAGGTCATTTAAGGTATGTTAAGCCTATTTCACTATTCCGGAGTGTTTGTCGCGTTAAACTGATTACGTTTACGCACCAGTACGCGTATAACTTTCCAGAAAGCGATTTAAAGCTCGGAATTGAACAAGAATTGATATGTGCGAAAGATACACATATTTATACAAATCCCTAGTATGAAACACAATGTTTCATAGGTTTGGCATTTGTTTGGTGTTCGAGGTGACACAGGTGTCACACACGTGTAATTTTTTATTTACACATGTGTAAAATATATTAAGAGTAGTTCTCAAAGGAGCAACCATGAATTACTTAAGAAGTAATTTTTTTAATTTTTGTCATTTAATAATAAGAATAACAATAATAATAGTAGTAAGATAAAAAATGATTTTGATTGAGTTTTTCATGAGTTATGGTTTATTCTCGCAATATATAAAGTTCTCAAAATAACTCTCCCCATCACTCACACACATGGACAAACATATTAAAATTGTCGTTGTGACACCCCGCATTTCTAGGTTAACTTCATTAATACAAATTTGTTATCTTTAATGATATCACGGACATTCATTATTGTATTATACTTTATTAGGGTTAATTAAGTGTGTCAGTTAGTAGTTAGTACACGAACACCCACATAACAGTAATTCGGTAAATTAAACAAATCAACCAACCACACACGATTTTGTCCCCGAACGTTGGTGGTTAAGTGAAATAATAATTCTGAAAAAGTTAAATGAATACATTATGTGAATTTATATGTTTTCGGTATTTACATGCATTCTGTGTAATTACATGAACTTTGGTGAAATCTCGTTCTTTAACGCATAATTTCTTGGTTTCATGTTGTCTTATAATTCATCAACTTTTAGAAAAACAAAATTGGGAAATGTTATTTAATAATGCATTTTACTAGAAAACAGACCAATGGGATCTAAAATGCCCATTACAAAACCCATGGACTCCCCTTATTACTAAAATTTATAAAAAAAATGACGAAACGGTGACACAATCGATACGTACAACTTATATGACTAACAAAGTAACACTAATAATTCCTTAGACGAATCCGAGTGTTATAATTTTCATATAAACGTTAGTAATTCACACAATGATATTATTGGGGCCTTAGAATGTAGAAATATGGTTAACTGAAATGATTTCCAGCTAATAGTAAGGTAACGATTTAAACACAACCGTATATTCCTGAAATGAATCAAGGGGTATGGATTTACGTAAACATGATTCTTAACTTTAACATAGGGATTTTGTGGCCTTAATAGGTAGCAAACACGTTAAACAAAGTAGTTTCCGGTTAACGGAACAATTTTGATTTTAATGTCATCCTAACGTGCATTGCATCATCCATCAAGCCTAAAAAGTCTTAAAGAAAATCTGTCAAAGCGCATATGGGTTTTTGTTAACCTAGGGTTCCTTTTTTATATACGAAAATCCATGCAAAAAATTGCACGTTTCAGGACTGTTAACCGAACCAGGGAAGTTTTTTAACCCGTTATTATCTACAACTAATAATTATCAGCCTATTCTCATCCATATGTTGGAAAAGGGGACTTTCAAAAGTCAAAGGGGACACTTGTGTCCCCTTTAATTTTCATCGGACATCCCTTTCATAATGATATACCAACACGATCCATTTTAAAACCAAATATCCTATTAAAAATTTGTTAAGAAAACTAGAAATGTTGGGTAGGATGGCTAAGTGGTGGGTTAAATTAATTGCATCTGATTTAGTCTACGAGTTTAGAAATGCCATAAAATCTCAAGCATTAACAGACTTTGTGGCTAATTTCAGTAATGATCTACAACATGAAGCTAACCTAGAGGTACAACAAATAGAAGAAAATATGGGTAAATGGACTTTATACACTGATGGAGCTTTGAATGTTAGAGGAATAGTTAGGGCTGCAAACGAACCAAACGTTCGGCCAACAGTTCGTGAACCGTTCGGCGGGAAGTTCATTTGTGTTCGTTCGTTTATTAAACAAACAAACACAAACAAGAAATTTCGTTCGTTTAGTTAAATGAACAAACATGAACAGAGATCATGTTTGTTCGTTTATGTTCGTGAACATTCGGTAATGTGTTCGATAGTTAATTAGTGTTTTTAGTTTTTATATGTATTTAAATTCTTCAAAATTCCAACAAATTAAATATCTAATAAGTGTTAGTGTATTATATATTATGTTCATGAACGATTGTTTGTGTTCGTTTATTTCCATTTGTGTTCATGAACATTAGTTTGTACCCATTTGTGTTCGTCAATGTTTGTTTTTGTCCGTTGCCTAAAATTAACAAACAAACACAAATGAACATGACAAGTCCATTTCCTTAACAAACGAAAACGAACATAAAAGCTCCTACGATAAGTGTTCGTGAACGGTTGGCAAACACGTATATTTCTTAACAAACAAACACGAACAAAGCCATGTTCGTGTTCGTTCGGTTCGTTTGCAGTCCTAGGAATAGTCTTAGGAATAATACTAAAATCGCCACAGGGGGACATAATACCCCATGCTATATCCTGTGAATTTCTAGCTAATAATAACAAGGCAAAGTATGAAGCATCGCAATTAGCAAGGGATATGGGAATTAAATATCTTCAAGTATATTTGATTCATTATTGCTGACTAACCATTTTAATGGATCTTATGTAGTGAAGGGTGAAAAATTAGCCCAATATCTTCAAATTGTAAAAAAAAATTGTAAAATTGTCATAGCCCAAGACCCCACCCAGGGAGCGTGAGCCGTGAACCAGCAAAGTGGTACCGGTTTTTGTTAAATAGGCAGCGGAAATTTTTTTTAATTAGAATCGTAGTTAGGAAATAATTTCAGAGTTTGTAAAAGCACCCAAAATTTTTAATATTAAACAGATGGGCATATTTCATTTCAAATGTGTTTATAGGGATAAACCCTATTAAATAGAATATAAATTTCTTCTTTTATTCAGGTATTTATAGCCACTTTATTTAAGTCTTTAGTGCTCCCTAGCTGGCTTCTATTACATTCATGCTGGGATTCCTAAAACGCGTTTAAAAACATTTTATCAGCAAGCAAGAAATACTGGCGAGTTCATTCTATTTTATAAAATTAAATAGTAGAAAAAGAGATTACAACGTTTATATCTACCCAAAACCTCATTCAGTATTTGTCATGCTGGCAGTTACAATGACTGTGGTCGTATTAATATTGGCTAACTTTTGTCCAATAGCAATTCTTGACTAGTAGTTTATACAAAACCCCACATACCGGCAGTATTTTGTAGAATACAAAGACTCAATCACTGTAAATATCACTGAAAAACATTTAAGGTTTTGTACAGCAATTTGATAAAAAGAGAGAATGATTCACAATAATGTGAGAAAAAAAGAGAATGACTAACTTTGTAAACTTAGGGTTTTTCTATAAGCTTCCTAATAATATTTTCTGATGATTTCCTGAGTTCCTAAATAAATATGTGATGCGCACGTGTTAGTATAATAACCCAATTTAACTTTATCAGCACATCACGAGATCAGAAAACCAGCGTAGTTTACAAAGCATAGCCTTTATCAGAAAACGCCTTGACATCCGTTGTTGGGTTCAAGATCGATCGGACAGGGTATTGAATCAGTGATCAGTGGTTAAAACACTTACAACGGGGCAGAGCTTTGTGAATTTAAGGGTATTGGGGGTATTATTTTCGTGCAGAATGTTAGAGAGAAAGAAAAGAATTGAACGATTGTGAACTGCAACTCGAATGCTCTATTTATACAAATTTTGGGACTCCGTTGCAGCCCGCGGTACCCTTAGGGTATCCTTTCGCGGCCCGCGGAACACCCAGGCTAGGGCATAGGTGTCACTAGTCACTGTTGTAGGCTCGACACGTGGACGACACATGTCCCAAGGTGTGTCCGGAAAGTTAGGAGCCTTTCGCGACTCGGGATAGGCTTCTCTTAGTCTATCGCGGCCCGCGACAGACATAAAATTTTTATTGTTTTTTATTTTTCAAACTGAATAATTTTACGATAGTTCGGTTTTTCGACTACAAAGTGTTTTAGAATATTTTTTTGAGGGTTGTTATATCCTCCCTGCCTTGTTTTAAATCTCGTTCTCGAGATTCACATCACTGAAATATGAACGAATAATTTTACTTGGTCACTGATCCTAGTTCCTGATTATATTCTGGTCCTTGCTTTGAATTCCACTTTACTTTGACCAGAACTGTTCTCTATGCTTTGAGATTCTTATCTTTGACCTGTATGGTCTTTCAATGGACATAAATTCTTCATTTCCTCTATATCTTGAAGAGGTATAACTAAAGATTCATCAGCTTGGTATTTCGTTAAATTATATACATGAAATATATCATGTATTCCGGTCATTTCGTCTAGTAACTTTTACTTGATAGGCTACTAATCCAATTTATTTAATGATTCCAAATGGTTCAACAAATCGTAGACTTAACTTTTCTTTCTTGCCGCATCGGACTATTCCCTTTTAATTCCTATCTATTAGTAATTCTTTTTCAAACCTTGCTCTTATCACTTCCACGATGCATCATATAATTAGTTTTATGAGCTTCTTCGAGAATCCTTTCTCGTAGGTTTCCTTGAATAGGTATCCTAATTCTTTTCTTACGGAACTTCTAAATTCCATAAGTTCCTTTTTCTAATCCCTTTATTATTCCTTTTTAATCTTTCAGCATCATCCTTGATTGCTGTTTCTTGGGTACTCTTTAATAAATTTATCTACAAATTTAATCTAAGAGCACGTACTTGTTTTCGGCTTCTTATGAAATTTTCAACTTAAAACATCAAATACTACATTATTCTTACCTTCATGATATATTGACGGGTGGTCTATAGGACAACCCTTAATGATGTTAAAAGACGAGTTTATCCCTCACTTGATCGTGTAATTATCTTGAATTAGATAACTACGGTTGCTTATGTTTCAGGTAAGCTTTGGAGCTTAAAATGGACAAATTGTTGCTATGGAAGGACTGGAGTGGAACGGGTAAAGAATGGAAGGAAAGAAGAAACAAAACAAAGAACTCAGGGCTCCACCGTAATTTACGGTGTATACCGTAAATTACGGTAGCCCCTGAATGTGCCCAGTTCCACCGTAACTCAGTAGTATCCCACCGTATTACTTTGAAGTCCACCGTAACTTACCGTAGGCACCGTAAGTTACGGTGGGGGCTGTCGAAAAAAGCGTAATTGCCTCACTAAAACCGTTTTTCATGTGTCTTTTGACATTATGTCATCATTGGACGTTTCTCTAGAGTTCTAGGGCGATTTTTGGCTTTGGCAAGTGTTTGTAAACAATTTCTAACATTTCGGTTTGTCTTTTGATTCGTATGAACTTAAATCTTCATGTTATGATGATCCACCAAACAATGTCCGGCTAAACTTCCGGTGATCATCTTAGGTGAAGGTTACTTTATGACTTTGGTGTGATGAATCGTATTTCTAGAATAATGAACCTGGTTTATTTGCTATGTTTGTTATGGTGCATGAATGTTTGATTGTAAATTGTTAATTGATGTTTTAATCTTAGTCTAAACGGTATGTTCTTGGTGTCGTTGACAATCGAGATATCACGGGAAGGGTTAGGGTTGGATATTGATTAATTGGTCATTGGGTAACAACCTCACGTTTATCTAATCCGAGTACTTAGTTCCTTTTTATCACAACAAATGTTTATGCATTTGTTATGTCTATGTAACTCTTTCTAGTTGGATTTAGGCACATTTGTTAATGGAAACCAGAACCCTAAGATGGTCATTTTCTCCTAATTTGTTAAACAACCAATCTTGATTTTATGTCTATGTAACTCTTTCTAGTTGGATTTAGGCACATTTGTTAACGGAAACCGGAACCCTAAGATGGTCATTTTCTCCTAATTTGTTAAACAACCAATCTTGATTTGCAATTAGTTAGTAATTTAGTTCTTACAACCAAACAATCCAACTCTTGAATTTTAATTTCTGTAAATTAGTTTAATTGCAGTTAATTCACAAAGCTATAGAATCAACACACTTTCCACAAGCTCCTTGTGTTCGATACCCATTTACCACTATCTATTAGTTGTAATTTGGAT
Source organism: Helianthus annuus (assembly GCF_002127325.2). Taxonomy (NCBI): domain Eukaryota; kingdom Viridiplantae; phylum Streptophyta; class Magnoliopsida; order Asterales; family Asteraceae; genus Helianthus; species Helianthus annuus. The sequence goes on from NC_035449.2 coordinate 175,713,448, forward strand.
TAAATTTACGTGCACTACGACAGCACATCATATATCACAATCATAGTCACTTAAAATTTCATTCATCGCCTTTGCCTTTTGCCCAAACATATATCTTAAGCTCTTAGAATCTATAATTAAAATGAACTTACTACCATTCAAATAATGTCTCCAGATTTATTAATTGACTTAGGTAACGGGATGGCCATCCCGGGTAAGTCTAAAATTTTGATAGTATCCTGATGTCGCAACCGCCGTTCCTTAACAAACCCGAGAACGGGCGGCCGCGGCCAGTTTTGGTGGTATCTAGGTTTATCCATTTTGGCAGCGGAAATTACATCAGGACCGTAGTTAGGAAATATTTTATTAGAGTAAAATACCACACTTTCATAATATTAAACACGTGGGAGAAATCCCAAGTTTTAAGTACAAACATTTTCATAGGGATAAACCCTATTTGATTTAATAAAAAATCTCTTTATTTTAGGTAACTTTATAGCCAATTTTCCAAGTCGTCAGTGCTGTCCAGCTAGCTTCTATTTGGCTTTCACATTTTGTTACCTGAAACGCGTTTAAAAACAATTTGTTAATGGAAATTACTGGTGAGTGAACCTCAGTTTAATCAAGTTAAGTAAAACCATTGTACAGTATTGAGGGTGGTTGCGCAATTACATCTGTGTCCATCTACTTAATTACCACCCACGATATTGTCAACTCGACTTGCGTGTACTACGACAGCACGTCAAATTTTGGCGTTGTTGCCAGGGAGTAGTGCGCAACGTGTGTTAGTTTAATAGTTTTGCTTTGTTATTTTCGGGTTTCTGCTGGTTGTGTTTAGTGTGCAGGTACCACAGGTGTATGCATACTTGTAGGACCGGCTTTGACACCGTTCGATTGCGTAACGAACGTTTCACGTGCGGAATCCGTGAACGAACGTGACCGAACACACGATAATGTACTTTTAATGTGATTCCATTGCTGAATTTGTCAAGATCGATACAAGAATCACGACTTTACAACTTTCTCTCTCTACTTTCTCTCTCTAGAAAGTCTCCTCAAAGTCTTCTCCAACTCTCCTCTCTAAATCTCTTCTAAAAGTCTAACTAAAATCATGACATATCTCCTATTTATATATTCAAGGCAACTTAGTGAAAGTTCACACTAATTACAAGTTTGCCACCTTGCCATTTCTAACTAAATATGACAATATGCACTTGATTTCTTCTCGGTTTTTCACTATGACTCGGATTGACCGGATTGACGAAGGCGATAGACAAAATATGCATCAACAATCTCCCCCTTGGATATTGCCGTAGTCAATCTCATAGTGAAACTCGTAACGACTTGTCTTTCTCTCTCTTTAAGACTCGAACAAACATGTAGTCGACAGACAACTGCACTAACAATACTAGAGGCTCTCACAAGTCGTCACCACTATGGTTTGATCCGGAAATTGAAAGAACGTTGAGGGAAAATCGAGTCTTGTTAAGAGAAAACAGAATTATTGGTTCACCTACCTCACCCATTACACCACGAAACATCATGGAAGAAACACAAGTACCACCTACAACGGGTCAAACGACCTCATCATTCATACCTACTTCCACACAACCATCACCAAACATCACCATACCTAACACCACTACAAATCCTACTCCACCTCATGATACTACACCAACCAACACCACACAACCGATTACTACTCAAGTTGCACCCGATCTAACCTTTAGCCCTTCTTCCACAATTCCACCATTGTCACACTTCTTTCCCCCAACTACGAGTCAATCATCCTCTAATTTTACAATATCACCAAACTCAACTATTGTTCATGCTACTTCATCCTTTAGACCATTAAACCAATCGGGTTTTCAATACTCAACTCTTCCCTTTAGGCAATCTTCGGGTATTCAAGGGGATGTATATGATGATGGTTATGAAGAGGATTTTAGAGGGTATGAAGAGGAAGGTTTTTATTATGGGGGTGATGGAGGATATTTGGGACCTCAAGGAGGAGCAGGTCAACAAAGTCAACCGATCCAACAATTTCAAGACATGAGTAGATTACCGGTCGGGGTGCAACACATTAGACCGTAAGAGCCACAACTGCAATGCCCTACACCACTACATCAAGTGCATCCTCAACATACGCAACCACAATTTCAACGACCGATTCAACAACAACGACCAATGCATCAATACAAATATCAACCACCATTTGCACCTCAAGGACCTATGCAAGGGCAAATGGGTCAACCAAGAGCACCATTGGGTGCCCATCAAAGACATCGTCGAGAAGTAGTACGGGGAATTGAAGCTCACTTCCGACCTATTATCATTAACAATCCTTCGCCGCTGGTGATTCCTCATCATGCGGATGGAAGAACTTTTGAAGTTAGAACAGCCGCCCTCCAAAGTCTACCAAAATTTAAGGGGTTAGCAACTGAAGAACCTTATTTTCATTTGGAGACGTACGACTCTATTTGCAATACCATTGGAGGTCAAGGCTTCTCTTCGGATGATGTCAAGTTAGTTCTCTTCCAATTCTCTTTGGAAGACAAAGCAAAGAGATGCTTTCACACTCTACCTTCCGCATCAATTTTTACATGGGCCGATATGCAACAGATTTTCTTGGATGAATATTACACTTCTCAAAAGAATAATGATGCAAGGAGAGGTTTGAGAAGCTTCCAACAACAATCGGGGGAGATGTTTCATGAAACGTTTGAATGGTTCAATATGATGCTAAGGAATTGCCCTCATCACGGGATCCAACTTTGGGAGCTGTTGAACGCGTTTCACGAGGGGTTGAGTTCGGAGGATGCATGTGATTTGATGTCGATTACTAACGGCATATTCTGTACGAATTATGAACATGTTTATTGGGCATTTTTAGAACAAATGGTGGTGAATGTCACACCCCAACCACGTAGGACAACAAACCGTGGCGGAAACGTCGGGGAGTGTTGCAACAGAATAATTGTTTCACAACCATGGATTCAAAAATAGTTTTGTTTTATTGATAAAATTAAACATTACATTGTCTTATCATAAAACAAACAAGTTTCTTATCAACTATCATAGTTTTAAAGTCACTAAGGCCTCGTCCAGGTCCTACGTGACGCATGCATCCTAGAAAATCACATCATTCAACCACACCTGAAACATATGTAAAAACAAAGTCAGCAAAGAAATTGCTGGCGAGTACATAGGTTTTATAAGGGTATTGGAATCATGGCTCGTTTGTATGATGCAATACTATTATTAGACTACAAGAGTTGAAATACAAACCTCGTTTTGAAAAGTGTATTGCAACATAGTTAACCAACTCAAATCAAGTTAATTAAGTTTATAAAATCTCGTAGCCATAATTCTTAACCCCAAAACATTTTGTTTTAGAGAAACATCTTGTAAAACATCATTGTGTGACATCGTTTTAAATATCGTTTACCCAAGTGAACTAAATAACGCCACGGCATGTAATATGATGAAAACACTTATATAGAAGAAGTACCAGCGGCGTATCTACCATGTTTTCACCACATTACCCCCGTCTCGTTATCTAAACACTTAACCAAGAACCAGTCGTTTATCGAAATCGTTTAACATCGTTTCCAAATCGTTTACTCGTTTCCAAATCGTTTACTCGTTTCCAAATCGTATTCGTTTTTAATAGTGAAACTACTTTTGGTCGTCTCGTTAACAACATTCAAACCTTCGTGACTCGTCTAACTCGTTTCTCGTTTCGTATTAACAAACCACCAAAGGGTAAGTTAACAATCATCAGATTCAGTCGTTACCCACACCCCCACACATAACTATGGGTGCGGTGCAATAACGGGATTTGTCAGATCCTATGGTACCATAACCTAATACTGGTCGGCTTGATCAATGCTAATGAATGTCATTCGTTATGTAATTACAACCAACAAGTCGTGTACACCTTATCGAAATCGTTATTAGTTTAGTAAAATCGTTATAATCGTTTTTGAAACCATCGTTTAAACTTTGAAAACATTTGATACATATGAATCACCCCAAAACATTTAAAACAGTAAAATAGGGGAACTATGTACTCACATGTAGTGCAAAGTATCCTTGATCAAATAGAACTTCAACAAACTCGAGCAAACTAGAGAAATCAAGTAGCCCCTAGTAATCGAACAACTAGTCAAACAATAGACGCCTAAATCGGAAGATCGGATAGAATGAGGTCTTGTAAACCAAATGAGTATTGGAACTCATGTGATAGTGTTTAACAAAGCCTACATCCTAAATCAGAACCTAACCTAAGTGCTTTCGACCCATCGCGACCCATTAAGGTGGCTTACGCTACTTTAACGCGTCGTGCGCGCAAAAGCGCGTTCGAGACGTCTAACTAGTCCTATGACAAGTTTTATATGCCCATATATGTTTAATTATGCTACATAATCAGTTACGTGTCAAAAATTTAAGTTACATATGCTTAATTACCAATTATGTACAAAAAGGGGTATTTTGGTAATTTACCAAGGGCACATAAACTACTTATCATGCGACTAATCAAACCTAAGTGACCATAAGGTATAACCCCGGAAGGTTATTCCCTACGCTACTATGGTCACAACACATGTTTAGTCGGATCCTAATGATCGACCAAACGGGTCGTGTTCGAAAGTCTAAGCGGGTGTTTAGTCCGCTTGACTTACGACTCTACATAAGCACAAAACTAACAAGTGACGAGCTAAACATGTCGAAACATGTTTAGTTAAGTTAGAAAACAGGTTTGGTATCAAAACAAACGGTTTTGATACCTAAAAGTAGCTTGGATACAAAATACGCGAGAAAACGCATTCTGGCCGAAGCTACGACTCGTCACTGAGCATAGATAACGTGGTAATCAGTAGGTATAGTCACTAGGGACTATAACCATCGTGATTACGCTCACGTTATGAAGTTCAAACGAACTTCGCGTTGACCATAAACTGGTCAAAGCAGAAAGTCAAACACAGTTTGACTTTAACGCTAAAACGAACGAAAAACGCGAAAGAATACTTACAGAGGGTCCCCGCAAGATTGATATTCCAAGTATTTCTCAGGTATGAAGTGTTCAACACTTCAACTTAGAGAAAATCTCAGAATTCAAGTGGGTTTGAATGAAGTGGGGTTGGGTATTTATAGGAAACATGGAACCGTTAGGATCGTTTCTTGTTCCCCAAGCGATTAATCTCGGCCCTACACCTCATACCCACTGAATTTACAAACCATGGGAGCCCATAGGATTGATAAAAACCAGATGCAAGAGGTTTTGAGGTGTTAAACAGCTTTAAACAGCTGTTTGCACAATTCTGCTGATCTGGGACCTGCTTACGGACCGTAAGCACATGCCCATACGGTCCGTAAGGGACCTGCAGACCAGCACTTTCATAAAATGACAGTTTAGCCCCTGAACTTGTAAAACTTGCATTTCGGCTCATTTTTGACACGTTTAAGCCCCGTTAACCTCATTTCAAGGCTCTAAAATGAAGTTAAAGTATAGCGAACTCAAAACATGCTCAAAAATATCTCGGATGTCGGTTCGTTTGGTCGTACGGTTGCGTTGTTCGGTTAATTACGACGGGGGTCGTAACGAACGCAAAAACGGTCCAAATTGCGCGACGAATGGATTTTTATTATGCCAAACACTAAAACATAATATTTTAATGCTTACATAAATTTTTGGATGTCCGGATGTATTCAGAACGTAAGATATGCGCGAAAATGCAAACTTGTGCACTTTTTGACGCTTTTAGTCCCTATTGATCAATAAAGTTTATTTTAGCATACCGAACCCCTCAAAGCCTATTTCTAAGCTATGTAAAGGTTATTTAGGGTATGTTTAACTTATGATCAAGTTCCGGAGTGTTCGTTACTATACGAATCGGTATAGTTTCGCAATTTGACACAAATAGTCCCTGCGATCGAACAAACTTGTTTTCGACACACCAAACCATCCAAAACTTATTTCTAAGTTATGTGGAGGTTATTTAAGGTATGTTAAGCCTATTTCACTATTCCAGAATGTTTGTTGCATTAAACTGGTTATATTTACGCATTAGAGCGCGTATAACCTTCCAGAAAGCGATTTAGAGCATGAAATTGGAATCGAGTCGAATTGTAAAATTACCAAACACAAATACACACAAAACACATATAATAACACCAAAGCACATTGTTTTATTAATAATCAACATTGTTTCACATCGCACAGAGATTACAGAGCACAGTTGTCACAGTGAATTCCAAGAGGAAGGCCCAATCCTCGAGAAGGGCAAGGCATGTGACACAAAGGCCACAAGTACATGGAGTAGCAACGTTCAAACTACAAATCAAGTGTAAACCGTGTGCACGGATTGCAACGAAATAGGCCACACGGCGGAAGTTTGTATAGTGCGAGTGGTTGATGAGCAAGTAGAAGAAGTGAATGCAATTCAAGGGGGTGGTCGAAATTTCAATATGAATTCCACCACATACCACCCCGGGTTACGAAATCATCCTAATTTCGTTATGGAAACGCGGCGAACCAAGCTAACCCAAACTTTCAAGGAGCTCAAGGTAACTTTGCACCTTGTCAACAATACAATCAAGGCAACTATAGAGGTGGAAACAGCTATGTCTACCAAGGGAAATTTCAACAAACGGGTGAAAGTGGTTTGGGTCAAAATTCGTCAAGCGGGAATGAAGTTATGGATATGCTTCGGGCTATGCAAGAAGATATGCAAAAGCGGAATCAACTTGACGAAGTCCGGATTTAAAAGGATGAGGTTGGTGATAAAATTATTCAATCACTAACAACCCAAAGGGGTCAGTTGGCAACCGATATGGCGGAGTTGAAGAAAAGCAAAGGTCAACTTCCTAGCGACACCAAGGTAAATCCTTCCCGTGGCAAGTCACGAGGTAACAATGTTAATATTAGTCATGTTTGTGTGTTGAGTAGTGGCAAAGAATTTAAAGCCAATTTGTCACTGGGTGTGGTTGAGGGGGTAGGTGAGGATGTTACGGGTAATGAAAGTGACGATGATGAAGTTTCACCGGTTAAACCTAAAGAGTCAAATGTTAAAAAACCGGGGTTGGATGAAAATGAGAAAAGTGTAAAAGATGAAGGTGAACCGAGTCAAGTCCCGTTTCCATCGGCTTTACTTGACCCGGATAAGAAAAATTTTATTGCATTAAGAGGTCCCTAAAAAGAAGAATTATGGGACACGTTTAAACAAGTTAAAATTAACCTTCCACTCCTTGATGCAATAAAACAAGTACCCGCATACACTAAATTTTTAAAAGAGTTATGCACACAAAAAAGTAAACAAACTAAGCGGGTAGACTTGACCACGCAAGTAAGTGCGGTTTTGAATGGGGAGCTTCCTCCTAAGCTCAAAGATCCGGATACGCCATTAATAAGTATACAAGTTGGTAATTTTCAAATGGCAAAGGCGTTACTAGATCTTGGAGCCAGGGTGGGCATTTTACCGAGGGGCTTATATGACCAATATGATTTTGGTCTGTTAGCAAGGGTAGAGACAACAGTTGTTTTGGCCGACTTGTCTCATAAGCTGCCTCAGAGGATGGTTCAAAATGTGATTGTGAAAATTGATGAGTTCTATTACCGGATTGACTTTTTAGTCTTGGACTACTCATTCGCGGACCCAAAACAACAACAAAATGTTATTCTGGGTCGGCCATTTTTTAGCACCGCGCATGCTGTGATCGATTGTAGATTTGGTACAGTCGATATGACTTTTGGAAACCGGAAAATGCGCTTGAATGTTTTTACTAACAATTCTAATGATGTTGGTGTTGATGAGTGTTTTATGGCAGATTTAGTCGACGGATGCAACCCGCATGGGTATGAAGAGGATGGCATAGATGTTTGTTTATGTGATTTTTCTGAACAGGTACATGCTTATGCACTACGGGTTGAAGAGGAAAAACAGGATGCTATGGCTTTGAAGGAAGGTCGACCGCCATGGACTCACCAATTCGAAGGCTTGCCGGAAGAAATAAGCTCGGTTACTAAACCATCACTAGAAGAACCGCCAAAGTTGGAACTAAAAGACATGCCAAGCCATTTGAAGTATGCTTTTCTAGGGGATAATGACACTCTACCGGTCATTATTGCCTCTAATTTAGAGATGACGCAAGAACAAGCCTTGTTGGAGATCTTGAAAGAGAACAAAGGAGCTATTGGATGGATGATTGCCGATCTCAAAGGAATTAGTCCATCAATCGTCATGCACAAGATTAGTATCACCGAAGATGCGAAACCGATAAGAGAACCTCAACAGCGATTGAATCCGAACCTAAGGGAGGTAGTAAAGAAAGAGGTAATTAAATGGTTGGATGTGGGAATTATCTATCTGATCTCAGATAGTGCTTGGGTAAGTCCTACCCAAGTTGTACCTAAGAAGGCCGGTATTGAAGTAGTCAAGGATGAAAATGTTGAACAAATTGCCACCCGACCGGTCACCGGGTGGCGTGTATGTATTGACCACCGCAAATTGAATACCGCCACTTCTAAGAACCATTTCCTGCTACCTTTTATTGATCAAATCATTGAAAAATTGTCGGGTCAAAAATACTAATGCTTTTTGGACGGGTATTCGGGTTACAATCAAATAGCAATACACCCGGATGACCAACAGAAGACCACTTTCACTTGTCCATATGGTACCTTTGCCTTTCGGCGAATGCCATTTGGCTTGTGCAATGCACTGGCAACTTTCCAACGACGTATGATGAATATTTTCTCGGACATGGTTGGAGAGTCGCTTGAAGTGTTTATGGATGACTTTTCAATTTTCGGCACTAGTTTTGAATCGTGTCTCAATGAATTACAAAAAGTGTTAAAAAGATGTGTTGAGAAAAATTTAGTGCTTAGTTAGGAGAAAAGTCATTTCATGGTGCAAGAGGGCATTGTGTTAGGTCATGTAATATCGGAAAGGGGTATGGAGGTGGATAAGGTAAAAATAAGGGTAATATCATCTTTGCTACCACCAAAAAATGTTAAGGGTGTAAGGTCATTTTTGGGACACGCGGGTTTTTATAGATGTTTCATTAAAGGCTTTAGTGTTATCACTAAACCTTTATGTAATTTGTTGTTAAAAGATGTTCCATTTGACTTTACTGACTAATGTTTTCAAGCATTTACTGTTTTGAAGGAACATTTGTGTTGGACCGTCGTGTGACCCTAAACAGTCAGTATGAGTAGTTCATCATCATGTACAAAGGCGGAATCAATGTAAAAGATGTCAACACAGCTTGTTCCTTTCTAATCTTTATCTATTAGTGATTTCCTGAGCTTTTACAGATCTGGTTACAATTCGGTAGCACCTCGGCTCTCAAACACACACTGCTAATTCCGCTCCAAATGACACCTAACATCAGGTATTTATAGAATACCTGATTCCGCTTGAAACATATTCAAGCGAAACCTGATTTCGCTCCAAATGAGTTCAAGCGAAATCATCATGTAAGCTTCAAGCGGAATTAAAACATTTGATTTCGCTTGAAATGACCTAGTGGCATTTCAAGCGGAATTACCTCTAATTCACACTTTCTTGATTTCCGAACCATGATCTATCTAGTTCTAGGCATAAGACTCGATAAAGACGAAGTTAACAGACACTAGATGCACCAACAGACTCCGCCTTGGATGTTGACGAAGTCTTCGGCGTCGAGTCTTTAGTCTTTGTCTCTCTCCAATTTGATTTGGCATTGTAAAAGCTTCCTTCAATCTTCTAATTTCAATCTCCCCTTTGACTATTGATCCAGAATTCTGACTCCCCCTTTTGCAGACTCCCCCTCTCGATATGCTGGGACTCGAATTTCTGGTTCAAGCTTTAACATTTTGTTGCCATGAGGATGTTGAATCCTGTTTCCTGTTTCTCAAACATATAACATTAAAATCTATACAAACTTGAAAAATTTTCAACTGTTCATCATTTTTAGAAATCCACATAAGTATTCAGCTCCAAATTAATGACACTAATTACTTAATTTATCTACCAAGTCCAACTTAATGACCTGGTTGATCTGTGACAAAACAAACTGATTTTTGTTCAAGTATTTTCAAACATTTTATGAAAATTACAAGCTTCAAGTTAATGAACTTGTTTTGACTTTCCAATTTCTCAAGTTTAAAATATGAAGCTCCCAACTCATCATCCAGCTAGAATCTTTCTGCATCTGCTCCGGACTGTGAATCCGTAGATCAGCTTTCCCCTTTGGTTTGTCGGAAAATAAAGCTGAAAAGAAAAATCTTTTGGATTTTTTATAAAGATTCTAAACTAGAAAGCGATAAAATCTTTTTGAGCTTTTTGACTTTAAGAAACAGAAATAAAAAAGTAGTAAAAGTAAACTATTTACAAACATATTTTTGGTGAGCGTGTTAGGAAATACTATCAGCTATCAGACAAGTTACGAGTACCGTTAAGCTTTAATTACATACTGAGATTTAAACAATTCACTTAGATTGTCGATATACTGATCCATTTTAAATTTTCACACAAATTTCAATCTATTCAGGATACGATTTAGGTGTATTAAGAACTTAAACTCATTAATTGTCACACCCCGATTTCCACGTGTTTCACCGGTGGGCCCGGTGGGGGATTACCGTGACGTAGTTGGCAACAATAAAGTCAAACCACATAATATATATAAATGCACAGCGGAAGCATAAAGATAAATATATTTCAACATTTGAATGTAATATCAAAATATCACAATTGTCGAAATATAATCCACAGAGGATCATATAAAATATAAGTATTGTTCAACAGACGTACGCATCTTAAGCTTGCGAGACTCTTTATTGATGCTAAGGAGAAATATCCAGCCAATTACGCTTAGAACCTGCATTTAATCTTTTTGGGGAAAATACGTCTGTTTACACTGGTAAATACATTCAACCGACACTTTTGTAAAATGTTTAATAAAATTGATTTGAATGCACAAGGCACAAACTCTTTATAACTTGGATAATTTATAATTAAATCTTGTAAAAGAATTACATGCTTGCTATGCGTTCGGTCGCCCGGGTCGTGCCGGGTTAAAGGTTAATAGACACGCCACAAAGCATAAAAGCCGTGCCGGGAAACCAACGGTTATACTTTTAATATTTATAGGCACAATACGGGTGTACGCCTACACCCGTGTGTCAGGGTCGTGGCCATTTCGTAAAATGATGCCAAGGATATACGGGACATGGTCATTAAGCTCCCAAAGGCGTAAAGCCAAAAAACAAGTTTTTAAACGCGTCACATTGATAATACCCAACTACTAATGAGTTGGGGTCAATTGCCCGACCAAGCGGTATTTTAAATACCGTAACCCAAGCCCGTATAACGGAAAATAAGTTAAAAGTATTTACTTGAGCAAGTATTAGCCTTAATAAATAAATGCAAGTTTCTTTTACTGGGCTCCTATTCTGGAACGAAGGTTTAAACAACCTATTAGAATCCTAATGGGTCTTTTATTTAGCTTTAGCTTAGACCGGTCAGTTTCAAAGGATAATTACGGTTTAATCGCGTGAAGGGCGAAAACCGGGAATGGAATGTGGTTTGGGCCCAACAAGTATGAAGACTTGTTCTATATGGGCAATATAACCGCACTCTGGATTTTGAGATCAAAACAACAAGGTTTGACCCGTTTCGGCTAGTTTATTTAAACTAGTTACATAAACCCAACCAAGCGCGCAAAAGGCGTAATGGGGTAACCGTAAGAGTCCTACACAGGTTTCCTAAGTCAATATGCTTTTAAGGAGGTTGTGGTATCAGCAGGATACATTCCATAATGCCCGTAACAAGTTTAAAGCCAATAAATGCCCCGTAGGGGTATTTCGGTTATTTTAAAGTTTATAAAAGAGGTTTCTGAGCTCTTCAGGAAATTTAAGTTTTCCAAACAGTTTATGAAGTTCAAAATACTCTATTTATTATTTAAAATCAGTAGCAACTGGAATCGGGTCAAAATACCTTGTAGAACTCAAGTTATGCTCGAAAAGGGTATATTAGGTATTTACGGAACCGATGCCATAACCGCAGGTTATGAGCAGGTTAAAAATAATTAAAAATCTTTAAAAATCCCAAAATATTATTTTACATCTGTGTGTAAAAGGTTTGGTGTCGAAATTTGGGTTTAGATAGGCTTTATGCTAAATGCGCCATTTAATTACTAAAGTTACCGTAGTTGCGCTATTTAGCATAACTCATATTCTAGACCTCGGATTGACGTGAAATTTTAGGGACATGCTTAGAAATTAGTAACTAAGGTTATTGTCCTTTCACATGTCCAAAATTCTCGTTTTAAAGTGAAAAGGGCGTTACGTTCAACTTTTAAGCATTTAACGGAAAGGTGTAAAAGACTCGGACAAACAACGAACCGGTCACAGAGGGTTATACCATCATGTAACCTGGTGCTAAGAGAGTCCTAAGGCATATCTAAATTATACTAAACCGGCTCAGAACTGGAGTCAAAGCGAAAGTCAAAGTTTTGCGACTTTCGGTTCCGAACCGGGTTAATATAGCAAATGGTCGGATCAAACAAGCTTAGACTAGCTAATATACTTATTATCATGTTATGTGAGTGTTAAAACAGATTACACGCCATCTACATTACTGATTATGCTTAAAATCGCAAAATAGCATTCTGTTGACTTTTTCTAAGCAAGTTTGACTCGACATTCGGACTAGTTAGAGTGGGAATCAGAGGGTGCCCTTTTAGGGGTTTAATGCCCACATGATTACCAACACATAACTACCATTGATTCGACAAACCACTGGACCATTTGTGATTTATCATAAAGTCAATCGTTAATTACGACGGATTGACTGTTAAGCTAATACTAAGCAAAAACTAAACCGCAAAGGGTTGAACATACTTACTGAAGTCCTATGCAAGATTAGGAAGGCTTAGGAATGGCACTTGTGCTCCAGAAAAGCTCCAAGGATGCAGAGGTGATGAGTGAATCACAATGTGCATTCATTGGCCTTTTATAGCAAGTTTGATCCATTGAGATCATGACAACTAGGTCTAAGAGATGATCCAGATCATTTACAAGTGTTTCCTAGTGTCTAGGAAGAGTTAGGAGTCGCCCATGTCTCCAAAAATATCTTTACCATAATGTTTTACCGTTTACAACAGCCAACAGCCAAGATGCTGTCGCTGGGCGTCCCTTACGGACCGTAAGGCATGGCCCTTGCGGTCCGTAAGCGTTTTTTAGGGAACACGTTTTACCCCTTCGCACCTTACGGTCCGTAAGGCAGGACCCTTAGGGTCCGTAAGCGCTTAACAGAGGCAAAAAAATTTAACCTTTCAAGGTTTGAACGGACAACTTACAATACATGATTTTTAGTCTGGGAAATGTCAATATGAGGCCCTTTTAACCCATACATGATCGGATGTGCTAACCCATCATGAAGATTATTAGCTTGAATAATTATGAGGCTCATGAATAATTATTTGAATTGTATTATTTTCTTAGGATCCAAATTGGTAAACTTGGGCATCCATTATTATTAGAAATTACCGGATTAAGATATATTAGATGCTTACTAATTATGCTTAGGGTCTTGGGATTTATAATGACGAAGTCGCTCAGAGGTATAAAATTAACATGTCGACATGTTCAAAAATCCTACCGTATATCTTTAATTAAATCCGGGTTTACAATACTTTTGTCGTATGCGACACGTGTCATTTATTTATTGGACACAAATTTTCGAGGTGTTACATCCTCACCCCCTTAAAGGAAATCTCGACCTCGAGATTTATTGAAATAGATAAGGGTACTTCTCTTTCATCGTGGATTCTGCCTCCCACATATATTCGGGACCTCTACGGGCATCCCATTTTACCTTCACAATTGGTATATACTTCCTGCGAAGTTTCTTCACCTGTCGATCCTCGATCGACAAAGTTTCTCAACGAACTTTAAGCTCTCGTCGATGTGTACCTCTGTATGCGGTATAAGCAGTGATTCGTCAGCGAAACACTTCTTCAGGTTACAGATGTGGAACAAATTGTGGATACCACTGAGCTCCTCTGGTAAGTTTAGTTTGTAGGCAACCGATCCGACACGTTCGATTACTTCGAATGGTCCAATATATCTCGGGCTTAGCTTGCCTTTCTTACCGAATTGCATCACCCCCTTCCAGGGCGATACCTTTAACAATACCTTGTCGCCTACCTCGAAATTGAAAGGCTTACGCTTCAAATCCGCGTAGCTCTTCTGCCTATCCCGGGCAGCTTTCAACCGATCGCAGATTTGGACAATCTTGTCCGTTGTTTCAAATATTATATCAGGTCCTGTCATCTGGACATCTCCAACTTCTGCCCAACAAACGGGCGTTCTACACTTTCTACCATACAGAGCTTCAAAAGGTGCAGCCTTAATGCTCGTATGGTAGCTGTTGTTATAGGAGAATTCGACCAATGGTAGGTGGCTATCCCAACTGCCACCCAAGTCGATCGTACATGCACGAAGCATGTCTTCTAATGTCTGAATTATACGCTCACTCTGCCCATCTGTTTGTGGGTGGTAAGCCGTACTGAAGTTTAGCTGAGTGCCTAAAGATTGCTGGAAACTTTTCCAAAAGTGCGACGTGTACCTGGTATCTCTATCAGAGATAATAGACACTTGCACGCCATGAAGGGCTACAATCTTGTCTACAAACAACTGGGCTAGTACATCGGAGCTATAAGTCTCCTTTATGGGTAGGAAATGTGCTGACTTAGTCAGTCTATCAACTATTACCCATATTGTATCGTTTCCCTTCTTTGTTTTTGGCAACTTGGTGATAAAATCCATCATTACCATCTCCCACTTCCACTCAGGAAATTTAGGCTGTTGTAGCAAGCCTGACGGCTTTTGATGTTCAGTTTTCACTTGCGCCCAAGTCAAGCACTTTGCTACATAGGTGGCTATAAACTTCTTCAAGCCTATCCACCAGAAATTTGCCTTCAAGTCTTGGTACATTTTATCAGCACCAGGATGAACGGAATATCGGGAACTGTGGGCTTCCCGAAGGATAACGTCTTGTAGACCTCCATAAATAGGAACCCATATCCTTCCATTCAATCTCAGAATTTCGTCTTTGCCACAAGATAACTGCTCCTCAGTTACCCCCAACCTTTTCATTTGGATAGTTAGCTTCTAACACAGCTTCTTTCTGTGCATCTAACAATCGCTCATTCAGACTGTTCTTAATTTCAATGCTCTTGGCATTGATTCTTATCGGTTTTACTCTCTCATTTCTGCTCATGGCATCTGCGACTACATTGGCCTTGCCTGGATGGTATCTTATTTCACAGTCATAATCGTTTAGAGTTTCCATCCAACGTTGCTGCCTCATATTCAGATCTTTCTGATTGAACAGATGCTGAAGGCTTTTGTGATCTATTTAGATCACAAATTTAATGCCATAAAGGTAATGCCTCCAAAGTTTTAGTGCAAATACAACGACACCCAACTCCAAGTCATGGGTGGGGTAGTTCTTTTCATGCACTTTCAATTGTCGCGAAGCATAGGCAATCACCTTGCCCCTCTGCATAAGCACACAACCTATACCGGTGTGTGATGCATCACAATACACGACAAATTCTTCTATTCCGTCTTGCAATGTCAACACTGGAGCATTGCTCAGCTTTTGTTTGAGGATATCAAAAGCTTCTTGCTGTTTAGGTCCCCAGTCGAACTTAATCTTCTTCCTAGTTAGGGAAGTTAGGGGTGCAGCAATTCTTGAAAAATTTTCATTGAAGCGTCTGTAATATCCTGCTAGACCTAGGAAACTGCGAATCTCCGTAGGTGTCTTCGGTTCCTGCCAATTCATGACGGCTTCAACCTTGGCGGGATCCACCTGGATACCACGCTCACTGACTACATGTCCAAGGACCTGGATCTCTCGTAGCCAAAAGTCATATTTAGAGAACTTGGCATAAAGCTTTTCTTGATGAAGTAGCTTGAGGATACATCAGAGATGCTTCTCATGGTCAGCTTGACTTTTGGAGTAAATGAGGATGTCATCGATGAAGACAATGACAAATTTATCCAAGTAAGGTTTGCAAACGCGATTCATGAGATCCATGAATGCGGCAGGTGCATTTGTGAGCCCGAAAGGCATCACTAGGAACTCGAAGTGACCATATCGAGTCCTAAATGCAGTTTTATGCACGTCTTCGTCCTTGACCTTCAATTGATGGTACCCTGACCTTAGGTCAATTTTGGAGAAATAGCTCACTCCTTGCAATTGATCGAACAAATCGTCGATCCTGGGCAAAGGATACCTATTCTTGATTGTAACCTTATTCAGCTCTCGGTAATCGATGCATAGACGCATCGAACCATCTTTCTTCTTGACGAACAAGATTGGTGCTCCCCAAGGAGATGAACTTGGTCTAATAAAACCCTTGGCCAGCAGATCATCTAGTTGCGTCCTTAATTCTTTCATTTCCGTGGGTGCCAATCTGTAAGGCGCTCTCGCGATAGGTGCGGCTCCTGGAATGATATCAATACTGAACTCCACTTGCCTATTTGGTGGCAAACCAGGCAGTTCTTCTGGAAAAACTTCAGGATAGTCGGAGATGACTGGAATGTCTTCAATTCTGGGTTTCTCTTCACCAATAGTCACCTGTGCCATATAAATGACACATCCTTTCTTCAAACACCTGGATGCCTTTAGCATAGATACATGTACAAGCAATCCATGTTGAGTATCTCCTTGGATGATAAGTGGTTTTTCAGACGGAATTTTAATCACCACTTGTTTCTGGTTGCACACGATTTGGGCTTGGTTATGCGATAACCAATCCATACCCAATACTACGTCGAAACCAGCGAGTTGAAAGGGTAACAGGGACAAAGGAAATGAGTGATTCCTAATGGATATAACACATCCATCTAAAACAGTTGAAACTGTTCCCATAGTCCCATCAGCTAGTTCTACTTCGTATTTTACATTCAAGGTTTTAACAGGCAATTTTAATAATTCGCAGAACTTATCATCCACAAAGAATTTATCTGCTCCAGAATCAAATAAGACTCTTGCAAAAACATCATTGATAAGGAACGTACCGGTTATGACATTGTCGTCTTGGATAGCCTCTTTAACGTCCATCTTAGAGACCCTCACATTGGTCATCTTCCCATCTTCAGCCCTTTTTTACATTCTTCGGGCAGTTCGTCTTGATATGCCCCTTCTCATTGCAACTGTAACAAGTTGCATCCTTGATTTTCTTGCACTCAAGGGTCCTATGCTCCGAGGACTTGCATATCCCACACGGCTTCGGTGGGGATTTCTTCTCAAACCTGCACCTTCCAAAGTGGTGCTTCTGACAAACTTTACACAAGGGTTTGTCGCCTGATTGTCGGTCATTTCTCTTGTTCTCTGACCCCCTCTCGTGGTCACGATTGCCTCGATGCTTCTTGTTGGATTTACGCGAATCATCATCTTCGCGCTTCCTCTTCTCACTGTCCGCATTCCTCAACGATCTCTGCCTCACCGCATCCAAGGTGAGAGACAGAGATATGTCTGCCACGGATCTGAAGGTAGCAGGCCTAGAAGCCTTTACGCTAGCTTTTTTTCCAGGGCCAAACCCCCAATGAAGCGCGCAATCCGTTTGGGTTCCGGTGTTACTAGATACGGAACCAATCTTGACAGAGTATTGAAAGTTGTGAGGTATGCCTGGCAGTCCAGGTTCTTCATGACTAACGACAAGAAGTCAGACTCAATTTTCACAACCTCGTGCTGAGGGCAGTAGTTCTCTTTGATGAGAGCCACAAATTCCTCCCACGACATGCTATACAAAACAGCCTTCCCAGAGGCTTGAACTAGAGATCTCCACCATGCCAAGGCTTCACCCTTGAACGACTGTGAAACAAACTTCACCACATCTTTTTCAGCACAACCACTGATGTCCACTACGGTATCCATCTCGTCTAACCAGGTCATACAATCCACCGCGCCCTTCTCTCCAGTAAAATCTCTGGGTTTGCAGGAGACAAAGTATTTATACGTACAACCCCTGGCGCGATGTGTATCATCGACTACATTCTTCTTAGGGTGGACGCTATTCTCATTGGATGAGTGTTCATTGTCGTCCTTCCTAGGCTTAGACGGAGTCGAGGGTGGTTTGCTATGAGATTTAGTGTGGGTTTTTGGCTTTGAGTGTGGGTGTAGATAAGGTTCTTCTTCGAGACTCGTTGTATTCTTCGTATTGATGATCTAAGGCCGTCTTTACAGCGTTGTCTACCAAGGCTTTCAATTCAGCGCCCGTTATATGAATCTGGGCATTATCATTGTCATCCTCCTTCGAATGACTATTCACTCCACTTGGTTCAACCATTGTAACTTGAATCTGTTACAAATGATAATGACAAAGTTTACAATAGGAGTTTTATTATGGAATTGTCTTTTATGGCAATTCATTAGCCATTGTAAACATAGACCATATCTGGTTAATTTGTTACTCACTCTTATTTAGGATTTGAACATAACTTATCCTTATTACAAATAATATTGTTAGTGGCACAAAAGCCTAGACACATGGACGTTTTATAATATAAGCCGAGATTACAGAGAATCAAGGCATCTAGGTTTAAACCGTAGTTCTTTTACCTTTCCTGACAGGGAGTCATAGACTACAACTGTCTTTTGTCTTATTTGACAATAGGTATGGCCCGTAGGCACTTCATCACAAATGGATGTTTGATAATTGGTCATCTTTATTGATGACTTAACCCTTGATTTACTAATCATTAATTTAGGCTTTGAAATCCTTAGAAGGATCCTTATTTAAGAATGACGCGTGCGATTTTAACGAATCACACCTGTCAACAGCGTTAACATGTTTACAGAGCTTAACAGGAATCTGAAACTTTTAATCAGGTCTTACCATCTTGGTCGGGTCTTATAATGACACCAGGCTAGGTTTCACCATTAAGATTCTTTATTCAGTAGGCAGATCAACTTTAAAAGGAATAATTTCTGATTTACTTCATATCATAAGGTATATAATGACAATAACGAAATTTATAACTAACATTTCATTAATCATAATAATGGTTACATACTGCCCTAAACGGGACTTTTTAAAAAACAAATACTTGCGCTGAGGTTTACAG
This sequence comes from Helianthus annuus, assembly GCF_002127325.2. Taxonomy (NCBI): domain Eukaryota; kingdom Viridiplantae; phylum Streptophyta; class Magnoliopsida; order Asterales; family Asteraceae; genus Helianthus; species Helianthus annuus. The sequence goes on from NC_035449.2 coordinate 175,732,556, forward strand.
AAAGCAAGTCCACGCAGGGATCAAGTACAAGGATAGATGTCCGCGCAGGGACAAAAGATAAGTCCACGCAGGGACTGAAATGAAATTGTCCACGCAGGGACTAAACATAATAAATGTCCACACAGGGACTTGATTTAAAAATGGAAATTACATTAGAACATATAAAGACTAATGATCCCGTTTCTTCTTCTTGCCCTTCAACAGGTTCGTCAAACGTTTGAGGAATCCTCAGTTGTTCTTACGTTCCTCCCCGAAATCTCGTTCCACACGATTCAAACGGTGGAGGATTTCTTCCTGCTCGGGTGGGGAAAAACGTGGCTGATGCGATGGTTATTGAACCAGAGGTCTAGGAGGTGATGGATACCCATGAGCTGAGTAATCTGGTCTCCAAAGGTTTCCATAAGCTCCATCGGGATGGAGGGCATTGTATCTAGCCGCTACCACGTATGGGTCAGCTTCATAATTATAGTTGTAGTGCGTGTGAGATGGCTTCTCAAACGGGTTGTACGCCGAGGGACCGGTGTACGGAGGTATTGGGTTATCATACTCAAATGGTGGCGAAGATGGTGCAACTGGTGCAGAATTCGCCTCTTGAACTGGACTTGAAGGTCCTTCTTCTTGCAGTGACGGATAGTGACTGCCACTAGAGTGTCGAGGATTGCTGAAATGGAATTCCCCTCTTCGAGTGGACATACGTGCACCGGATCTTCTACGCCTTGGCGGATCAGGAGGTGCTGGCTGAACTGGTGGCGGAGGAGGCAGTGGCGTAACTGCCACGAAAAGCGGGTCCTCGGAGGGATCCTGCTGCTGTTGCTGCTGATGAGGCGTCTGATGGGAGGGCGTAAAATACCACTCATGCTGGTTGAACAACGCTTGAAAACTATCTGGACCCTGGTAAGGTGTACCATGAAAAGAAGATCCGCCAGAGATCTCGATAGGGTGCGTGGGAGTACCGCGCGCAAGTTCTATGGGATCTGTGTCCTCGTCCATATCTTCCGCATTATCCTCAGAGAAGTGATCTTCTGGTCCCAACGGGTTAAAGCCCGCTGGTTCTTGAATGTAGTCTGCTGAGTTGAACTGACTTTGGAAGTAAGGAGTAGGGTCGCCAAAGGCACGATGCAAAACAGAACGTTGAAGGGGTATATAGGAAGGTTGAGGGTTACTGGGATCGTTCTCGGAATTTAGCCCAAACGAGTGACGGTATGAAGGTGTTGAGCTATGTGAGGTAGAATGTCTCGCAGGCTCAAAGAGGTTTCTTCTATGCCTCTGAGGCTCTTCGCTCCTTGTGTTGGAAGGAGCTCGCATGTTCGAAGGTCCGGCCTCGTGATCATTTCGAGTAGTGATCGGCCCTTTGCCTCTTCCTCTTCTAATTGCTGGCGGCATATTTCCTGCTTAACAAATCTTTAAATGACAATGAATGATAAAAGACAAACTGGAATAACAACTCAAATTTGTCCTATGTTCTTGTCTAGACTCAAGTATGTGCAATTGTGTCATTGAGATTAAACACATAGTGATAGTGTTTAATTCACTCAACGTTGGCTCTGATACCAACCTGTCACACCCTGATTTCCACGTGTTTCACCGGTGGGCCCGGTGGGGGATTACCGTGACGTAGTTGGCAACAATATAGTCAAACCACACAATATATATAAATGCACAGCGGAAGCATAAAGATAAATATATTTCAACCTTTGAATGTAATATCAAAATATCGCAATTGTCGAAATATAATCCACAGAGGATTATATAAAATATAAGTATTGTTTAACAGTCGTAGGCATCTTAAGCTTGCGAGACTCTTTATTGATGCTAAGGAGAAATATCCAGCCAATTACGCTTAGAACCTGCATTTAATCTTTTTGGGGAAAATGCGTCAGTTTACACTGGTAAATACATTCAACCGACACTTTTGTAAAATGTTTAATAAAATTCATTTGAATGCACAAGGCACAAACTCTTTATAACTTGGATAATTTATAATTAAATCTTGTAAAAGAATTACATGCTTGCTATGCGTTCGGTCGCCCGGGTCGTGCCGGGTTAAAGGTTAATAGACACGCCACAAAGCGTAAAAGTCGTGGCAAGAAAACCAACGGTTATACTTTTAATATTATAGGCACAATACCGGTGTACGCCAACACCCGTGTGTCAGGGTCGTGGCCATTTCGTAAAATGATGCCAAGGATATCCGGGACATGGTCATTAAGATCCCAAAGGCGTAAAGCCAAAAAAACAAGTTTTTAAACGAGTCACATTGATAATACCCAACTACTAATGAGTTGGGGTTAATTGCCCGACCAAGCGGTATTTTAAATACCGTAACCCAAGCCCGTATAACGGAAAATAAGTTAAAAATATTAACTTGAGCAAGTATTATCCTTAATAATTAAATGCAAGTTTCTTTTACTGGGCTCCTATTCTGGAATGAAGGTTTAAACAACCTATTAGAATCCTAACGGGTCTTTTATTTAACTTTAGCTTAGACCGGTCAGATTCAAAGGATAATTACGGTTTAATCGCGTGAAGGGCGAAAACTGGGAATGGAATGTGGTTTGGGCCCAACAAGTATGAAGACTTGTTCTATATGGGCAATATAACCACACTCTGGATTTTGAGGTCAGAACAACAAGGTTTGACCCGTTTCGGCTAGTTTATGTAAACTAGTTACATAGACCGAACCATGCACGCAAAAGGCGTAACGGGGTAACAGCAAGAGTCCTACACAGGTTTCCTAAGTCAATATGCTTTTAAGGAGGTTGTGGTATCAATAGGATACCTTCCATAATGCCCGTAACAAGTTTAAAGCCAATAAATGCCCCGTAGGGGTATTTCGGTTATTTTAAAGTTTATAAAAGAGGTTTCTGAGCTCTTCAGGAAATCGACATTCGGACTAGTTAGAGTGGGAATCAGAGGGTGCCCTTTTAGGGGTTTAATGCGCACATGATTACAAACACATAACTACCTTTCTTTCGACAAACCACTGGACCATTTGTGACTTATCGTAAAGTCAATCGTTAATTACGACAGATTGACTTTTAAGATAATACTAAGCAAAAACTAAACCACAAAGGGTTGAACATACTTAATGAAGTCCTATGCAAGATTAGGAAAGCTTAGGAATGGCACTTGTGCTCCAGAAAAGCTCCAAGGATGCAATGGTGATGAGTGGATCACAGTGTGCATTCATTGGCCTTTTATAGCAAGTTTGATCCATTGAGATCATGACAACAAGGTCTAAGAGATGATCCAGATCATTTACAAGTGTTTCCTAGTGTCTAGGAAGAGTTAGGAGTCGCCCATGTCTCCAAAAATATCTTTACCATAATGTTTTACCGTTTACAACAGCCAACAGCCATGCTGCTGTCGCTGGGCGTCCCTTACGGACCGTAAGGCATGGCCCTTGTGGTCCGTAAGCCTTTTTCAGGGAACACGTTTTACCCCTTCACACCTTACGGTCCGTAAGGCAGGACCCTTACGGTCTGTAAGCGCTAAACAGAGGCAAAAAAATTTAACCTTTCAAGGTTTGAACAGACAACTTGCAATACATGATTTTTAGTCTGGGAAATGTCAGTATGAGGCCCTTTTAACCCATACTTGATCAGGTGTGCCGACCCATCATGAAGATTATTAGCTTGAACAATTATGAGGCTCATGAATAATTATTTGAATTGTATTATTTTCTTAGGATCCAATTAAGTAAATTTGGGCATCCATTATTATTAGAAATTACCGGATTAAGATATATTAGATGCTTACTAATTATGCTTAGGGTCTTGGGATTTATAATGACGAAGTCGCTCAGAGGTATAAAATTAACATGTCGACTTGTTCAAAAATCCTACCGTATATCTTTAATTAAATCCGGGTTTACAATACTTTTGTCGTATGCGACACGTGTCATTTATTTATTGGACACAAATTTTCGAGGTGTTACATTAATGTGTCCCAGCTCTTGAATATACTCTTGTATCCAGATCCCAATATTCAGTCTTACAGGTGAGTATACCACAGATGATATCTGTAAGGGGTTAAATGCGAAACTGTGAGAGCTCAGGTCAGAACTTTCGATGACGGTTCGACTTTAGGTGTGTCCCCTTGAGAGGATCTTTTGTTTCAACAGCACATGATTAGCATTTTTCAATGTTTCATCATTTTTTATGCTGAGGGTGAGCTATGTTTCAAGCAATGCGGAAATTATTATTCGGGGACTAGGCCATTGCTTCCGGAATAATACCCCAGATATCACTGAGTATAAAGACCTAGTATTTCAGAAAGAGGGACCTTTCAAACGAGATTTCAGGGGTTACATATATATCCAAGTAGTGTTCCGCACGAAATAAGCAAGTTTGAATTTTATGTTTATATCCCGAACAAACCTACTAAATGTGTAAAAACCTATCGGCACATCATCAGCGAGACTGTTTAACGCTTTAAAACTTTACAAATCTTTAGCGTACTGTAATTGTCTAGCCGCTGTACTATCATATTCCCTTTTTACACAAGCTCTTTTTCAGTTATCTGTTGTTTTTGAATTTTAAAATTTTATCATGTTTTTGGATTTTTGAATTTTTGAATTTCTTACTGTTTTTGTATTTTCTGAAATTATACTAACTTCCCCTAAATACCAAAACAAGTAAAAAATCGACAAACCATTGTAGATTGCTTTTCAGAATCTTCAACAGTATCTCCCTCATCAACGCCAAGAATTTCCTCCAACACCGATAAAAGCTTGATACCGTTTAATTTTAAAAGATATTTAAAACGTGTTCTATCAAAAGCTTTGGTATGTAAATCAGCTTTCTGTTCGTCAGTGTGGATTTTCTCGATTTGTATCAACTTCTTCTCAATGCAATCTCGGATGAAGTGATGGCGAATTTCTATGTGTTTCGTTTTAGCGTGATGAACAGGATTTTTCGTAATATTTATAGCTGCCTCATTATCAACAAAAATTGGAGTAGTAAGAAATTGCAAACCGTAGTCGCGCATCTGTTGCTGGATCCGCAAGATCTGAGAACAGCAGCTGCTAGCACATACATATTCCGCTTCACAGGTGGATGGAGCCACAGAGGTTTGCTTCTTACACTGCCAAGTGACCAGACGAGGTCCAAAGAATTGGCATCCCGCTATTGTTGATTTTGCATTGACTTTGCAGCATCTGAAATCCGAATCGGAATACCCTTCAAGCGTAAAGCCGCCATCATGTGGATACCACAACCCCAACGATGGAGTTCCTCTCAGGTATTGTAATATCCTTTTCATGATTATCATATGCGAAGCTCTAGGGTTAGATTGAAATCTTGCTGCGAGGCACGTTGGATATATGATATCGGGTCTTGAAGCTGTCAAGTACATTAGTAAACCGATCATGGAACGATAAATTGTTTCATCTACCTTCTTTCCGGTGAGATCAGGGTTTATCCCATGGTTCGTTGCTAATGGGGTGGAAGCTGGAGTAGAACCTGACATCCTAAATTTCTCTAGAATATCATGAACGTACTTCGTCTGATGTGTGAAAATTCCTTTAGGTAGTTGTTCAACCTGAAGACCTAAAAAGAATTTCATCTCACCCATCGATGACATTTCGAATTTCTGCTTCATAACTTGTTCAAAGTCATTGCACAATTCTTCATTTGTAGACTCAAATATGATGTCTTCCACGTATATCTGAACAATCAGAAGATAACCATTGACTATCTTGGTGAAGAGAGTGGCACCCACTTTTCCACGAATGAAGCTGTTGGCTAGTAGTTGTTGAGACAATGTCTCGTACCAAGCTCTCGGGGCCTGGTGTAAACCATACAACGTTTTGTCCAGCAAATAAACCTTCTCTTTGTGGATTGGGTCGGTGAAGCCCGTTGGCTGTCCGACATATACCTCCTCTTTTATCTTCCCATATAGAAAAGCCGATTTGACACTAACTGAAAGACTTTAAAATATTTCCACGACGCAAAAGCTAAGAAGATCCTAATAGCCTCAAGTCTAGCAACAGGAGCATACATTTCAGTAAAATCTATCCCCTCCAGCTGACTAAAGCCCTGGACAACGAGTCGAGCTTTGTTTCGAACAACAACCCCTCTATCGTCTCTCTTGCATTTAAAAACCCATTTTGTGTTAATCTTCATGTGACCATCAGGCAAGTCTACTAACTTCCACACACCCAGCTTTTCAAATTGACTTAACTCTTCTTGCATATCATTGACCTAAGAATCTTCAGTTAGCGCCTATTTATAAGTTCGCGGTTCAATCTGCGAAATAAAACAACTTAGTGAAAACTCACTTTGTAAAGGTGCTACTGTAGAATAAAAACAAGTTAGCCCTTGGTCAATTTGACGTCTAGTGCGAACGCCTGATTGTAACTCTCCAATGATCAACTCCTCTGGATGGTATGAAAGAGTTCTTGGCATCACTTCGCCTGGAACATCTACTTCACCTTCCAAGATGAAAACCTTTTATATGAACACCAGTAACTAAGTCGTTATGCACCAGGTGATTCATTTTTCGTAGGTGAATGTGGCCCATCTTTCGATGCCACAATTTTGATTCTTTCTCAGTTGCTGTTGACATAAAACAGTGAGCCTGACCTGTGGTTGTAGAAGCTACGCTCATGTCTAACACGTACAGATCATTGACTCTTGGTGCTCTCATGATAATCCATTCTTCGGGAACGATAAATCCTGGTTTCAAGATCAAACATTCTTTCTCTGTAAAATGTGTTGTGTACATTCTGTCACAAATTTGAGATAAGCTCAGAAGATTATTCTCCAGCTCAGCGATGTAATTAACTCTTTCAAACGTAACAATCCCATTGGATAACATTCCTTCTCCAGTAATCCTACCACCTTGATTGCCTGCGAACCCAACATAACCTCCATTGAAATTCCTAACATCGTACAGCAAAGTTGTTTTCCCTGTCATGTGCCGAGAAACTCCACTATCCATAATCCATCTTGAAACGGATCTCGGAAGCTCCTGCACATACCACAAAAACATAGTTAGATTTGGATGCTACCCAAGCCTCTTTTGACTCAGGTAGTTCAATTCTGATGTGAGATTTTGTAGTGTAAAGTGGCGGAAAATTTTTTTCATACATTTTTAGGCTTTCTTCAGACCCACCCTCAAGCTTTTTATATAAGAAAAACTCATCTTTTTGAGGTTGACCAGATGGTTGGTCTTTCTTTTAAACATCTTTCTTTTCAGAATTTTTCATTTCTTTCTCAAGTTTCACATAGTAATCCAAAGGAACATTCATCTTTACCGGCGTGGTAGAAGATGATTGTTTTTCCATCTCAGAAATCTTTGGTTTTGGAGAAATTGTTTTCTTTTCAACAACTTTCGACTTCCATGTTTGTTGAGGTGATGCAACCCGCTTATAAAATTTGTCATTTTTAGTTACCACTTTTTTAGCATGTTTAGTTTTTACTTTGATGTTTTCATTCTTCAAAATCTTTTTCTCAATAATCAATGGAGCGTTTCCTTTCCCATCAACTTTCCTTTTCAGAATCTCAACAACTTCAGTCTTAGGCTTCAAGTTGGTACACTTTAGTGCAATATGTCCAACTTGATTGCATTTAAAGCATGTTCGGGTGTCAACTACCCGACTTGTGCCCTCAGACTGATGTTGTGAGGCTTTTTTCTCAAAGAACTCTTAGTTTGATTTTGAAAAGATATTAGACTCTTCATCAGACAATGAACTCGAACTGTTCACAAATACTTTCTTCTCAGCAAACTTTCAGTTTTGAATATTCTTTTTCTGATAAGTCTTACCACCCTGATATCCACCCGACCATTTGTTTCGATTGTTGTTATAAAAACGTGGTGGAACAACAGGCTTCTTGTAGTAATATTTATCTTTTTCAAAATTCATTTGTCTTTTTGTGTGATTTAAACTGTTCACTTCTGACAGATCAACTTCAATCAATTTGAACACGTTTGTCAGTTTAGCAACATTTACATTCTCCAGTGGAAAGTCAGAATCCGAAAACAACTTATTCGATCCCGACATCTTGTACATGATAAGAGTAGGACCTTCATTTAAGTTGTTTTTGGACTGTGGTTTCGGAATGTATTTGTCCAAGAAACATTCATCTTCCTCAGTAGTTTCACTTTCAGATTTAAAAACATTCTCAACTACACTTTTCACAACTTCAGTCTGGACACTATCCTCATCGGAAGATGAAGTGAACGTGACATCAATCGTGTCCGGAAGTTTCACTTCATTATCATCTTCAACATTAACCAGCCCTGATTGTTTCTATAAATAATTGTTTAAAACTGGTGGTGGAACTTGATGATTCCCCACCCATGTTCCATCAGAGAATACATCTTCGCCTGCTTTGTTTTTCCCTATAGGTTTGGGAAGAATGTGTTGCAAAACAAAGCTTCCGGAGTTGTAACTAGTCGATTTCAGATTGATGCGCTCATTTTCAATCTTAGCTTCTTCAAACTGAAGCTTCAACTTAGCAATCTCATCCAGTTGCTTGTTGATTTGTTCTTCTTTGTGTCTAAGAACTCCAGTTAAATGCTCATTTTCTTTTCTTGTTTTACTGTTTCGTTCATCAGAATCTTGAATCGTTTGTTTTAACTTGTTAAAATTTTCTGAGAGTCGACGATTTTCATGAATTAGTTTCTCGCTTTGTTTCCTAATTCTTTCTTCTTCAATTTTATCATTGTCAATTTTCTCAGTTAATTTTTTAACTTGATCATTTGAAAATTTGAGCATTTTATCACGATCAAGAACCTGATCTTCAACCTTTCTGACTCTTTTTATCAGATCATCAACCTTCGTACCATTGAGATAAGCGAGTGTACTACAAACTTTGCAGTTTTTCATGCAATTTTTGCAATCACTTTCATCTTTGACTTTCTTACCTGACTCACTCGTTGATGCAATTGAATTGACCTGGGTTCTAGACTCAGATTCAGACTTAGAGTCTACCTCAAGTTCCTTAGCAGCCAGCACCTTGTCAGCCATCTTCATCAAGTTTTCAGCGTTCAACTCTTGTGACTTATCAATAATCCCTCCACCGTTCTTCTTTGGCTTCAGCTCCTACTCCTTTTCTTTCTCTTTCTCATTCTCTTCACCACCTCCCCACCATTTTCTCTATTGAGACTCTTCTAGTTTAGCAAATTCCTCAACGAAAGGTTCAAGACTAAGAGTCTTTGGATCAACCAATAGACTTTCTTCCTGTAATCTCCATGAAATGCGGTGCCCGTCGAACTGCACTGGCCATACACAACCTGATATCGATCAGTTCCATCTCTTCAAGATCTATCTGATCATAGTCCTCTTTTGTCAGGTTGGTGTTTCCAATCTTGCCTGCCACGAGACTCTCGTACGATTCAAGCACAGACGCTAAGAATACCATTTTTTGTTTTGCTGACTCTTCACTGAAGTTTTGAGCGTTTTTCAGATCCACAACAATGTTACACCAAAATAAATTCTTTGACGCAGTTGGATTGAAGTTGTTGAAGAAGATCCACTATGAAAACCATTGTGAGGAGTTTCATGATTCACAGTATTTGAACTATCTGCAGAAAATGCTGTTCTTGGAGACCCAGTCTTTGGAAGATTTCCTCTGTAATACAGCTCCACATTCTGCTGATAAGCTGAGTTGTTGACTTTAGATTTCTTGATCTCCAACTCATGGCTTTCTAGTCTTTCGATTAGAAAATCCACTGTCAACTCTTCAGACTTGATTGTGTTCTTCAACATCAGGGCAAAGTATTGCCAATCTTGCTCATTTGGCAACGAATCAAACAATTTGTCGACCAACTCCTCTTGAGTGTATGTGATTTTGTGTCTTGCTAGCTCCATCTTCAGATGCAAATCTCTCAATAATTTTACAAACAGATTCATTCTTCATACAACCAAATAAATCCAACTCTTTATGCATCAGTTTCTTTTTGTTTTTCACTATTTCGGCACTTCCTACACATTTAACTTTCAATTTTTCCCAAAGATCTGTCGAATTTGTATACTCGATCAATGAAATTATATCATCTCGGACTGACTGATGAATCAACGCTATGCATTTTTGTTAAGCAACATATCTTTAAATATCATCAGTATCTGTCAAACATTCACCAACACGATCTCCCGAACTGTAACCATTCTTTAAACTTTTCCAGCTTAGGTATGCGAATGCTTTAAGCCACTCCTCAAATCTGGTAGCCCACCGGTTGTAATCTTAAATCGCCAATAGTTTAGGAGGGTTGTTATATGTACCGTAAGCACTTTCTACACTCATCGCATTGGAAAGAATCTTCTTTGGATTTGATGTTGATGTGGTGTCTTTCGTATTTGTTGTTGTATTATCTTCCAAACCACTGGTATAAGCAAACACATCATAAAATGGATTCATGAACGGATCATCCATTTCTAAGTACCTGAAACGATCAACAAACACTTAGAAAAACTTTTGAAATTTTGAAGACAGCAACTTCAAGCGGAATCAGTTGAAGCAAAATAACTTCAAGCGAAATCAGCTTTTTAAGCGAGATAGCTTTTCAAGCGGAATAAGATTTTTCAAGCGGAAACAGATTTTGAAGCGAAATCACTTATTTCACTTGAACTTGAACTTTCAAGTGGAATCTGAATTCAAGCGAAATCAGACACTATTTTCAGGCGAAATTAAACAAATATGTAATTCTGCTTGGGATTACACTGATTCTTTCAAGCGGAATAACTATGACGTCAGCATGTTCAAACTAATTTTCAAGCGGAATTAATCAATTTTGTCCGAATTAGTTTGAATTAAGGTCCAATTCTTTCAAGGATTAGTTAGAACTATGTTTCGCTTGATATGTGAGAGTTTTAAGCCATTTTGTCCGTTAAATTTTGCTCAAATCAGAAAAGAAAGGGTAGAAGTGAGAGAATCCGGTAAAATCAAGCTGAATTGGTATGAACTCCTTGTCCTGAGCTCTGATACCACTTTTTGGACCGTCATGTGACCCCAAATAGTCAGTATGAGTAGTTCATCATCAAGTACAAATGCGGAATCCATGTAAAAGATGTCAACACAGCTTGTTCCTTTCTAATCTTTATCTATTAATGATTTCCTGAGCTTTTACAGATCTGATTACAATTCGCCAGCACCTCGGCTCTCAAACACACACTGCTAACTCCGCTCCAAATGACACCTGACATCAGGTATTTATAGAATACCTGATTCCACTTGAAACATCTTCAAGCAAAACCTGATTTCACTCAAAGCGAGTTCAAGCGAAATCATCATGTAAGCTTCAAGCGTAATTAAAACATTTGATTTCGCTTGAAATGACCAAGTGTCATTTCAAGCGGAATTACATCTAATACACACTTTCTTGATTTTCGAACCCTGACCTATCTAGTTCTAGACATAAGACTCGATAACGACGAAGTTAATAGACACTAGATGCACCAACAATTTGGTCAAGGCTCCCATCTTGCAACCACCGGATTGCTCCAAGCATTCGAGATCATGTGTGACGCAAGCGACACTACAATTGGCGCAGTTTTGGGTCAACGAGTTGATAAAAAGCCGGTGGTGATTTACTATGCAAGTAAGACGTTATCCGAAGTGCAACTGAATTACCCCACAACCGAAAAGGATTTACTAGCGGTGGTGTATGCTTTGGATAAGTTTCGTTCGTATATTTGGGGGAGCAAAGTGGTGGTATATCCGGATCATAGTACGGTCTGGTATTTGATGGAGAAAAAAGACGCGAAGCCCAGTTTGATCCGGTGATTGTTGTTATTGCAAGAGTTTTATTTAGAGATCCGCGACAAAAAGGGGAGTGAGAACGTAGTGGCAAATCACTTGTCTCGGATCCCGATGGAAGTGATTGATGATTTGAGTGAAATAAATGAAGGTTTCCCGATGAGCAATTATTAGCCGTTTCCACTATTATTGCACCGTGGTATGCTCACTACGTAAATTACTTATCCACGCGTGCCATTCCAAATCATTGAAATAAATGAACGGATCTTTTCAAGATCGGGCCAGATCGAGTTATTCAGAGGTGTGTGCCCGAAACGGAGGTGTTGGAAATCTTGACTCACGCCCACTCATCTGCATGTGGAGGTCACTTTAGCGGGCATAAAACGGGTTACCGGGTTCTCTCATGTGGGTTTTATTGGCCCACAATTTTCAAGGATGCGTGTGAGTTTGCAAGGAATTGTGTGAATTGTCAAAGGATGGGAAGCATTTCAAAGAGGGATGAGATGCCATTACAACCAATTTGGTTGTGGAAATATTTGATGTATGGGGCATTGACTTTATGGGTCCCTTCCCAAATTCCAACGCGTTCTTATACATTTTGGTAGCAGTGGATTTCGTCTGGAAGTGGATTGAAGCTATTGCAACAAGAAAAAATGACCATTCGGGTTGTTTGTAATTTGTTCAATCCAATATTTTCCCGTTTTGGTATTCCACGAGTTATCATAAGTGATGGCGGTTCGCAATACAAGAACTTTAATTTTGGGAAATTGTTGAAGCGATATAGTGTGAATCATTTGATTGCCACACCTTACCATCCGCAAACGAGTGGACAAGTTGAAGTGTCCAACCATCAAATAAAATAAATTCTCATAAAGACGGTTCATACGGATAGGAAGGATTGTTCAAGCAAGTTGGATGATGCGTTGTGGGCATACCGAACGGCCTACAAAACTCCAATTGGCACAACACCTTACCGGATGGTGTATGCAAAGGGTTATCATTTGCCAATGGAGTTAGCTCATCGGGCACATTGGGCAATGAAGACGGTAAATGTGGATTATGATGAAGCGGGGAAGATGAGGAAGTTACAATTGAGTGAAATCGAAGAAATTAGAGATGAGGCGTATGAATGTGCATCGGCTTACAAAGACAAGCCTAAAAGGGTACATGATGCAAAATTGAGGAAGAAACCCCTTGAAGTGGGTCAAAAGGTATGGTTGTACAACTCAAGGCTCAATGTAACACCCCGTGTTTTCCCAAAAGTCAAAGTCAAAGTCAAGAGTTGACTGTTATTGGAATTAAAGATCAATAAAGATTAATTTCATTTTAGTTTCATTTTGATTTTCATATTATTTGGAGTAAGTGTTGTATAATCAAACTAATCGGCCGATAATCGAACTGTGAATCAACGACCGACTGTGAATGATAGGAAGTAACAATGCAATAAAGCTAGTCAATCAATAATCAAGCTAATCAAATCAATCATTGAACTCAAGTGTGGATAATTTTAATGCTTTTATACGTGTGTGTGTGCCTTACGTGTTACTTGTGCATGTTACTTTTATGTTAAAAGGTGTGGTGAATCAATCAAAATCAATCAAGAATCGAAGGATAATCAAACTCAATCGAAACCGACTTTGAAAATAGGTTGTAAGGATGCTTGTATGTTAGATATAGTAGTTGGGACTGAAAGTAATTTGAATAGAAACTCTATCCTACTCTACTCCTCAATCTATCGAAATCGAAATATCAAAAATCGTCGCGAAACACTCAAAACCAGGCAAGCCGATCGAACAGGGCAACCTGATCGAACAGGCTAGCCGATCGAACAGGCTGTTCGATCGGGCAGCCGCTCGATCAGGGATGCTGTTCGATCAGCCAACCCTTTCCACTTTTGGAAGCCTATAAATAGGGCTGTCCTTGTCAAGCTTTCCACTTTTGGAAAAGCTCTGACCGACCAGCCTTCTATTCTCGCCATTTCTCAGATTTCTCTCAAACCTGTAAGTATTTTACTCCAATCTTTGTACGTTTTTGATCCTTAATCGATTCTCCATCTTTCTATCTTTCAAAATCTGAATTCCAACCGTGAAATCACCAAGATCTAGGTGTTCTTGGGTGATGTCATCATGGTGTTCTTCAAGAACACTAAGTTTGGCATCATTCCACCATGAATAACTTAGATCTAACCGATTTCCACATGAACAACCTAAAATCTTCCAAAGATCTTAACATTTCACGGTGGAAAAGGATTGAAAGACGGTTTTCACCAATCTTTCAACTCTTTTACACTCAAACCGGTGAAAACGAAGCTTGAACCGACCTATAAATCATTCTAAACAAACACATGGTTCAAGATTCGGACTTCACCACGAGATTACCGATTACGAGTTAAACATTAAACTTAGGTCCTTGAACGCTCCCTGACCGAGCTTGGGTGATTCCAGCCGAGTCAGTGAGTAAAGTAAAGGCTGAGGTTTTTATGTTTCAACTTGTGGTCCAACTATCTCTAAAACGTTAATAGAATAACGGGAAATAACCAAGTGCTAGGTGACGGACTAACCAGGTCAGAAGCTGGCCGAACGGTTAGGCTATTCGAACGAACAGCCCAACCGAACAACTAAGCCAGCCGATCGACTAGGCTAATCGATCGACTAGCATCTGTGCCCACAAACTCACAAGGTGTAGTATTGAGTGAGTTCTGTTCGATCGATCGAGCCACTCGATTGTAAACATTACTCATCGAATCATGAGATACTACACTTCAACGCTGAACCTTTTCGAAACATTGGAATGTCACCCGATCGAGCATGCCACTCGATCGAGTGACAACTTACCAAGTGTGCAATGCTAACCGATCGGTTGGACCAACCGATCGAACGGACTGTTCGATCGGCCAACTTGAAAGGTAATGCTGCAAAAACTTCAAAAGTACAAACCATCATACACAAACACATCCTTCACATCAAAGGAAGAAACAATCCACTTGAAGGAACCAGCCGATCGAGCCAGCCGGCCGATCGAACGGGACGTTCGAACGGACTTTAACCCAATCGAACAGCCCACTCGATCGGACAGCCGTCCGATCGAATGGTCTATCCGATCCAGTTTCCACTGTTCACTTTTTCCGCATTACTCATTGTATTGTTATCGAACTATTCAGGCTAACCTATTCTCAGTGCTCCTTTCCAATCCACAACCAACCACTGTGAGTATACTCGACCCCTTTTTGCTTTCAGCACTTTTGGGTGTTACATACGTAATCTATCAAATTCACAAACAACACAAACTATTTGAACGCTAACCTACTTGCATGTATTACTTGTCTAAATGATTGCTGTTTATTATGTTTACACGTGGAGTGCTATCTGCCTGCTTTAGCAACGTAGTACTATAGTTTGGACTCAGCACCCGTTCACACGGGGGTTGCTAAGGACAATTACTTGCATGGATTACGGTGGTAATCATGTATTGCGAACTGTCTCGGACAGTCAACTCGAAGTCGTTGGTATCGATGGTCCCATGTTGATAATTTACATGCATCGTTTGCCCTTGTGTACGTGCTTGGTTATGCGTAAACTTTTCGAACTTTATATGCAATATCAAACTTGTGTACTCACCTTTACATTATATGTATTGACTTTTATTTTAACGTATGTGACAGGTGTTTAAGCTACTAGCGTGCTAGGGAAGCGAGGCAATAATAAGCTTCTAGGAGCCTGTGACCTTAGGACAGTGTCCACATACCTGCTCCAGGGCCATAATTATCTGTAGATCTTGTACTGGCACCTGTAGTCAGTAAGATCTACAGTTAGCCGTCTAGAATCTTAAAACAATATTTAAATTCGGTCTGTAATAATTAAGAACTTGAGTTGTCGGAACAGTTCCCATATTGTTTAGTTGATTTCTATGATAACTGGTTATTATTTGGGACACGGTATGGGACGTGTTATATAACTGAATTGTATGATAGTTGTTGTGGAAACTTCTGAACAATCTGTTTCGCTCAGTGCCGCGCCCCGATGATTCCGCCATCGGTTGGGGTGTGACAGATTGGTATCAGAGCCATAACTATAGAGAATTAGGTTAGACACGATCTAGTCCGGATCGCTGTCTTAGAGACCTAGACTATAGCTAGGAACCAAGAGACCAAGTTTGTGTGCTTATTTTATGTTGTTTCCTTCTATTCTATCATTACATCCAAACTCCGAGCCAAATTTTTTAATTTGGACGGGATTAGGAGTGAAACCCGCGAATTCCTGCCTAAATTACAA
This sequence comes from Helianthus annuus, assembly GCF_002127325.2. Lineage (NCBI taxonomy): Eukaryota > Viridiplantae > Streptophyta > Magnoliopsida > Asterales > Asteraceae > Helianthus > Helianthus annuus. The sequence continues at coordinate 175,748,529 of NC_035449.2, forward strand.
ATTTTGCCAATTACTTTGTGCAAATTTCTATCAACAAACGGGGGAGAATTATACCAAATCAGGGCTGAAACCCGTAATTTGATGAAAATTTTCCTCTAAAACTTTCTTAAAACAAGGAAGAAATTGCTGAGCTAGGGGTGAAACCCTAACCTTGGCAGTTATTCCGACTTTATTTTATCTCGCCAAGGCAATTGACGGACTCCAACGACCTGAACTCACGAGTATGGCCTAGAATGCGCATGCATAACGCCCAAGAATCGAGGCAGAAACATGTCCCCTAGAGTCGAAAGTGACGACAAGTCAACTGTGAATAGTTAAATTGCCATGGTTAGTCAAAGTCTAGTAGCCGCAGACAGTCCATTTTCCGATTTTGAGTGTTGCTTCATTGATTTTATATGATTTACCTGTTTGCGTGTTTTAAGATTTGTTGATTGCTCCAATTGTTATCAATCTGCGTAACCTTTGTTGCTATCCTATCTCGATTCAAATCCCTGTTGATGTGATCTAAACGAAACCAGTGTGCTATGCTACGCTATACGACTAAGTTAGACGATACCATGTGATGCTATCCGATATGCAGAACGAACGACACTCGACTTGTGGTTATAGGTTTCTGTTTTCTGACAGCCTCTGTGATAAAATTGCGTACGTGATTAGGAAATTAAGTGCTCTATTTGCTTAATTGCTTATGTGCTCTAATTGCTTCTGTGCTTATGTGCCTCTATGATTGTGAGCTTATGTGTTTATATGTGTTACGTGACGTGAGATACGACGTGATTCTAAGCTTTAGTAAACTAAGACGTGCGAGATTCGAATTCGTTGTGTTGAGCCCTATGGCGATGTCTATTGCAGACCATGTCGTCATCATCAAGAACTCGCCAAAACCTTTCCCGTCAGGAAAAGAGAGACCGACGTCTCGCCAAGCTCATCTCAAGGTCTGTAGCGAAAGCTGTCAGTGAGGTGTACGAAAACACCAGCAAGTCGTCGGAAGAATCCCGAACCCTCACTGAATCCAGCAAAGCTCCGTTCAGTTTCAAGCAATTTAAGGCATGTGGACCGAAGGAGTTCACCGGTGAAGAGGGCCCTACAGGCTTATTTCACTGGTTTGACTCTGTGGAAGTTACCCTTCGTCAAAGCGGATGCCCGGATCATCTTCGAACTCTCAATGCTACCGGTGTCTTCCAGTCGCGGGCATTGGACTGGTGGACAGCCGAAAGGAATAAGCGCGGGAACGACGCTGCCTACGAGCTGACGTGGGAGGAACTGAAGGCTACCATGCTGGACGAGTTCTGTCCTCCCCACGAACGCCAAAAGTTGGAGGATGAGTTCTGGACCATCAAGCAGAAGGAGGGCGACAACGCTGGTCTCACCGCCCGTTTGAAACAACTGAGCATTATCTGTCCAGACCAGGTCAAGACTCCCGAGATGACCATCAAGAAATACATCCGTGCTCTTCCGGATTGTGTTGCAGATTTTGTGTTCGCCGCCAAACCCGCATCAATCGAGGAAACCTACCTACTCGCTGCCGAGATTAACGACAAGCGAGTTAAGGCTGGTGTCTGGGATAAGCCATCCAAGTCGTTGCATCAAGTTACTGCCGCATCAACCGACAACCCTGCTACTCAAGCCTCCAAGTCCTCGAGAAGAAGAAAGAAGAACAAGAGTTGCGCCGCCGCAACCAATGCTGCTCCTCTTCAGTCAGTACCGCCACAACAGCAACAACCACAGCGCACTGCGCCAGTGATCAATGCGCCGCCGGCTAAGCGTGCGTACACCGGCCCCCACCCACTCTGTGCTACATGTTCTTATCATCACCCGGTGGGTGTGGCCTGCCGTTACTGTGCCCACTGCAACGTTTACGGGCATTTCACTGCGAATTGCCGCTATGGTCCTCGTCAAACGCAAGCTCAAGCCGCTGTTAACCAAGCCCTGCTACCTGCTCCTCAAGCTCCTCAAGCTCCTCAAGCTGCACAGGCCCCGGCAAACAATGTTCGGACCTGCTTTGTATGTGGTGACCCTAACCACTTCGCAAACCGGTGCCCGAACAGAGTGGTGAAACAAGAAGCTCAACAACCCCAGCAACAACAGCAGCAGCCTCAACAACAAGCCGCTCACGCCAGAACTTTCAACATCAACGCACGCCAGGCTCAAGCTGACAACAACGTGGTCAATGGTACGTTCCTCGTGAATGGTATATATGCATCATGTTTGTTTGATACTGGAGCCGATAACTGCTTTGTGTCATTTGAATTTGAGAAGCTTCTTAGACGTAAGCGCTCTTATCTTTCGTCACCCTTCGAAGTAGAAGTCGCTACCGGAAGAACCATTGCTGTCAATTCTGTGCTCCGTGATTGTACTCTCGAGCTCAACAATCATATATTTCCGATTAATCTCATTCCAATGCAGCTCGGAAGTTTCGATGTCATAGTAGGCATGGACTTTCTTCGTGAAAACCATGCTGAAGTTGTGTGTTCCGATAAGATGATTCATTTTGTGCTAGCTAGTGGTGATATTCTATGTGTTTATGGCGAAACAACTGCAAAAGATCTCAAGCTCATGTCATGTCTTCAAGCTCGCAAATATCTCCGCAAGGAATATCGAGCCTTCTTGGCCAACATTGTTGTAGCAGAGACGGACAAGAAAAGGAAAGTTGAAGTCAAGGATGTTCCCGTTGTCCGAGAATTTCCTCAGGTGTTCCCTGATGATCTTCCTGGATTACCTCCAAGTCGTGATATCGACTTTCGAATCGACCTTATTCCAGGAGCCAACCCAGTGGCCAAAGCTCCGTATCGACTCGCTCCATCTGAGATGCGAGAACTCTCAAACCAACTCCAAGAGTTACTTGAAAAAGGCTTCATTCGCCCGAGCACTTCTCCATGGGGCGCACCAGTCCTTTTCGTCAAAAAGAAGGACGGGTCGTTCCGAATGTGCATCGATTACCGGGAATTGAACAAGCTGACCATCAAGAACCGATACCCCTTACCAAGAATCGATGATCTGTTTGACCAATTACAAGGTGCTCAGTGTTTCTCCAAGATTGATCTACGTTCAGGCTACCATCAGTTGCGGATTCAAGAGGAAGACATACCCAAAACCGCTTTTCGAACCCGATACGGCCACTACGAATTTGTTGTCATGCCTTTTGGTTTGACCAACGCACCCGCGGTCTTTATGGATCTGATGAATCGCGTGTGTAAACCGTTCTTAGACCGTTTCGTCATTGTATTTATCGACGATGTCCTGATCTATTCCAGATCGAGGGCCGAACATGCGCAGCATTTGCGATTGGTTCTCGAGTTGCTTCAGGGAAACCAACTCTACGCCAAGTTCTCCAAGTGTGAGTTCTGGTTGGAGGAGGTTCAATTTCTGGGTCACATTGTGAATAGTCGGGGTATACACGTTGATCCTGCAAAGATTGAGGCAGTCAAGGGATGGGTTACGCCAAAGAATCCGTCAGAAGTTCGCTCTTTTCTCGGATTAGCTGGTTACTACCGGCGATTCATCGAAGGGTTCTCAAAGATTGCTGTACCGCTTACTTCCCTTACTCATAAAGACAAGCCTTTTGTGTGGGGAACCGCGCAGGAGACTGCCTTCCAAACCCTCAAACACATGCTGTGCCATGCACCAGTTCTTACACTGCCGGACGGAAGCGATGACTTCGTTGTCTATTGTGATGCTTCAAACCTTGGACTTGGCTGTGTTCTCATGCAACGAGACAAGGTTATAGCTTACGCATCTCGACAGCTCAAAATCCACGAGAAGAACTATACAACCCATGACCTTGAGCTAGGCGCAGTTGTCTTTGCCTTAAAGATTTGGCGACACTACCTGTATGGTACAAGGTGTACGATCTTCACCGATCACAAGAGCCTACAACATATCCTTAACCAGAGAGAACTCAATATGCGTCAACGCCGATGGGTAGAACTTCTCAACGATTACGACTGTGAGATCCGTTATCACCCAGGCAAGGCGAATGTAGTTGCAGACGCCCTCAGCAGAAAGAATTACGTGATAGGTGTTCGAAACATCCAGGCTCAGTATAACCTCGAAGCTCTCATCCGCGAAGCACAACACGCTTGCCTTAACGAGCGTACGTTGAAGAAAGAACGAATCTATCACGATGGAACTCAGCTCGTGAGCAAAGCCAACGGGATATTCTATTATCTGGACCGAATCTGGGTTCCGAGGAGGACAGATTTGCGAAAGATCATCATGAACGAAGCCCACAAATCCCGATATTCCATTCATCCCGGTGCGGACAAAATGTATCAGGACCTTCGCTACAAGTACTGGTGGCCTGGGATGAAAAGGGATATTGCTCTATATGTTGGTAGCTGTTTAACTTGTGCAAGAGTCAAGGCTGAACACCAAAGACCTTCAGGCTTACTCGAACAACCGCCGATACCCGTATGGAAGTGGGAAAGCATAGCTATGGATTTCATAACTAAGCTTCCGACCACGCCATCAGGTCACGACAGTATTTGGGTTATAGTCGACCGTCTAACCAAATCAGCCCACTTTCTGCCAATACGAGAAGACTATAAGGTGGCCAAGTTAGCCCAAATCTACACCGACGAGATCATTAAGAATCATGGTATGCCTCGAGACATCATTTCTGATCGCGATGCTCGGTTTACATCGAGATTGTGGGAAACTTTTCAAGCAGCTCTTGGTACGACGCTGAATTTGAGTACCGCATTCCACCCGCAAACCGACGGGCAGACTGAAAGAACGATTCGTACTATTGAAGACATGCTCCGTGCGTGTGTTATCGATTTTGGTGGTAGTTGGAGCAAACACCTACCGTTGGTCGAATTTTCGTACAATAATAGCTATCACTCCAGCATCGAAATGGCACCCTTCGAAGCCTTGTATGGTAGGAGATGTCGCTCGCCTATTGTATGGCACGAGGTCGGTCATTCACAATTGACTGGGCCCGAGATTCTGCAAGAAACGACTGACAAGATCCACCAGATAAGGGAAAACTTGGTGAAGGCCCGGGACAGACAAAAGATGTACGCCGATAAACGACGCAAGCCCCGCGAATTTGCAGTTGGCGACTACGTACTCCTAAAGGTATCACCTTGGAAGGGAGTAGTCCGATTCGGCAAAAGAGGGAAACTTGCGCCTCGATTTGTTGGACCTTTTAAGATTCTGGAAAGGATCGGTAAAGTTGTCTACAAACTCGAATTACCGGAGGAACTCAGCAATGTCCACCCGACTTTCCATATTTCAAACCTTCGAAAATGCGTAGCCGACCACGACGCAATAATACCACTCGACGATCTTCAGGTCAATGAGACGCTACACTTCGTGGAAAAGCCTGTCGAAATCATGGACCGACAGACCAAGCAACTCAGACGCTCTCGCATTCCTATTGTAAAAGTACGATGGGAAGGCAAACGAGGCGCGGAGTTCACTTGGGAACTCGAAAGTGACATGAAGGCCAAGTACCCGCAGTTGTTCAGATAGATCTGAAGCATCAAATTGGTAAAATCACACGGCGATGTACGGTTCTCGGCCTAATTTCGGGACGAAATTCCCTAAAGGAGGGGAGACTGTAACACCCCGTGTTTTCCCAAAAGTCAAAGTCAAAGTCAAGAGTTGACTGTTATTGGAATTAAAGATCAATAAAGATTAATTTCATTTTAGTTTCATTTTGATTTTCATATTATTTGGAGTAAGTGTTGTATAATCAAACTAATCGGCCGATAATCGAACTGTGAATCAACGACCGACTGTGAATGATAGGAAGTAACAATGCAATAAAGCTAGTCAATCAATAATCAAGCTAATCAAATCAATCATTGAACTCAAGTGTGGATAATTTTAATGCTTTTATACGTGTGTGTGTGCCTTACGTGTTACTTGTGCATGTTACTTTTATGTTAAAAGGTGTGGTGAATCAATCAAAATCAATCAAGAATCGAAGGATAATCAAACTCAATCGAAACCGACTTTGAAAATAGGTTGTAAGGATGCTTGTATGTTAGATATAGTAGTTGGGACTGAAAGTAATTTGAATAGAAACTCTATCCTACTCTACTCCTCAATCTATCGAAATCGAAATATCAAAAATCGTCGCGAAACACTCAAAACCAGGCAAGCCGATCGAACAGGGCAACCTGATCGAACAGGCTAGCCGATCGAACAGGCTGTTCGATCGGGCAGCCGCTCGATCAGGGATGCTGTTCGATCAGCCAACCCTTTCCACTTTTGGAAGCCTATAAATAGGGCTGTCCTTGTCAAGCTTTCCACTTTTGGAAAAGCTCTGACCGACCAGCCTTCTATTCTCGCCATTTCTCAGATTTCTCTCAAACCTGTAAGTATTTTACTCCAATCTTTGTACGTTTTTGATCCTTAATCGATTCTCCATCTTTCTATCTTTCAAAATCTGAATTCCAACCGTGAAATCACCAAGATCTAGGTGTTCTTGGGTGATGTCATCATGGTGTTCTTCAAGAACACTAAGTTTGGCATCATTCCACCATGAATAACTTAGATCTAACCGATTTCCACATGAACAACCTAAAATCTTCCAAAGATCTTAACATTTCACGGTGGAAAAGGATTGAAAGACGGTTTTCACCAATCTTTCAACTCTTTTACACTCAAACCGGCGAAAACGAAGCTTGAACCGACCTATAAATCATTCTAAACAAACACATGGTTCAAGATTCGGACTTCACCACGAGATTACCGATTACGAGTTAAACATTAAACTTAGGTCCTTGAACGCTCCCTGACCGAGCTTGGGTGATTCCAGCCGAGTCAGTGAGTAAAGTAAAGGCTGAGGTTTTTATGTTTCAACTTGTGGTCCAACTATCTCTAAAACGTTAATAGAATAACGGGAAATAACCAAGTGCTAGGTGACGGACTAACCAGGTCAGAAGCTGGCCGAACGGTTAGGCTATTCGAACGAACAGCCCAACCGAACAACTAAGCCAGCCGATCGACTAGGCTAATCGATCGACTAGCATCTGTGCCCACAAACTCACAAGGTGTAGTATTGAGTGAGTTCTGTTCGATCGATCGAGCCACTCGATTGTAAACATTACTCATCGAATCATGAGATACTACACTTCAACGCTGAACCTTTTCGAAACATTGGAATGTCACCCGATCGAGCATGCCACTCGATCGAGTGACAACTTACCAAGTGTGCAATGCTAACCGATCGGTTGGACCAACCGATCGAACGGACTGTTCGATCGGCCAACTTGAAAGGTAATGCTGCAAAAACTTCAAAAGTACAAACCATCATACACAAACACATCCTTCACATCAAAGGAAGAAACAATCCACTTGAAGGAACCAGCCGATCGAGCCAGCCGGCCGATCGAACGGGACGTTCGAACGGACTTTAACCCAATCGAACAGCCCACTCGATCGAACAGCCGTCCGATCGAATGGTCTATCCGATCCAGTTTCCACTGTTCACTTTTTCCGCATTACTCATTGTATTGTTATCGAACTATTCAGGCTAACCTATTCTCAGTGCTCCTTTCCAATCCACAACCAACCACTGTGAGTATACTCGACCCCTTTTTGCTTTCAGCACTTTTGGGTGTTACATACGTAATCTATCAAATTCACAAACAACACAAACTATTTGAACGCTAACCTACTTGCATGTATTACTTGTCTAAATGATTGTTGTTTATTATGTTTACACGTGGAGTGCTATCTGCCTGCTTTTGCAACGTAGTACTATAGTTTGGACTCAGCACCCGTTCACACGGGGGTTGCTAAGGACAATTACTTGCATGGATTACGGTGGTAATCATGTATTGCGAACTGTCTCGGACAGTCAACTCGAAGTCGTTGGTATCGATGGTCCCATGTTGATAATTTACATGCATCGTTTGCCCTTGTGTACGTGCTTGGTTATGCGTAAACTTTTCGAACTTTATATGCAATATCAAACTTGTGTACTCACCTTTACATTATATGTATTGACTTTTATTTTAACGTATGTGACAGGTGTTTAAGCTACTAGCGTGCTAGGGAAGCGAGGCAATAATAAGCTTCTAGGAGCCTGTGACCTTAGGACAGTGTCCACATACCTGCTCCAGGGCCATAATTATCTGTAGATCTTGTACTGGCACCTGTAGTCAGTAAGATCTACAGTTAGCCGTCTAGAATCTTAAAACAATATTTAAATTCGGTCTGTAATAATTAAGAACTTGAGTTGTCGGAACAGTTCCCATATTGTTTAGTTGATTTCTATGATAACTGGTTATTATTTGGGACACGGTATGGGACGTGTTATATAACTGAATTGTATGATAGTTGTTGTGGAAACTTCTGAACAATCTGTTTCGCTCAGTGCCGCGCCCCGATGATTCCGCCATCGGTTGGGGTGTGACACTCAAGATGTTTGCGAGCAAGCTTTAAAGCAAATGGATGGGCCCATATATCGTTCGGTGAGTCGGGAGGTTTGGTGATGTAGATATCCAAGATGAGCAAACCAACAAACAACAAAAGGTGAATGGCCATCGGTTGAAGCCGTACTTGGAAGGGAACGACATCAACAACTTGGAGCTTGACAAAGCGGGCTACATTCTACGCCCGGTAGATGATGAATAACCATGAGAGGCCCAGGTTTGGTAGTGTACATAGTTAGTATTTTATTTTGTTTGTGTTGTTTAGTTTGCACGTTACCGTATTCGGTTGAAGTCCGTGTTTGAAACAAGTGTGGGGACATTCGGTGAAAACCTGCTGAGTTACGGTAAAAGTTGTTTGCCAGGGTCCACCTTAATTTACGGTGGGTACCGTAAATTACGGTAGCCCTGGCGATTCAATAATTCGTTCCGTGAACAGCAGTTAAAAAAAATAATAATAAAGGAATCACGTGACCTATCCCTGGTCATTCATTCTCTCCTCTTTCCCTAACCACGAACATTCTACCTGTCTCTTTCACCTTCAAATCTTCATATCTCTTTCAATTCTTGGTCAAATCAAGTGAAATTTAGGTCTACCTTGACCAATTTTTCACGTACTTGCTGATTTTGCGAAGAGAATTGTGAGAAAATGACGTTTTCTAGTCCGATTCACAAGCCCTAGGTTCGAAAAATTTGGGGGTTTTTGAAGTTCTTGTTTCACTTGTGTTCTAGCATCTTTAAACAAAGGTATGGAAGTTTATTTGTTATGTTTTGATGATGCATTGTGAAGATTAAGGTTGTTTTTAATATTTGTTCATACACACTTGCTTGTCCTTAGATATTATCATGAAAAATTGTTACTTGAACATTGTTATGGTTGTAGATTTAGGATTGATGACAAAGTTGTGAAGTTTTGGGAACCTCTACATTGTAGAGGCACAATGCCCAGTTTTTGACAAAATAATTTTTAAAATTTTTGTTCATTAACATCTACAACCATAGTAACAAGCAAGTGTGGGGATTGTTGATAAAAAGGGGCTGACTTTTTGTGTTTGGTTGTGTTGTTTGCTTTGCAATGTGTGTAGGAGAATGGTAAGAATTGTGACAACTCGAATTTCCAAGAATTCTATTTCGCATTTATTGCACGTTCATTTATTGTTAGTTGTTTATTTGCACAAATAACTGGCTATGGAACTGTAACGTTTTAATACAATGAAGTGTATTGTGCGATTATGCATGGTTATGTGTTAATTGTGATAGACTTGTCAAATGCATAAAACTTGGTGGTGAAACTGTGAAACTGTGTGAGATGGTGTACTATTGTAAGATATAGTAATTCAGGGTGTAGAGAGCAATTAGTGAAATCTAAATCATACTTAACCCTAATCTTTTTCCTAATCATTCACTAATCATCACAAGAATCAAAACACGTACCCTCATATTCTCTAATCCTCTACATAACCATCTTCTCATCATTCTTGGAGTCACAAGTTCTTTTGCATCAATTTTGATTTCCAATCCATCTAGAATCAAATCAAGGTAATTGTTTAATCATTCTTTGTGATTAATGGTTGGTTGTGTGATTCTTGTAAACCCTAGTTCTTCATATGTTAGTTCTGTAATTATTGATTTGATCCTGATTATTGTGATAATGTTATTGCATAGTGTAGAATCGATGGCCTGATTATTTAGATTCATGGTATATTAGAAATATTGATGGTTGTTTTGATCTGTGCAATGGAAGGTATGAATTAGGGTTTCTGGTCGTGCAAATGCTAGAACGTAACTGTTGTTGTAGAAACGTAACTGTGAACTTGAATATACGTATGTTTGATTGAATGTCAGAGTTTTTGTAACCCTAAAAACTTGTCTGAGTTTTAACAAAAACATACTAGGTCTGAACTTTATGTGTGAAATGGAGTCCGAATTTTGATTAAGTCTATAAATGAATCCGACTTTTACATACAATCTAGTGTCCGAGTTTCATGACTTATATAATGGTCCGAACTATATGTAAATCACACTCTTGTCCGATCTTTATGCACCATACATAATATCCGAACTTTTATGATAGGAGATAAGCTTGTCCGAGTTTTGTTTCATGGATAACTTGTCCGACCTTTAAATCAAAACAAAGGGGGTCCGAGTTAAGTGAGATTGGTCCGAGTTTTGGCTTGTTATCAAGGGTCCGAGCTTTAAACCCCACCCCTTGGTCCGACCTTTAACCCTCCCACACCCCATGTCCGAGTTTTAAACCCCCTCTCCCCCTTGTTTCCGTCCGAGCTTGTGCCTAGGGACTCTTGTCCGACTTTTGAACAGGGGAACACCCCCCCCCCACACTTGTCCGAGTTTTTAAGAAGGGCATGACCTTGTGAACGATTAATATGAAGCCTTGAGTTGTATGTTAGGTGTTGTTGAAGCTGTTAAGGGTTGAATGATGTATAAGTGTCCAAATTTCATATGTATGATGTGTTGTCCGAACTTTGAATATATGCCCACATGATTCACTGTTGTTAATGTTTGAAAAGACTGAGTTTAGGTTGATGCCAAGTTCAGAACTTCGTGTGAACAACATACTACTGCATGCTACTGTTTACTACTGTATACGATCATGTGATACTGTCTGATATGATGTAACGTGTTATTAAATGATATTGCATGTTATTGTGCGATACGTTACCGTATGTTACTGTTTGAACACCAAAGAAGTGCAAGCATAATTGAAAGTAAAATACTCACATCGGATTTATGTGCAATGTACCTTAGATTGTGAGCAGCGGACTTAAACACTAATTAACCCTAGAAGCAATAACATACCGAGCAAACCAAGGTGAGTTCACACTCTTACTAAAGCATTGGATTCCCAGGGCTTGGGAATGGGATTGAAGGAATAAAGGTTGAATAGATTCGTATTGACACTAATACTAGACTACCATACCACTGTCCTCGGTTGTGCAGGACACATACTTATGCTACTCACTGTCCTCGGTTGTGCAGGACACATACTTATGCTACTCACTGTCCTTGGTTGTGCAGGACACATACTTACAATATACGTATACATATACTTACTACTATCCTCGGTTGTGAAGGATACTTACGTAATACCAACGTAAAACTTGTACGTACTACTGTTCTCGGTTGTGAAGAACACTTATGGTTACGAATAGTCTAGTGGAGCCACATGTTACAAATGAACTTACTGTTACGCATTTACTTTCTGTGAACTCGCTCAACTAGTTGTTGATCCTCTGTTACATGCCTTGCAGGTCGTTAGATACATGGAGCTTACACATGGAGGAATTGGTCGTTGTGGGCTTGGATCGTGATTGTCTTGATTAAACACTTATGACATTTCATACTTATTTAAGTTGGATTTTATTTATACGCTTCCGCTAAACAGTGATAACAAACTTATGTTTGAACACCTTTCATATTGGTGGTTGAATGGCATTTATTTTTATATATTAACTACATGTTCAATATGATTGGTGGCTTGATCCTGGTCAGTCACGCTCCCAAGCGGTGATACTCCGCAGGTGGATTTTGGGGGTGTGACAGATTGGTATCAGAGCCATTGGTTATAGAGAACTTGGTTTTAATATGGGAAAACGTTTTTTTATTAAAACCGGACTATAACCAGAACAGTGCTCTCAACGATCCACAACGACGCTTCGCTCCACGTGCAAGACTCAACATCCTAGGTAATAAGGTTTATGTTTATTGCCTACTTGCTAGAATTGCATAGAACTTTGCTCGTAGTATGCTTGCATTACTTTGCTCACTACTTGTTATTGCTTGAGAACACCTGCGTGCTTACACTCTTCTGTCATCGCACTATTCGCGAACCTCTCTCACTTACGTTACATTTGCTATGAAGATCATGGCCGGACATATCAACATGACACAAGCCCAGTTGACGGCTCTCATTAACGAACGAATTGCTGCGGCACTTGCAGCCATACAAGCAGGAGGACAACACGCTCAGTCACCTGCTTGCACCTTCAAAAATCTCAAGGATTGCCAACCTAGTACCTTCAGTGGAACTGAGGGGGTTGAAGGCCTCCTCCATTGGTTCGAGAGGCTCAAAACTGACTTCGAGGTGCATGATTGCCCTGAGTCACGTAGGGTAAAGTTTGCTTCTGGAACACTCGAAGGTGCTGCATTAACCTGGTGGGAAGCACAGGTTCAGATGTTAGGGCTGGCAGCTGCTAATGCCACCCCCTGGAACGAGTTCAAGGATTTAATTAAGGAAGAGTTTTGCAGACGAGAAGACATTCACAAACTAGAGGTAGAGTTCCCCAACCTACAGATGGTGGGGTCTGAAATTGAAGTTTATACGAGGAGATCAATCGAGTTAGCCACATTTTGTCCTACTATGGTAGACCCTCCCACCAAACGCATCGAACTGTATCTCAAGGGTCTGGTGCCCGAAATTCAGAGTCATATGACCACAGCTAACCTTGGCACTATCCAGCAAGTCACTCGACTTGCTCATCGTCTCACAGTCCAGGCTGTAGAACAGAACAAACTACCGAAACGTGCTAAGACTGATACTACATGTGCTTCTAGAGATAACAATCGCAAGTGCGATGAAACCTGAGCACGGGATTAAATTTGGTCCAGCCTCCGACGCAGCAGCAAGAGATAGATGACTACCAGAGCCCCAGACAGCAGTTTTCTAGTAGTCATGGGCAGAAAAGATATCGAGGAATTCACCCATGGTGCAGCAATTGTAACAGACACCACGGTGGCCAGTGCAACAAGGGTCGTTGCCAGCGGTGTCTCAAAATTGGTCATGAAGTTAAGGACTGTCGAAACTCACGTCCTGTAACTCAAGAACAACAACGACCGCTTCAATCTTCACAGAACCAGCAACTGCAACTACCAGCTCCACCGAACACACAGCAGCAGCCACAGCGTGGAAACCGGGGATGTTTCCAGTGTGGGGCTGAAGGTCATTTTAAACGCGATTGCCCTCAATTAAACCAGGACCAGACTTAGAACCACGACCATGGAAACAAAGACGACAACGGGGATAGCGTGGGAGAAGCAATGGAGACAACAACGCCGGGGCAGAGTGTACATGATTGGTCAGGGTGACGCAAGGAACGATCTTATCGTAATAATGGGTACGTTTCTTCTCGAAGACTTTTATGTTACTGTTTTGTTTGATTCGGGTGCGGATACGAGATATATGTCTTTGAAAATGAGTAAAATGTTAATACGTGCACCAACTCCCTTGAACACCAAACCTGTCGTAGTATTAGCTAATGGCAAAAGTCTACAGGCCACACATAGTTCAGGCTTATAATATTATCCTCGCCAGTCAGACATTCCCTATCGACCTCATTCCCGTAGTTCTGGACAGCACCTATAGCTCACGCACCGTATCGTTTAGCTCCAACTGAACTGGGAGAAATGTCAAAGCAACTACAAGAACTTTTGGATAAGGGATTTATCCGACCTACCCCTTCGCCTTGGGGAGCTCCAGTATTATTTGTGAAAAAGAAGGATGGCACTTTCAGGATGTGCATCGATTACCGCGAACTGAACAAGGTCACAGTGAAGAACCGCTATCCTCTTCCACGTATTGACGACTTATTCGACCAGTTGCAAGGGTCGAGTTACTACTCCAAGATAGACCTAAGGTCAGGTTACCATCAGCTGAGAGTCCGGGATGAGGACGTCTCCAAAACCACATTCAGAACTCGCTACGGTCACTACGAGTTCCTAGTCATGCCATTTGGGTTAACGAACGCGCCTGACGTATTTATGGATCTAATGAACAGGGTATGCAAGCCCTACCTGGGTAAATTTGTGATAGTTTTCATCGATGACTTCCTGATCTACTTCAAGAGTCAGGAGGAGCACGAGCAGCACTTACATCTTATCTTGGAACTTCTTCGAAAGGAACAACTGTACGCCAAGTTTTCAAAATGCGACTTCTGGCTTCGTGAAGTCCACTTCTTAGGCCATGTGGTGAACAGGGATGGGATCCATGTCGATCCATCTAAGGTAGATTCGATCAGGAACTGGCCTGCACCGCGTACACCAATGGAAATACGCCAATGCTTGGCTTTGGCGGAGTATTACAGACGATTTATTAAAGACTTCTCCAAGATCGCACAGCCGCTTGCTAAGTTGACACAGAACGATGTCACCTACCGTTGGGGAGATTCCCAGGAAACCGCTTTCTAGTACCTAAAGGATAGGCTTTGCAGCGCACCTATTCTCTCACTGCCAGAGGGCACGGATGATTTTGTGGTCTATTGTGACGCATTGATACAGGGGCTTGGTTGTGTATTGATGCAGCGGAATAAAGTTATTGCCTACGCTTCTCGTCAACCTCAAAGTTCATGAACGGAACTACACGACGTACGATTTAGAGCTAGGAGCTGTTGTTTTCGCGCTTAAGATATGGCGACACTACTTGTACGGTACCAAGTGCACTATTTACACCGTTCACAAGGGTCTCAAGCATATCTTCAAGAAGAAGGAATTGAACATGTGCCAACGACGATGGGTCGAGCTACTTAATGATTACGAATGCGCCATCAAGTACCATCCAGGCAAAGCCAATGTTGTGGCTGACGCTCTCAGTCGAAAGGATACTTTAACTAGGCGTGTACGAGCTTTGCAGCTCACTATTCAGTCTGATCTTCCTGCACAGATACGAGATGCTCAGGTGGAAGCATTGAAACCGGAAAACGTAAAGGCTGAAGCTTTACACGGCTCAAGGCAACGATTAGAACAAAGGGAAGACGGCGCCTACTATGTAACAGGACGTATTTGGGTTTCACTACATGGCGGTTTACCAGAACTTGTGATGGATGAAGCTCATAAGTCTCGCTACTCGGTACATCCAGGTTCGGATAAAATGTACCACGACATCAGAACTACATATTGGTGGCCTAGCATGAAGGCCCACATTGCAGCTTACGTCGGCAAATGTTTGACTTGTGCGAGAGTCAAGACAGAGTACCAGAAGCCCTCAGGCCTACCGCAACAACCCAGGATACCACAATGGAAATGGGAAGGAATCCCCATGGATTTTTGCTACTGGCCTGCCTAGATCTCAGCGTGGGAATGATACTATATGGGTGATCGTTGATTCGACTCACAAAGTCTGCTCATTTCTTGGCTATCAAAGAAACGGATAAGTTTTCTACCTTAGCAGACGTCTACTTGAAGGAAGTTGTTTCAAGGCACGGAGTGCTTACCCTTATTATTTCGGATCGGGATGCACGATTCACTTCAGAACTGTGGCAGGCAGTGCATAGAGCTTTTGGCTCTCGATTAGATATGAGCACAGCTTATCACCCTCAGACGGATGGGCAGTTTGAGCGCACGATTCAAACCCTAGAAGACATGCTTCGGGCATGTGTTATCGATTTCGGCAACAGCTGGGAAAAACACCTCCCTTTAGTGGAGTTTTCGTACAATAACAGTTACCACACCAGCATACAAGCCGCTCCATTCGAGGCATTGTACGGACGTAAATGCCGGTCACCTCTCTGTTGGGTGTGACACCTGTGTCACCGCGACCATCAAACAAAAACCAAGCCGATGAAATATTGTATTTCATACTTGGGATCTTGTATAAATATGTGTATCTTTTACACATATGAATTCTTGTTCAATTTCAAACTCTACAACGCTTTCTAGAGAATTATACGCAAACTAGTGCGTAAACGTACTCAGTTTAATGCGACAAATACTCCGGAACATCAACATATACTTAACATACCTTAAATAGCCTTTACATAACTTAGAAATAAGTTTTGAAGGCTTTGGTATGATAAAAACAAGTTAATTCGCTTACAGGGACTAAACTTGACAAACTACGAAAGTATGCCAATTTGAACTGTAACGAACATTCCGGAACATGTCCATAAGTTAAACATACCATAAATATCCTTTACATAGCTTAGAAATAGGCTTTGAGGGGTTTGGTATGCTAAAATAAACTTTTGGGTCATTCAGGGGCTAAAAGTGTCAAAAAGTGCACAAGTTTGCACTTTCGCGCATAACTTACGTTCTGAATACATCCGGACATCCAAAAATTTATGTAAGCATCCTTATATTATGCCTTAGTGTATGGAATGAGAAAAATCCATTCGTCGCGCAATTTGGATGGTCTTTCGCGCTTATGCGCAAACCGTCGTAATTAACCGAACATCGCGACCGTACGGCCAAACGAACCAACATCCGACATATTTTTTTAGCACATTTTCAGTTCCCTATACTTTAACATCATTTTAGAGCTTTGAAATGAGGTTAACGGAGCTTAAACGTGCCAAAAAACGCATCAAATACCAATTTGTAGCGCTGCAGGGACCAAAACTGCAATTCTGCCAAACTAGGGTCTTACGGACCATAAGCCATAAGCCATACGGTCCGTAAAGGGTCCCCAGATCAGCAGAATCAATATTTAATGCTGATTGGCTCTTTAGTTGCGAAAGGTTCAAATGCCTTTTCACCCAATGAAAGGCCAAGGGCCATATTCAGTGAATCTAGCCATGTAACACATGTATGCACAAGATCGTGGCACGATATTCGATAAAACGATCCTAACGGCTCCACTTTTCCTATAAATACCCCCCCCCCTTTTGTGTAAAAACCCACAAGAATCAGATCTAAAACTCTAAGTTGGAGCCATTGCTTCATACCTGAGTTCTTTGATCTAGATTAGCACTCGGGTGTGACAACCCTCACCAAACCAGGTATCCGTACGACTTAATTAACTATTAACTGCTGCTTAATTATTGTGCTTAAACTGAGATTACTGATGAACTGCTACTTGACTGTTGATATTTGTACATGTCTGCATCATACTTTGATTTCCGTCACTACATTACGTATTTACTGAACCCTAGTGACAACCATGATGCACAAAAGCACAGTAGCATTTGAACGGATAACCTATTGAACATGCTGATATAGCCAGCATCAGGCAAACACTGCCTCTAAAGGCCTGAACGAGCCAGAAATATTTTACTACACCCATAGTGTGTGTAGGGATACAAGGGTTGTTGAACTGCGTCTCTAGGAATAAGAAACAGAGATTGGATGTGCCTAAAACGTACTCTAAGCACAAGACACAGCACTTTTATTTACATACTAGCTTCTAGCTAACTAATAAAGTGCCAAAACATGAGGAAATATTCCTGACACTTTGCAGAATAAATTGTGTCGCTAAAAATATTATTTACGACGCTTAAAAGATTACTTAAGCACTTTAACGGATTACTATCCAACCGAACAACCGGACTACACCCGGAACATAAAAATATTGCCAGAAATATTGTTAGCCTTTTTCTGAGCCAGTTAGGGTCCCTGATTACCCTAACACCCGCTTTATAACGCATCATACAACTAACGGGGTTAACCTCTAAAGTTAACCTACTTAACTAAACTGAACTCTAACTGAACAATTAAAAACCAACCGGATACCCTTTCCCCCTAAAGAAATAGGCCAAACCAAGGGGAAAAGAGAGTACAAAAGTTGATTATTTAAATGGTTAAATTTAATATCTAGGTGACATAGAAACCGTTGGACGATAATCCTATATTTTTCTATAAATACCAAAGCCTAAACCAAGAGATTAAACACCACACAAATCACCAACACTCAACTCTCTCTCTTGCCTCCCCACTCTCGGCCGAGAATCCACACACACATCCATTGTCGGCTCTTGATCAATACATTCCAAGCACATACAAGGCATACGGGACACGTATTAGGGAGCCTGAAGCAAGCGGAAGTTGAAGGACCTCGTTTCTTTGCTTTTATCCACGCCATTTTCGACTAGATTCTTCCCTAGCCCCGAGCTAGAGGTATAATGTTTAAAACTCACTCTCGAACGTATCTAAAGTGGTTAATATGAGTTATGATGATTAAAAGTCGGAAATATGCGTTTTGAATCTCTAAAGTCTACTAAAATATGAATTTTGTTGGATAAAAGGTCATGTCTTGTGTAAAAGTTGTAGTAATTGAATATGTTGGTTATTGAGGCCCGATCTACGTTGTGGTGGCTCTTATCATCGTTTAATCCGACTTTGTTAAGATCATAAATCTTGACATAAGCTTATTTCTGTCGATACGAGGGTTAAAAGGTGAAACTCCACCACACGAGAAACATGAACTTGTGTAAAGGTATTTTGACTTGTAAAATAGTATTTAAAACGAGCCGATCTACGTATGTGCAAGTGGTATATTCGTAGAACCAAGTGTCGAGAAAACCATGTTTTATAAAAGTTGTGTGACATGTTAACAAATATGATTTTTACAAACTACAAGTGTATAAACACTTGTGAAACGATAGATCCGACAAAGTACCAATTTTTATAAAAGTTGTCGGGAAGTTGTAAGGGATGATTTGTTCTAAAAACGGGGTTTTTACAAGACTAAGCTATTTTATACAAGGATCCACCAAATATGACGAGATCTACACAATAGTTTTTAGAAAAACTACAAGTTCATGAAATAATGCGATTTTACATACTTGTCGACTTGTTGAAGTGTTGGAAATTGATTGGTTGATTTAAAGAAGTGTTGAAGTGATTTTGAAAAAGAAAATGATACGCTTGAAAGCGTGGCCACCTCCAGTTACAGGGGAAACTCTGGCGAAATTTTTCTAAAATCTGACACTTAGAATTATTTACAAGTGTTAGACTACTTTTGACATATTTTCAAAAATAATTCGCCATGACTTTATTTACAAATATTCGGAGGTGGGATTTTCATAAAACTAAACGTGATGAATATATGTTTAGTAAATATATTGTCACCTCACTGTTTATGATTATTTTGTGAAAATATATAAATATTATTTTTAGAGTAAAAATAATATTTACGAACGTTGACGAACCCAAAATAATACAAACGCTTACACGACAAACATATAAGTTACAACGGTAATTACTATTACCACATAATCGTTAAAATGTAACTTACGCTTTATGCGGGAATATTCATAAACGCGTATTTGTCAACGTATTATTTTGGAAATATTATGTGAAGAAAAAATATAATATTTTTGAGAAAAATATTTATATTTTGGAATAAGAAGTAAAAATATATTAAGTGGGACTTAATAAGATGATACAAATACACATGTATTAAATCCCCCATCCTTGGGAAGGAAATTAAACTACCAAGTATATACAAGGAACGGTTGTCTAACTGTTTCCCCAAAAATGTAAACTATAAAGCTAAGGCACGGCCATCCGTCTAATAGAATTAGCACATGTAGGTCGTTGCACAGCTGTTGGACTTTTGGATTACTTGGTATTGTGACGCACTCACTGTGAGTTCATGTCCCCCTTTTCTCTTAACTCTTTTCAGTTTTATAAACTGCGGGGGTGAAATACATGTTACTATGATTATGATTACTTTATACATGGTATGGCTAGCGTAAGGAGGGTTACTTTTAGATCATGTGAATGGGTAGGCGGAAACTTGAGGTCATTAATCCTCAGGGTAGGACCGAGGGGCAGGAGCGGTAGATCTATTTGGGTGTAGCGAGCCCAGTCCCAGGTCCAACATAACGGACCTTGGGATGACTTTGTACCCGACGCATAAATTTGCTAGGTTTGAGCCTTCCTGCTTGCATTTCACACATATCAATGGCCTTGCAAACCATTGGTGATCTCTTTTTTTCCTTATTTGCTACATACAAGGGTTTTGATAAATACAAAGGTTTATTTACTCACTTTCGCATGAACTCGCTCAACATTATTGTTGATTTTTCAACTTACATGTATTTCAGGGAATTAAGGATCTGGCACGGTATGGCATGTTTTCCGCTGCATAAATCACCAGGGTCATCCAGGGTTCGGGGAATGTGACTCTTTCCTGGACAAGTCACAGTCCTTGAATCGTGTTTATGTTACGTTTGTGGTTGTAATGTTTAGACAAGTTTATGGTTGTTGGGTGTTAACCCGTTAAGACAATGTTTTAATATTTTTATTTAAATGGATGATCTTGCATATTTTTAATTCATATAGCTTGTTATGATTAAGCTATGGTATTAAGAAGTCACACCAAATTAACCACACTTCCGCAAAGCCAGGGTGTGACATCGGGGACCCTCCGTAAGTCTTCTTTCGCTCTTTTATTCGCTTTTCGAGTCCGAAAGTCGACGTTTAGTTGACTTTCTGCGTTGACCAGCTTATGGTCGATGCGAAGTTCATGGAACTTCATAACGTGAGCATGATCACGATGGTAATAGTCCGTAGTGACTATACCTACCGATCACCACGTTATCTAGGCTCAGTGACGAGTCGTAGATTCGGTCAAAATGTGCATTCTTGCATATTTTGTAACCAAACTACTCATGGGCAACAAAGCCGTTTGTTTTGATGTCAAACCTGTTTTCAAACTTACTTAAGCATGTTCTAACATGCTTAGCTCGTCCCATATAGGGTCGTAAGGTAAGCGATCTAAACCATCGCTTATACTTTCGAACCCGACCCATTTGGTCGAACATTAGGATCCGACCAAACACATTAGGTGACCATAGCTATAACCTTCCGAGGTTATACCTTGCGGTCGCAATGTTAGGCGTTCCGAACGCGTTCTATGCGAACGACGCGTTAGGGTAGCATAAGCTACCTAAACGGGTCGTGATGGGCCGTAAGCACTTAGTTTAGGTTTCATTTTAGTATGTAGGCTTTGTTAAACCATATTACACGAGTCTAGATACTCGTTTGGTTTACGAACCCGCATACTATCCGATCCTTCCGATTTGGTCCGGTATATTAACATAGCTACCTGTTAGGTGTCGTTTGATATCCCGTGATCTTTAGCATTATTTGGTTATTATACAAGAACTCAAAGCAATCTCAGGTGAGTACATTGAACCCCTCTTTTACCGTTTTCCAAACTGTTTTGGGGTGAAACGCATGTGCCTACTTGTTACTTTCATGCTTTCCGGTTTTCACATCATAGACTTGCTATGTTCGTTAGTACATATATAGTACATGATTTCATTGTGTTCATGCTATGTATGCCCATTGTGTGCGTACTTAGTACATTGCTTTACATTACATTTCATGCTATGTATGCCCATTGTGTGCGTACTTAGTACATTGCATTACATTTCATGCTATGTATGCCCATTGTGTGCGTACTTAGTACATTGCTTTACATTGCATTTCTGTTGCATATGCTCATCCAGCATATGAACACATTATGCTACATTTTGAACCGTTGTGACCATTTGACTATGCGAACCGTCTAAACCCGTTTGATTATATGAACCGTTTGTAACCATTGAACCGTGTGAACCAGTTGTATCCGTTGATATGATTTACATTTGACAATAGACATTTGACTATACATAAACATTTCTACCGTTGTTAAACATTTCATCTTGATGGTTTGGTATGAGCAAGTGATTAAGTAACGAGGCATGTGTAATATAATACAAACATGGTGGATACGCCGCTGGTACTTCCTATATATAAGTGTTTTTATGGTATTACATATCGTAGCGTTACTTGAAACATTTCAATTTGAGACATATGACATTTTATACAAATAACACACTTTTCACGAGACATTGTTTTACAAACGACTTATCTTATACAAGCTCATTTTACATGGTTACCCGTTAAAACCATACAGTGTTCTCTTGTTTATACATATCATTTGATCTTACCGTTTTTCAAATGATTTACAAGACAAAGCAAAATACGAGGTTCATGACTAAACATTTTCTTAAACATAAGTCATGAATTCTGTTTTCACAAAACCAATGTATCTCACAGGCATTTTTATGCTGACGTACCTATTTTCACATGTGTTTTCAGGAGACGATGCGTAGTACTTATCAAGACATACTTAGGCGGACCTATGCCTTAGTGACTTAAAATGAGACAAGAACTAGTTAATTTATGTTATGTACTCTTTGGTTCTTGTTTAAACAATGTAAACATTCATGTTTGATTAATAAAACAAAACTTCAATTGCCATGGATTTGAAACAATTGATTCTGTTACAACACTCCCCGATGTTTCCACCACGTTTTGTATGTTCTACGTGGTCGGGGTGTGACAGAAAAGTTGGTATCAGAGCCAATGGTTATAGGGAATTAGGTTATTAATAATGCTTTGACCTAGTCTATAACCTTCCTAGGACCCTAACGCGAGTTTACTTGCGTTTAGTCATAAAACAACATTGTCGCCTATCCTTAGGCGACGACCACAACAACAACATAAATTTCAAAACCGCTTTGAAAACTAATCATCTGTTCTAGGATGATTGATTACTAGGTTTTGAACCCTCTATTATAAGGTTTTGAACCCTCTGTTATATGGTTTTGAACCCCTTTAAGTTTTCTAAACTCTCATCAAAGTTTTGGGTCCTATATAGTGTGAACACTAGCAAACTGGAAGAGTGGATGCCTGTACCCTGGGTTTTCTGTCTAAGGTTAGAGTGTTCGTACAAATCCACATAATCGGACCAGTCACTTGTCACACCCCCAAAATCCACCTGCGGAGTATCACCGCTTGGGAGCGTGACTGACCAGGATCAAGCCACCAATCATATTGAACATGCATATAGTATTAAGTAAGATAAAAGAAAACCATCCGTTCAATACAAAAGGTGTTCAAAACATGTTATTGTTTTAAAGTGTAGCGGAAGCATAGTAATAATCCAACAATAGTAAATAGTTCAAATGTTATAATAGTTCAGCATAGAAACCACGAATCCTTGTCCACAACGACCCGCTTCTCCAGTGCAAGCTCCAAGTACCTAACGATCTGCAAGGCATGTAACAGAATGGTCAACAAACTAGTTGAGCGAGTTCACAGTAGGTAAATGTGTAACAGTAAGTAACAGGTGGCTCTACAGGGCCGATAGTAAGTTATGCTGGTGGGGGCTTCCCATGTTAAGTTACCACTAGACTATTCGTATTATTATCCCTGTTCTTCGTCCGAGAACAGAAGTGTGTATAAAGTGTGCGTAGGTTTTACGCACGTATCCTTCGTAACCTGAAGATAGGAGTAAGTAATGCGTACACGTAGGTTTTACGTGCGTATCCTTCGTAACCGAGGATAGAATGGCATGTGAACCCGTAGGTGTTATCCCAACCTACGTAACCGTCCTGACATCCGAGGACATGATAGGTGATAGTCTAGTAAAGCATTAGTACGTTCCTTTCAATAATAACCTTTAACCCATTCCCACGACCCGGGAATCCCATGCCTTAGTAGGAGTGTGAACTCACCTTGGTTTGCTCGGTATGCTAAGTTATGCACTCACAAGTAATTAATCACGTCCTAGTGTATGCACGTATAACAAATCAGTTCATGTTCACAATTGTACGCATGCAGTTAATGTTCACATAACAGTCAGTTGCATAACAACACACACGTATTATTTCACCTTGCACGAATACAGATGCTAACATTCATCTCTAGCATGGCATGTCAAATAATCCAGCATATAATCAATCAGTCAAAGTATGTTCATAATCCCTAACATCCTTCGAATCCAGTCACTATCTTTCGACAACAGTAATCACAATTATCCTTCGGACCAATGTTATGTTCCGAATCCTATGTCATCTTTCGGCCAACCTATCTTTCGGTCCAACTATCTTTCGGTCCAATAATGGTTCGGTCAAACTAGTATCTTTCGGTCAAATTTATGGTTCGACTAACAAGCATCCTTCGACAACAACTATGTTTCGGGTAGCAACATCTTTCGACAATTAACAGTTACGTTTGATCACCATCAGTTACGGATATCATGCAGCCAAATACAGAAACAGAAACCCTAATCATCTACAGCCGTCATCATCATAACAATCATCATCTATCATGCATGTCCAAACAAATCACAACAAGTACCAATTCTTAACAGTACATCTACATAACGAGTATCATACAAGCACGATTCCTCACTACAATCGATCTGTAATATTGATTAATAATCCGAACAGAATACCAAAGATCCTAATTGATAGCAGGTTTAGATCTTTGCGTTTAAACTAACCAAGCCGTGTTCACTTGTTTCGTTTTCGTTTACCATAATCAATATCATCACAATATATCCGATTAGCATCTATATCCGATTAACATTCATATTCGATTAACATACGTGTCTGTTTAACATACAAACATATTGCAAGACAACTGGAAAAATCACGAGATCATATACACATAAAGCATCACATACTAACCGGAAATCTGGATTACGTAATGAAATCCTTTGAACAGAGTGTAGGTCTGCTATATGCCGTCACACACACAAGGGAACCGAAAGCTCTAGGGTTTCGCCGATCAAAAATGTTATTACGTAAAGTTTCTAATCCAACTTATATTAAATCGGCAGTGGGCCAAGGCCCAAATTGAAAGACTGGGCCGAAACATATCGAAGGATATGTTTCGAGTGCGAAGGATATGTTTCGAGCGCGAAGGATATGTTTCGAGCGCGAAGGATATGTTTCGAGTCCTTCATATGTTTCGACATCCTTCGATTCATGCATCATGTTTCGTGGAACATCCTTCGTAGGTTGGGCCATGATTCACACTAACTAGCTAACATACAGTACAAGTTTCACAATATGGAACCCATTATACACGATCAAACAATTATGCACAATCAAGCAATCAACATATATATATACTTTCATATCAATCCAATGTGCAATTAAGTAATTAGTCAAACACATGCTCGTGTAATACGTATGAAATCAATCTTAGAAATTCGAGTTGTCACATTATCCCCAACTTGAAAGAAATTTCGTCCCGAAATTTGGTACGCACTTACTGAGGTAGCTAGGCAAGTTACATAGTTCACCGGTTTTCCTGGGGTGTCACATCATCCCCCCGTTGATTTGGAATTTCGTCCCGAAATTCAGTAGTAGTAGCTTCAGCCTCAGAAGTGGATGCATTGGGTTCGAATAGCTGGGGGTACTTTTCTTTCATCTGGTCTTCGCGTTCCCATGTATACTCCGGGCCACGCTGGGAGTTCCAACGAACTCGAACAAGAGGGATTCTCTTGTGTTTGAGGACCTTAACATCCCGGTCCGTGATTTCAACTGGTTCCTCGACGAACTGCAACCGCTCGTCGATAGTGAGTTCCTTAAAAGGAACTATAAGGGTCTCATCTGATAGGCATTTCTTCAGATTCGACACGTGAAATACATTGTGAACTGCACCGAGTTCAGGAGGTAGGTTTAATCTGTAGGCTACTTTGCCAATCTTTTCTAAGATTTCGAATGGTCCGACGTACCGCGGATTCAATTTGCCTCTTTTACCAAAACGAACCACACCCTTCCAGGGTGAAACTTTCAATAAAACCCGGTCCCCGACCTCAAATTCCAATGGCTTTCTACGCTTGTCCGCGTAGGCTTTCTGACGGTCGCGTGCTGCCGCCATGCGTTGTCGTATCTGTGCTATCTTTTCTGTGGCGTCCACAACAATATCTGGACCCGTAATTTGACTATCCCCCACCTCTGCCCAACAGAGAGGTGACCGGCATTTACGTCCGTACAATGCCTCAAATGGAGCGGCTTGAATGCTGGTATGGTAACTGTTATTGTACGAGAACTCCACCAAAGGGAGGTGCTTTTCCCAGCCGTTGCCGAAATCGATAACACACGCTCGAAGCATGTCTTCTAGAGTTTGAATAGTTCGCTCAGACTGTCCATCCGTCTGAGGATGATATGCTGTGCTCATGTCTAATCGTGAGCCGAAGGATTTGTGCATTGCTTGCCAAAGCTCTGACGTGAATCGTGCATCGCGATCCGAAATAATAGAGGTGGGCACTCCGTGCCTCGAAACAACTTCCTTCAAGTAAATGTCTGCTAAAGTAGAAAACTTATCCGTTTCTTTGATAGCCAAAAAGTGAGCAGACTTTGTGAGTCGATCAACGATTACCCAAATAGTGTCATTCCCACGCTGGGATCTAGGTAAGCCCGTAACGAAATCCATGGAAATTTCTTCCCATTTCCACTGCGGTATCTTGGGCTGCTGAAGTAGACCGGCTGGTTTCTGGTATTCAACCTTGACTCTCGCACAGGTTAAGCATTTTCCAACGTACGTAGCGATGTGAGCCTTCATACTAGGCCACCAATAAGTAGTGCTGATGTCGTGGTACATTTTATCCGACCCTGGATGTACCGAATAGCGAGACTTGTGAGCTTCATCCATTACCAGTTGACGTAATCCGCCATAGAGTGGGACCCAAATACGCCCCGTTACATAGTAAGCACCGTCTTCCTTTTGTTCCATGCGTTGCCTTGAACCGCGTAAGGCTTCAGCTTTGACGTTTTCGGGTTTCAGTGCTTCTAACTGAGCAGCTCGTATCTGTGCAGGAAGACTGGACTGAATGGTAAGCTGTAGCGCTCGCACGCGCTTAGGTAGAGAGTCTTTCCGACTGAGGGCATCAGCCACAACATTGGCCTTGCCTGGATGATACTTGATGGCGCATTCGTAGTCGTTCAGTAGTTCAACCCATCTTCGTTGACGCATATTCAAATCCTTTTGCTTAAGGATATGCTCGAGACTCCTGTGATCGGTGTAAATCGTGCACCTGGTACCGTACAGGTAGTGTCGCCATATCTTAAGCGCGAAAACAACAGCTCCCAGCTCTAAATCGTGCGTCGTATAATTCCGTTCATGAACCTTGAGTTGCCGAGAGGCGTATGCGATAACTTTATCCCGTTGCATCAATACACAACCAAGCCCTTGTATTGATGCGTCACAATAAACCACGAAGTCATCCGTGCCCTCGGGCAGTGAGAGAATAGGCGCGCTGCAAAGCCTATCCTTTAAGTACTGGAAAGCGGTCTCCTGTGTATTACCCCATCTGTAAACGACACCTTTCTGTGTAAGCATAGTGAGTGGTTGCGCGATCTTGGAGAAGTCTTTAATAAATCGCCTGTAGTAACCTGCCAAACCCAAGAATTGGCGTATTTCTGTCGGTGTACGTGGTGCTGGCCAGTTTCTGATCGAATCAACCTTGGATGGATCGACATGAATCCCATCCTTGTTTACCACATGGCCTAAGAAGTGGACTTCACGAAGCCAGAAGTCGCATTTTGAAAACTTTGCGTACAGTTGCTCTTTTCGAAGAAGTTCCAAGATAATACGTAGATGCTGCTCATGCTCCTCCTGACTCTTGGAGTAAATCAAAATGTCGTCGATGAAAACGATGACGAACTTGTCGAGATACGGTTTGCACACCCTGTTCATGAGATCCATGAAGACTGCAGGTGCGTTTGTAAGCCCGAATGGCATGACCAGAAACTCGTAGTGACCATAACGAGTTCTGAAAGCAGTTTTGGAGACGTCCTCATCCCGGACTCTCAGCTGATGATACCCTGACCTCAAATCGATCTTGGAATAGTAACACGACCCTTGCAACTGGTCGAATAAGTCATCTATGCGTGGAAGAGGATAACGGTTCTTCACCGTCACCTTGTTGAGTTCACGGTAGTCGATACACATCCTGAACGTACCGTCTTTCTTCTTCACAAATAACACTGGAGCTCCCCAAGGCGAAGAGCTTGGACGAATAAAGCCCTTTTCCAAGAGCTCTTGCAGCTGTTTCGACAGTTCTTCCAGTTCGGTTGGAGCTAAACGATATGGTGCGCGGGCTATTGGTGCTGCTCCAGGTGCCAATTCGATCTGAAACTCGACTTGGCGATGAGGCGGTAAGCCTGGTAAACCTTCAGGAAACACCTGAGGGAAGTCACGTACAACTGGGATATCCTCCAGCTTCTTTTCCTTTGCTGATGCATCAGTAACGAGAGCCAGAATGGCAGTATGCCCCTTTCGTAAACATTTCTGCGCCTTCAAGTAAGAGATGATGCCAACCACAGCACCACTTTTGTCACCTTGTACTTCGAGAGGTTCTTGACTGGAGCGAGGAATACGAATAACTTTTTCCTTGCATAAGATCTCTGCGTGATGTTGAGATAACCAATCCATGCCGATGACGACGTCGAAGCTACCCAAGACTATGGGTATAAGATCTATCGTGAAAGTCTGACCCGCCAGAACAATGCTACAACCCTTGACTACATGAGCGGCTTCTACACTTTTGCCATTTGCTAGTTCTACGACGTGTTTAGTGTCTAGGGGTGTTGGTGTACGTTTTAATAAGTTACTCATTTTCATGGACATATAACTTGTATCAGCACCTGAATCAAATAAGACAGTAACGTAAATATCGTCGAGAAGGAACTTACCCATAACTACGTTAGGATCATTCACTGCATCTCCTCGACCCAACACAAAAGCACGACCTCGAGCTTCATTGCCGTTGTTGTTGTTACCATTACCCTGATTGTTGTTATTCCCGTTGCCCTGGTTGTTGTTGTTACGGTTCTGGTTCAACTGTGGGCAATCGCGTTTGAAGTGACCTTCAGCCCCACACTTATAACACCCCCTGTTGCCCTGTTGCTGATTCTGCTGATTCTGTGGAGCTGGTTGCTGAGACTGCTGATTCTGATTTGCAGGACGAGCGCTTCTACAATCTTTGGCCTCGTGACCCATCTTTAAACACCTTTGACAACGGCCCTTATTGCACTGGCCGCTGTGATGCCTGTTGTAGTTGTTACACTTTGGAAGGTTTCCTCGATACCCTCCCTGTCTGTGGCTGCTCGATGAGTGCTGACTGGGACTTTGGTAACTATCCGTCTTTCGCTGCTGAGACTGTGATTGTACCGATGCTGATCCCTTGCTAGAATCCCCCTCCCATTTTCTCTTACTTTCGCTGGGAGTAGCAAGTGTAGTAGTAGCAGTAGCGGTAGCGGTAGCACTGATACGCTTTGGCAGTTTGCCCTGGTCTACTGCCTGATCTGTGATGCGATGAGCGAGACGCTGGATTTCCTGGATGTTGTTGAGGTTAGCCGACGTTACGTGGCTCTGAATCTCTGACGCGAGCCCCTTGAGATACAACTCAATTCGCTTGTATGGAGGATCTACCATAGTTGGGCACAGCACAGCCAACTCATTCGATCTCTTGGTGTAAGCTTCAATTTCCGAACCAACCATTTTCAAGTTATACAACTCGTCCTCCAACTTGTGAATGTCTTCTCTAGTGCAGTATTCCCTCTTGATCAGTTCTTTGAATTCATTCCAGGGTGTGGCGTTAGCAGCTGCCAACCCTAAGATCTGCACTTGTGCGTTCCACCAAGTGAGCGCAATCCCTTCAAGTGTGCCAGTGGCGAACTTCACCCTGCGAGCCTCAGGGCATTCACACATTTCGAAAACCGACTCGAGTTTTTCAAACCAGTGGAGGAGTCCGACTGCCCCCTCCGTGCCACTGAACGAGCTAGGACGACAGTCCATGAAAGTCTTGAAGGTACACGCAGGTTGTTGCTGAGCGGGTTGACCTATTGTGTACGAATAGGACAAGGTTAAATACGAGAATTATTGTAGGATCTAAAGATCCTTGTATGAATCTATACCGCAGGATATACTACCTGCTTGGGCGGCTGCAACTGCCGCAGCAACGAGAGCCTCTAGCTGGGCTTGAGTCATGGTAATTCGTGCGGCCATTGATCTTCACATCAAAGGCAACATAAGTGAGAAAGGTTCGCGAATAGTGCGATGACAGAAGAGTGTAAGCACATAAGTATTCTCATGCAATGACAAGTTGTGAGCAAGTAATGTAAGCATACTATGAGCAAAGTTCTATGCAAATTCTAGCATGTAGGCAATAAACATAAACCTTATTACCTAGGAAGTTGAGTCTTGCACGTGGAGCGAAGCGTCGTTGTGGATCGTTGAGAGCACTGTTCGGGTTATAGTCTGGTTTTAATAAAAACGTTTTCCCATATTAAAACCAAGTTCTCTATAACCAATGGCTCTGATACCAATCTGTCACACCCCCAAAATCCACCTGCGGAGTATCACCGCTTGGGAGCGTGACTGACCAGGATCAAGCCACCAATCATATTGAACATGCATATAGTATTAAGTAAGATAAAAGAAAACCATCCGTTCAATACAAAAGGTGTTCAAAACATGTTATTGTTTTAAAGTGTAGCGGAAGCATAGTAATAATCCAACAATAGTAAATAGTTCAAATGTTATAATAGTTCAGCATAGAAACCACGAATCCTTGTCCACAACGACCCGCTTCTCCAGTGCAAGCTCCAAGTACCTAACGATCTGCAAGGCATGTAACAGAATGGTCAACAAACTAGTTGAGCGAGTTCACAGTAGGTAAATGTGTAACAGTAAGTAACAGGTGGCTCTACAGGGCCGATAGTAAGTTATGCTGGTGGGGGCTTCCCATGTTAAGTTACCACTAGACTATTCGTATTATTATCCCTGTTCTTCGTCCGAGAACAGAAGTGTGTATAAAGTGTGCGTAGGTTTTACGCACGTATCCTTCGTAACCTGAAGATAGGAGTAAGTAATGCGTACACGTAGGTTTTACGTGCGTATCCTTCGTAACCGAGGATAGAATGGCATGTGAACCCGTAGGTGTTATCCCAACCTACGTAACCGTCCTGACATCCGAGGACATGATAGGTGATAGTCTAGTAAAGCATTAGTACGTTCCTTTCAATAATAACCTTTAACCCATTCCCACGACCCGGGAATCCCATGCCTTAGTAGGAGTGTGAACTCACCTTGGTTTGCTCGGTATGCTAAGTTATGCACTCACAAGTAATTAATCACGTCCTAGTGTATGCACGTATAACAAATCAGTTCATGTTCACAATTGTACGCATGCAGTTAATGTTCACATAACAGTCAGTTGCATAACAACACACACGTATTATTTCACCTTGCACGAATACAGATGCTAACATTCATCTCTAGCATGGCATGTCAAATAATCCAGCATATAATCAATCAGTCAAAGTATGTTCATAATCCCTAACATCCTTCGAATCCAGTCACTATCTTTCGACAACAGTAATCACAATTATCCTTCGGACCAATGTTATGTTCCGAATCCTATGTCATCTTTCGGCCAACCTATCTTTCGGTCCAACTATCTTTCGGTCCAATAATGGTTCGGTCAAACTAGTATCTTTCGGTCAAATTTATGGTTCGACTAACAAGCATCCTTCGACAACAACTATGTTTCGGGTAGCAACATCTTTCGACAATTAACAGTTACGTTTGATCACCATCAGTTACGGATATCATGCAGCCAAATACAGAAACAGAAACCCTAATCATCTACAGCCGTCATCATCATAACAATCATCATCTATCATGCATGTCCAAACAAATCACAACAAGTACCAATTCTTAACAGTACATCTACATAACGAGTATCATACAAGCACGATTCCTCACTACAATCGATCTGTAATATTGATTAATAATCCGAACAGAATACCAAAGATCCTAATTGATAGCAGGTTTAGATCTTTGCGTTTAAACTAACCAAGCCGTGTTCACTTGTTTCGTTTTCGTTTACCATAATCAATATCATCACAATATATCCGATTAGCATCTATATCCGATTAACATTCATATTCGATTAACATACGTGTCTGTTTAACATACAAACATATTGCAAGACAACTGGAAAAATCACGAGATCATATACACATAAAGCATCACATACTAACCGGAAATCTGGATTACGTAATGAAATCCTTTGAACAGAGTGTAGGTCTGCTATATGCCGTCACACACACAAGGGAACCGAAAGCTCTAGGGTTTCGCCGATCAAAAATGTTATTACGTAAAGTTTCTAATCCAACTTATATTAAATCGGCAGTGGGCCAAGGCCCAAATTGAAAGACTGGGCCGAAACATATCGAAGGATATGTTTCGAGTGCGAAGGATATGTTTCGAGCGCGAAGGATATGTTTCGAGCGCGAAGGATATGTTTCGAGTCCTTCATATGTTTCGACATCCTTCGATTCATGCATCATGTTTCGTGGAACATCCTTCGTAGGTTGGGCCATGATTCACACTAACTAGCTAACATACAGTACAAGTTTCACAATATGGAACCCATTATACACGATCAAACAATTATGCACAATCAAGCAATCAACATATATATATACTTTCATATCAATCCAATGTGCAATTAAGTAATTAGTCAAACACATGCTCGTGTAATACGTATGAAATCAATCTTAGAAATTCGAGTTGTCACATCACTCTTACCTAGGAACTCTTGGGGTGAGTATCCACTTATAGGCGAGCATGTCATCGCGATACACTATGAGGATCTAATTGCTTTGATTCAGCCTTGATGTTCTTTGTTTGCTTCATGATTCAAAAAAGTGACTATCAACCGTGATTATGCTCAGCGATTGTTGTCACACCCCCAAAATCCCACACGCGGAGTACCACCGCTTGGAGGCGTGACTGACCAGGATCAAGCCACCAATTATATCAAACATAGCATTTAATAATAATCAAAGACATAATTGGTGCTCAAAACCAAACACTGTTTAAGTAGCGGAAGCATTAAATGTAAAACCCAAATCATAAGTATCAATGTGTGAATGTAAAAGTGTTCAACAAGCATTCACGAGTTCTTGTCCACAACGACCCGCCTCTCCTCTGGTGCAAGCTCCAAGTATACCTAAGGTCCTGCAAGGCATGCAGCAAATAATCAACAAACTAGTTGAGCGAGTTCACAGAAAGTAGGTTCATAACATGCATAAGTATAGCTAGTGGGGGCTTCCCATACTAGTGTGTACTAAAGGTGGGGGCTTCCCATGTTCATCCTGGTTAATGAGGGCTTCTCATTAACGGTACTTACTAGACTAACTTCCGACCATGTGTTCTTCTTTACCGAGAACAGGAATACGTACAGGGTCACGTAGGCTTTACGTGACGTGCCCTTCCCCGAGGACAGTGGTACGTGTGGGGGCTACGTAGGCTTTACGCAGCGTGGCCTTCCGACCTGGAAGCCAGTGGATGGTATTGGGTTACGTAGGCTTTACGTAACGTGTCCTCCCGACCCGGGAGACATATGGCAAGTATACTGGGTTACGTAGGCTTTACGTAACGTGTCCTGACTAACCTGAGGACGATGGTCTATAGTCTAGTATATGCGTAAGTACGAATAATCATTCCATATTCAATATATCCAACCCAATTCCCAACCCGGGAATCCCATGCCTTGGCTGTGTGAACTCACCTTGGTTTGCTCGGCAGATACACAAGAGTAGCAAGGAATTGATCAATCACGTCCTATTATGTATTTATTCAAGTCAGGTTCGATTCACGTATAGCACGTAGGGTTACACAGAGTAAACAAGTTGCAAGCATACAAATCATGGCCCAAACAAAACTAATCAAATCGTGCGAGTGGTAACCCATCCGTCCGGATGGGCATTCCGTGCGGGTGGCATTTCGTGCGGATGGCCACTGGTCCATCCGGATGGAAATCCGTACGAGTGACACTCATCCGGGTGACAGTCCGTGCGATTTAGCAGTCCGTCCGGATGGTCAATCCGTGCGGGTGACCATCCGTCCGATTCATTTGGTTCGTCAGTCCGTGCGGACAGTCAGTTCGTGCGGACTGTTGGTTCGTGCGGTTGAACAGTTTAGCTCGTGCGGATCGTTGATTCGTCCGGATTAACAGTTCGTGCGATTGCCAATCCGTCCGGATTAGCAGTTCCTGCTCGTGCGGTCCAGCTAGCTTGTGCTATCAGATTAGTGTGTGCGAATAGTTAACATATCCGGATCATATGCACATCGGTTACAATCATACCAAAGTTTCCATATTTACAATAACACTAATCCGTTTCAACACATGATGGGTTTAGATCAAACAGGCAATTTATCCTTAAATCCCTATGAACCCTAATCCAAAATCATGAGCTATTTGTACGAACATGTATCATAATATTCAATCCGACCAAGCATAATAATATAATCGAACCGGCCCTATATCATTATCATGCAATTCTATCAAAACATCGAATACAATCAATCAATTATACAAACCGAATCGTTCACACACATAACACGGCCGACCGACTTATCAAATCCCATTGATCCATCCGAACATATATCAATTCATAACGGCCGATTAACATCTATGTCCGGCCGATTAGCAAATCTGTTCGGCCGGTTATCATTACACGAATCGTTCAACAACAATCAAATCAAACAATCATACTAACTGAATCGATCAATCATATTAACATCATGACATCATCCGGCCGATTAACAACTATCCAATTATCATACAAGCAATATCCGGCCGGTTAACAAACGATCCGATCAACACACATTCGATTAAATCACAAAATCACAATTACACTAACCGATTAAGAAGAGGTGATCCGATTAAGAATGATGTCCGATCGGGAATATGCTTGTCGTCTTGGGTTCGCGAACGAGAGGGAGAGAGAGAGTTTAGCTAGGGTTTTGTGTGTTTTTTGATATTGTGTTGTAACAATTGAGAAATAACCAAATCCCTATAGTTGTTTGCGCATAGAGGGAGTGGGCCGAGCCCATTCGGTTATCTCTAAGGGTCCAACTGCAAGGTGTAACCCAAAAGGGCTTGTGCGGTCGAGTGGTGTTATATGGTTTGTTTTGTTTGTAATTATTCATACATATACGTAACACATGTAGCACATAACATTTATATCATGCATTCATATAAACAATATAGTTCACGTAAGCATACGACGTCATACAAGGTAAGTCTAAAGTACGAGTTGTCACATTATCCCCAACTAATTGGAAATTTCGTCCCGAAATTTTGGTATGCACTCACTGAGGAAGCTAGGTAAACTGTACTGTTCACTGATTTTCCTGGGGTGTCACATCCTCCCCCCGTTGATCTGGAATTTCGTCCCGAAATTCCGAAGTAGTAGCTTCAGCCTCAGTAGTGGTTGCCTGGTTCCCGAATAAATGGGGGTACTTTTCTGTCATCCTGTCTTCGCGTTCCCAGGTGTACTCTGGGCCACGTTTGGAGTTCCAACGAACTCGGACAAGAGGGATTCTCTTGTGTTTGAGGACCTTCACATCCCGGTCCGTGATTTCAACTGGTTCCTCGACGAACTGCAACCGCTCGTCGATAGTGAGTTCCTTAAAAGGAATGATGAGGTTTTCATCTGATAGGCACTTCTTTAAGTTCGATACATGAAAGACATTGTGAACTGCCCCGAGTTCAGCTGGTAGGTTCAACTTGTAGGCTACCTTGCCAATCTTTTCTATGACTTCGAATGGTCCGACGTATCGCGGATTCAGTTTACCCCGTTTGCCAAAACGAACCACACCCTTCCAGGGTGAAACTTTCAATAAAACCCGGTCCCCGACCTCAAATTCCAAGGGCTTTCTACGCTTGTCCGCGTAGGCTTTCTGACGGTCGCGTGCTGCCGCCATGCGTTGTCTTATTTGTGCAATCTTTTCTGTGGCGTCCACTACTATCTCTGGACCCGTGATTTGACTATCCCCCACCTCTGCCCAACAGAGAGGTGACCGGCATTTACGCCCGTACAATGCCTCGAATGGAGCGGCTTGAATGCTGGTGTGGTAACTATTATTGTACGAGAACTCCACCAAAGGGAGGTGTTTTTCCCAGCCGTTGCCGAAGTCTATGACACACGCTCGAAGCATGTCTTCTAGAGTTTGGATAGTTCGCTCAGACTGCCCATCCGTCTGAGGATGATATGCTGTGCTCATGTCTAATCGTGAGCCGAAGGATTTGTGCATTGCTTGCCAAAGCTCTGACGTGAATCGTGCATCGCGATCCGAAATGATAGATGTGGGCACCCCGTGCCTCGAAACAACTTCTTTGAGATATACGTCTGCTAGAGCGGAGAACTTATCCGTTTCCTTTATAGGCAGGAAGTGTGCAGACTTGGTGAGTCGATCCACGATCACCCATATCGTATCGTTCCCACGCTGGGATCTAGGTAAGCCCGTAACAAAATCCATGGAAATTTCTTCCCATTTCCATTGAGGTATCTTAGGCTGCTGAAGTAGACCAGCTGGCTTCTGATATTCGACCTTGACTCTCGCACAAGTCAAGCACTTTCCAACGTACGTAGCGATATGGGCCTTCATACTAGGCCACCAATAAGTAGTGCTGATGTCGTGGTA
This sequence comes from Helianthus annuus, assembly GCF_002127325.2. NCBI lineage: Eukaryota > Viridiplantae > Streptophyta > Magnoliopsida > Asterales > Asteraceae > Helianthus > Helianthus annuus. The sequence continues at coordinate 175,784,939 of NC_035449.2, forward strand.
CATTTTATCCGACCCTGGATGTACCGAGTAGCGAGACTTGTGTGCTTCATCCATTACAAGTTCGCGTAAACAGCCATAAAGTTGAACCCAAATACGCCCCGTTACATAGTAGGCGCCGTCTGCCTTCTGTTCCATCTGTTGTCGTGAGCCGCGTAAGGCTTCAGCCTTGACATTTTCGGGCTTCAATGCTTCTATCTGAGCATCTCGTATCTGTGCAGGGAGGCTAGACTGGATCGTAAGCTGTAGCGCTCGCACGCGCCGTGGTAAAGTGTCTTTCCGACTGAGGGCATCAGCCACAACATTGGCTTTGCCTGGATGATACTTGATAGCGCATTCATAATCGTTAAGTAATTCAACCCATCGTCGTTGACGCATGTTCAAATCCTTCTGCTTAAGAATATGCTCGAGACTCCTGTGATCGGTGTAAATCGTGCACCTGGTACCGTACAGGTAGTGTCGCCATATCTTAAGCGCGAAAACAACAGCTCCCAGCTCTAAATCGTGCGTCGTGTAGTGGCGTTCGTGAACTTTGAGTTGACGAGAGGCGTAAGCGATAACCTTGTCGCGCTGCATTAACACACATCCCAGTCCCCGAATGGATGCATCACAATAAACCACGAAGTCGTCTGTGCCTTCTGGCAATGAGAGGATAGGTGCGCTGCAAAGTCTATCCTTTAAGTGCTGAAAAGCAGTCTCCTGGGGCTCTCCCCAGCGATAGGTAACACCCTTCTGTGTCAGTAGCGTAAGCGGCTGAGCAATCTTCGAAAAGTCCTTGATAAACCGTCTGTAGTAACCTGCCAGACCCAAGAATTGGCGTATTTCTGTCGGTGTACGCGGTGCAGGCCAGTTCCTGATCGAATCTACTTTGGATGGATCGACATGGATCCCATCCTTGTTCACTACATGACCTAAGAAGTGGACTTCACGAAGCCAGAAGTCGCATTTAGAAAACTTAGCGTACAGCTGCTCCTTCCGAAGGAGTTCCAAAATAAGGCGAAGATGCTGCTCGTGTTCCTCCTGACTCTTGGAGTAAATCAGGATGTCGTCGATAAATACAATGACGAACTTGTCAAGATAGGGTTTGCATACCCTGTTCATAAGATCCATGAACACCGCGGGCGCGTTCGTTAACCCAAACGGCATGACAAGAAACTCGTAGTGACCGTAACGAGTTCTGAAGGCTGTCTTGGAGACGTCCTCATCCCGGACTCTCAACTGATGGTACCCCGACCTCAAATCTATCTTCGAATAGTAGCACGACCCTTGCAACTGGTCGAATAAGTCGTCGATGCGTGGGAGAGGATAACGGTTCTTCACCGTCACCTTGTTCAGTTCATGGTAGTCGATGCACATCCTGAACGTACCGTCTTTCTTTTTCACAAAAAGTACTGGAGCTCCCCAAGGCGAAGAGCTTGGTCGTATGAAACCCTTTTCCAAGAGTTCTTGCAGTTGCTTTGACAATTCCTCCAATTCTGATGGAGCTAGACGGTATGGTGCGCGAGCTATGGGCGCTGCTCCTGGAGCGAGCTCGATCTGAAATTCGACCTGACGATGAGGCGGTAAGCCAGGTAAGTCTTCAGGAAACACCTGAGGATAGTCACGTACAATTGGGATATCCTCTAATTTCTTCTCCTTTGCTGATGTGTCCGTAACGAGTGCCAGAATGGCAGTGTGCCCCTTTCGTAAACATTTCTGCGCTTTCAAGAAAGAGATGATGCCAACCACAGCACCACTCTTGTCGCCTTGAACTTCTAGAGGTTCCTGACCAGAGCGAGGAATGCGAATAACCTTCTCGCTGCATAAGATTTCTGCCTGGTGTTGGGATAACCAGTCCATCCCAATCACGACGTCGAAACTACCCAAAACTATGGGAATGAGATCTATAGAGAAGGCTTGGCCAGCTAGGATAAGATTACAACCCTGAACTACGTGCGTGGCTTCTAGACTTTTACCGTTAGCTAACTCTACTACATGTTTGGTGGGTAAAAGTGTTGGTGCACGTTTTAGCAGTTGACACATTTTCACAGACATATAGCTTGTATCCGCACCCGAATCAAATAAAACAGTAACGTAAATATTGTCGAGGAGAAACTTACCCATAACAACGTTGGGATCGTTCACTGCGTCTCCTCTTCCCAAAACGAAAGCTCGACCTCTTGCCTCGTTGCCATTATTGTTGTTGTTCCCGCCGTTGTTGTTGCCGTTGCCCTGGTTGTTATTATTGTTGCGATTCTGGTTTAACTGAGGGCAATCGCGTTTGAAGTGACCTTCAGCCCCACACTGGAAACATCCCCGGTTTCCACGCTGTGGCTGCTGCTGCTGCTGCTGGTTCTGTGGAGCTGATTGCTGAGGCTGCTGATTCTGATTCGCAGGACGAGGGCTCCTGCAGTCTTTGGCCTCGTGCCCCATCTTAAGACACCTTTGACAACGTCCCTTGTTACATGGGCCGTGGTGATGCCTGTTGCAGTTGTGGCACCTTGGTTGATTACCCTGATATCTCCTCTGTCTGTGACTACCAGAGGATTGCTGACTGGGACTCTGATACTGGTCAGTCTTCTGCTGCTGAGCTTGAGACTGAACGGATGCTGAACCTTTACTCGAATCTCCATCCCATTTCCTTTTACTGTCACCAGATGTAGCAGGAGTAACTGAGGTGGTGACATTAGCAGTAGCATTAACACGCTTGGGCAGTTTATTCTGATCCACTGCCTGATCAGTGATGCGATGAGCGAGGCGCTGGATTTCCTGGATGTTTTCGAGGTTAGCCGACGTCACGTGGCTCTGAATTTCTGGCGCCAATCCCTTGAGGTACAACTCAATGCGCTTGTATGGAGGGTCCACCATAGTGGGACACAGAACGGCCAGCTCATTTGACCGTTTAGTATACGCTTCAATTTCTGATCCAACCATTTTCAGATTATACAGCTCGTCCTCCAGCTTGTGGATATCTTCACGCGTGCAATACTCACGCTTGATGAGTTCCTTGAAATCGTTCCATGGGGTGGCGTTAGCTGCTGCCAACCCTAAGATCTGAACTTGGGCGTTCCACCAAGTCAGTGCTATCCCTTCCAAAGTGCCAGTTGCAAACTTGACCTTGCGAGCCTCAGGGCACTCGCACATTTCAAAGACCGATTCTAGCTTCTCGAACCAGTGGAGTAGTCCCACTGCCCCTTCCGTGCCGCTGAAGGTGTTTGGACGACAGTCCATGAAATTCTTAAATGTGCAGACAGGCTGCTGAGCGTGTTGACCTATTGTGTACGAGTAGGGCAAAGTTTAAATACAAAAGCTAGTTTAGGAGTGTAGGATCTAAAGATCCTAGCGTAAGTTATGACTACAGGTTATCCTACCTGCTTGAGCAGCAGCAAGTGCCGCTGTGACTTGGGCTTGAACGAGAGCCTCTAGCTGGGCTTGTGTCATGTTGATTCTTCCAGACATGATCTTCATTGTAACAAGTAGCATAGGTAAGAATGGTTCGCGATTAGGGCGATGACAGAAAAGTATAGGCATATAGGTGTTCTCATATAACATAGGCATGTGTATCTAAGCGTAATGCGAGCGAAATTCTAAGCAGTTCTAGCAAACAGGCAATAAACGTAAACCTTATTACCTAGGATGTCGAGTCTTGCACGTGGAGCGAAGCGTCGTTGTGGATCGTTGAGAGCACTGTTCTGGTTATAGTCCGGTTTTAATAAAAACGTTTTCCCACATTAAAACCAAGTTCTCTATAACCAATGGCTCTGATACCAATCTGTCACACCCCCAAAATCCCACACGCGGAGTACCACCGCTTGGAGGCGTGACTGACCAGGATCAAGCCACCAATTATATCAAACATAGCATTTAATAATAATCAAAGACATAATTGGTGCTCAAAACCAAACACTGTTTAAGTAGCGGAAGCATTAAATGTAAAACCCAAATCATAAGTATCAATGTGTGAATGTAAAAGTGTTCAACAAGCATTCACGAGTTCTTGTCCACAACGACCCGCCTCTCCTCTGGTGCAAGCTCCAAGTATACCTAAGGTCCTGCAAGGCATGCAGCAAATAATCAACAAACTAGTTGAGCGAGTTCACAGAAAGTAGGTTCATAACATGCATAAGTATAGCTAGTGGGGGCTTCCCATACTAGTGTGTACTAAAGGTGGGGGCTTCCCATGTTCATCCTGGTTAATGAGGGCTTCTCATTAACGGTACTTACTAGACTAACTTCCGACCATGTGTTCTTCTTTACCGAGAACAGGAATACGTACAGGGTCACGTAGGCTTTACGTGACGTGCCCTTCCCCGAGGACAGTGGTACGTGTGGGGGCTACGTAGGCTTTACGCAGCGTGGCCTTCCGACCTGGAAGCCAGTGGATGGTATTGGGTTACGTAGGCTTTACGTAACGTGTCCTCCCGACCCGGGAGACATATGGCAAGTATACTGGGTTACGTAGGCTTTACGTAACGTGTCCTGACTAACCTGAGGACGATGGTCTATAGTCTAGTATATGCGTAAGTACGAATAATCATTCCATATTCAATATATCCAACCCAATTCCCAACCCGGGAATCCCATGCCTTGGCTGTGTGAACTCACCTTGGTTTGCTCGGCAGATACACAAGAGTAGCAAGGAATTGATCAATCACGTCCTATTATGTATTTATTCAAGTCAGGTTCGATTCACGTATAGCACGTAGGGTTACACAGAGTAAACAAGTTGCAAGCATACAAATCATGGCCCAAACAAAACTAATCAAATCGTGCGAGTGGTAACCCATCCGTCCGGATGGGCATTCCGTGCGGGTGGCATTTCGTGCGGATGGCCACTGGTCCATCCGGATGGAAATCCGTACGAGTGACACTCATCCGGGTGACAGTCCGTGCGATTTAGCAGTCCGTCCGGATGGTCAATCCGTGCGGGTGACCATCCGTCCGATTCATTTGGTTCGTCAGTCCGTGCGGACAGTCAGTTCGTGCGGACTGTTGGTTCGTGCGGTTGAACAGTTTAGCTCGTGCGGATCGTTGATTCGTCCGGATTAACAGTTCGTGCGATTGCCAATCCGTCCGGATTAGCAGTTCCTGCTCGTGCGGTCCAGCTAGCTTGTGCTATCAGATTAGTGTGTGCGAATAGTTAACATATCCGGATCATATGCACATCGGTTACAATCATACCAAAGTTTCCATATTTACAATAACACTAATCCGTTTCAACACATGATGGGTTTAGATCAAACAGGCAATTTATCCTTAAATCCCTATGAACCCTAATCCAAAATCATGAGCTATTTGTACGAACATGTATCATAATATTCAATCCGACCAAGCATAATAATATAATCGAACCGGCCCTATATCATTATCATGCAATTCTATCAAAACATCGAATACAATCAATCAATTATACAAACCGAATCGTTCACACACATAACACGGCCGACCGACTTATCAAATCCCATTGATCCATCCGAACATATATCAATTCATAACGGCCGATTAACATCTATGTCCGGCCGATTAGCAAATCTGTTCGGCCGGTTATCATTACACGAATCGTTCAACAACAATCAAATCAAACAATCATACTAACTGAATCGATCAATCATATTAACATCATGACATCATCCGGCCGATTAACAACTATCCAATTATCATACAAGCAATATCCGGCCGGTTAACAAACGATCCGATCAACACACATTCGATTAAATCACAAAATCACAATTACACTAACCGATTAAGAAGAGGTGATCCGATTAAGAATGATGTCCGATCGGGAATATGCTTGTCGTCTTGGGTTCGCGAACGAGAGGGAGAGAGAGAGTTTAGCTAGGGTTTTGTGTGTTTTTTGATGTTGTGTTGTAACAATTGAGAAATAACCAAATCCCTATAGTTGTTTGCGCATAGAGGGAGTGGGCCGAGCCCATTCGGTTATCTCTAAGGGTCCAACTGCAAGGTGTAACCCAAAAGGGCTTGTGCGGTCGAGTGGTGTTATATGGTTTGTTTTGTTTGTAATTATTCATACATATACGTAACACATGTAGCACATAACATTTATATCATGCATTCATATAAACAATATAGTTCACGTAAGCATACGACGTCATACAAGGTAAGTCTAAAGTACGAGTTGTCACAATTGTAACATCCTATTCTTACCCAATACCATTTTATTTGTTTCCTTTCATGTTTTCCTCTTTTAGAATGCCTCCTCGACGCGAACACCAGATAGCAACTGCCGAGCTGGCAGAAATTATTGCGCAGTAGATGGCTGCTCAATTTCCAAACCTCTTTTCTCAATGGAACCAAGCCAACAACAACCATAATGCCCCCTGCAACTTCAAGACGTTCAACTCGGCTAAGCCATCAAAGTTTTCTGGGTCTCAAGGAGCGACTGCACTTCTGCAATGGTTCGAGAGTTTAGAGAACACCTTCAGACATGTTCAATGTCCAAGCGAGTTAAAGGTAGAATTCACATCTAGCGTCTTTGAGAAACGAGCCTTGACAGGTGGAATGGTGTGATGAGAGATAGGGGTGCCGATGTGGTACTGGCTCAAACATGGCAAGAGCTTCGAGCTCTGATGATGAAGGAATTCTGTCCTCGTCACGAGATCAGGGCTTTGGAAACAGAGTTCGACAATCTTAAGCAAGTTAGCGGTGAGCATCGAGCCTACACGGACCGTTATGAGGAGTTAAGTTTGTTATGCCCGGATATGGTTACACCTTTGGATAAGGCAATCGAAAAGTACATTGATGGCCTCCCTGACTCAATATAAGACATTGTAACTGGTAGCAACCCTACTACAGTTAGACAGGCCATTGAGCTATCTGCAACCTTGACTGAATCAAAGATCAGGAAAGGTAAACTTTTCCGAAAAGGTGACAAGAAACCGGTCGGGGAATCGAACCCAATCGAGGAATCAAAGACCATGGATGAACAGACTGAATCCTCTAAGAAGTCAAAGAAGCGAAAGGCTTCTCAGAACTTCGTCGTGGTCGCTCACAATGGTCAAGCCGTCCCCAACCAACCAGCTCAACCCCCTGCTAGAAAACCATACAATGGAACTGCACCCTTGTGCAACCAATGTAGCCTCCATCATCACGCCAATGTACAGTGCCGCAAATGCCAAACTTGTGGACTTATAGGCCACACAGCAAGAGTCTGCCCAACTGCAGTTTAGCCAAACCAAGCTGGCAACAATCCTGCTCAAGGACGTTTTCTACCAGGCTCTTGCTTCAACTTTGGCGAGATGGGTCATTTCCGAAGAAATTGCCCAAGGCTTGCTAATGCAAATCCAGCACAAGGATAAGCATCTGACTGACTAGAAGACAACATCGTTTAGAAATAATCACGTCTTATGTATTATTTTCTTTTGTGGTCAAGATCCAAGAAACAGTTGTCATCGTTGTTTATAAATAAATCTTTTATTTACATTGCAATGTATTTCTATGGTTGCATGTATAAACGACATAACCCTTACAATACCGTCAACCAAAGAACCGTATTCCTTGAGGAACAAACTACCCCCAAAATTTTCCCATTCTATAATCGCTTGCGTCTTCCACGAAATTCCTAAGTACCCATTTATTCTAAGGAAACGAAGTACAAAGCGCAGGTTACAACACAAGACGAATACCCAAAGTACCACTATAAATCCTTAATAGGGTACCTAAGGATTTCCCTTAAGGCTTTAATTGTTGTATACCTTAATTCGAATGTGGTGATTCCTTATAATCAAAAATCGAATTTTGGGAGATCTTTCTATCTTCTCAGATAGATTCCAGTGAGCATTGAGACCCGTCGATTGGTTTCCATATCCATATTCAATCAATAACAAGTTAATAACAAATTATAATCAAGTTAAACAACTATGTGACTATGTGCTTATGTGTTCTCTTATGTGTTGTTGTGTGATCCGAATTATGTTATCCAAATCTTCGTAGAATCTTACATATCCTTGTACAAGAGATTCATAGTAGGATACCCAAAGGTATTTCTTAAAATCCTTAATGGACTTCTATGTTATAGTTAAGTCCCTCGGATTATAAAGTACTACTTCATAATTAGACCCCTTGAGAGGTCTAGCTAAACAGATTAATTCAAAAATCTGGCTAGGGATATCATGTGATGATATAGCTGAAAGGACTACTTGGTGGCCTAACTAAGAAGATCCCCTGTAGATCTAATTAAAGGGAACCGATGGAAGTCTATTCACCCTCATACAAGTTTGATATCCTTCCCGAAAACATTACAAAACAAACTGTGGACTGTGCAAGGGATTACGTAATTATGGATGCATACATAATTATGGAATTTAGTGCACAGAAATCACAGCAAGTTCTATCATGTGTCTAGAGTTAACCCTATTCATTTCCAACTCTAAAGAAGCAACCGTTGAAGATGACTCCGTTAGCTCATTTTCGTTTCTGACGATTTATCCGTTGGGGAAATGAATATCCATTGTGTAATCCTTCATTTCCAACTCTGATGAAGCAACCGTTGAAGATGACTCCGTTAGCTCATTTTCGTTTCTGACGATTTATCCGTTGGGGAAATGAATATCCGTTGTGTAATCCTTCATTTCCAACTCTGAGGAAGCAACCGTTGAAAGATGACTCCGTTAGTTCATTTTCGTTTCTGAAGACTTATCCGTTGAGGGAATGAATATCCGTTGTGTAATCCTTCATTTCCAACTCTGAGGAAGCAACCGTTGAAGATGACTCCGTTAGTTCATTTTCGTTTCTGAAGACTTATCCGTTGAGGAAATGAATATCCGTTGCGTAATCCTTCATTTCCAACTCTGAGGAAGCAATCGTTGAAGATGACTCCGTCAGTTCATTTTCGTTTCTGAAGATTTATCCGTTGAGGAAATGAACATCCGTCGTGTAATCCTTCATTTCCAACTCTGAGGAAGCAACCGTTGAAAATGACTCCGTCTGTTCATTTTCGTTTCTGAAGATTTATCTGTTAAGGAAATGAATATCCGTTGTGTAACCCTTCATTTCCATTTCTGATGAAGCAACCTTTGAAAATGACTCCGTCTGTTCATTTTTCGCTTCTGAAGATTTGTCTGTTGAGGAAATGAACATCCGTTTGCTTATTCCGTCATTTCCATTTCTGAAGAATACTTATTGAGGAAAATGACTCCGTCTGTTCATTTTCGTTTCCGAAGAACAACCGTCAAGGAAATAACAGGATATTGCCTTGCATATCGCTGGTGGTTATTTGGCAAAGTCACAAATAGACTCCTACGAATAAATTTCGGGACGAAATTTCCTAAAGTAGGGGAGACTGTGACACCTGTGTCACCGCGACCATCAAACAAAAACCAAGCCGATGAAATATTGTATTTCATACTTGGGATCTTGTATAAATATGTGTATCTTTTGCACATATCAATTCTAGTTCAATTTCAAACTCTACAACGCTTTCTAGAGAATTATACGCAAACTAGTGCGTAAACGTACTCAGTTTAATGCGACAGATACTCCGGAACATCAACATATACTTAACATACCTTAAATAGCCTTTACATAACTTAGAAATAAGTTTTGAAGGCTTTGGTATGGCAAAAACAAGTTAATTCGTTTACAGGGACTAAACTTGACAAACTGCGAAAGTATGCCAATTTGAACAGTACCGAACATTCCGGAACATGTCCATAAGTTAAACATACCATAAATATCCTTTACATAGCTTAGAAATAGGCTTTGAGGGGTTTGGTATGCTAAAATAAACTTTTGGGTCATTCAGGGGCTAAAAGTGTCAAAAAGTGCACAAGTTTGCACTTTCGCGCATAACTTACGTTCTGAATACATCCGGACATCCAAAAATTTATGTATGAATCATTATATTATGCCTTAGTGTATGGAATGAGAAAAATCCATTCGTCGCGCAATTTGGATCGTCTTTCGCGCTTATGCGCAAAACGTCGTAATTAACCGAACATCGCGACCGTACGACCAGACGAACCGACATCCGACATATTTTTTTAGCACATTTTCAGTTCCCTATACTTTAACATCATTTTAGAGCTTTGAAATGAGGTTAACGAGGCTTAGACGTGCCAAAAAGCATCAAATACCAAGATGTTGCGCTGCAGGGACCAAAACTGCAATTCTGCCAAACTAGGGTCTTACAGACCGTAAGCCATAAGCCATACGGTCTGTAAAGGGTCCCCAGATCAGCAGAATCAACATTTAATGCTGCTTGGCTCTTCAGATTGCGAAAGGTTCAAATGCCTTTTCACCCAATGAAAGGCCAAGGGCCATATTCAGTGAATCTAGCCATGTAACACATGTACGCACAAGATCGTGGCACGATATTCGATAAAATGATCCTAACGGTTCCGCTTTTCCTATAAATACCCCCCTTTTGTGTAAAAACCCACAAGAATCAGATCTAAAACTCTAAGTTGGAGCCATTGCTTCATACCTGAGTTCTTTGATCTAGATTAGCAGTCGGGGACCCTCCGTAAGTCTTCTTTCGCTCTGTTATTCGCTTTTCGAGTCCGAAAGTCGACGTTTAGTTGACTTTCTGCGTTGACCAGCTTATGGTCGATGCGAAGTTCATGGAACTTCATAATGTGAGCATGATCACGATGGTTATAGTCCGTAGTGACTATACCTACCGATCACCACGTTATCTAGGCTCAGTGACGAGTCGTAGTTTCGGCCAAAATGTGTATTCTTGCATATTTTGTAACTAAACTACTCGTGGGCATCAAAGCCGTTTGTTTTGATGTCAAACCTGTTTTCAAACTTAGTTAAGCATGTTCTAACATGCTTAGCTCGTCACTTTTAGTTTAGTGCTTATATAGGGTCGTAAGGTAAGCGATCTAAACCATCGCTTATACATTCGAACCCGACCCATTTGGTCGATCATTAGGATCCGACCAAACACATTAGGTGACCATAGCTATAACCTTCCGAGTGTGACACCTGTGTCACCTCGAACACCAAACAAATGCCAAACCTATGAAACATTGTGTTTCATACTTGGAATTTGTATAAATATGTGTATCTTTCGCACATATCAATTCTTGTTCAATTCCGAGCTTTAAATCGCTTTCTGGAAAGTTATACGCGCACTGGTGCGTAAACGTAATCAGTTTAGCGCGAAAAACACTCCGGAAGAGTGAAATAGGCTTAACATACCTTAAATGACCTTTACATAACTTAGAAATAAGTTTTGGAAGGTTTGGTATGGCAAAAACAAGTTTATTCGATCGCAGGGACTATTTGCGTCAAACTGTGAAACTATACCGATTCGTATGGTGTCGAACAGTCCGGAACTTGATCATAAGTTAAACATACCATATATAACCTAAACATGGCTTAGAAATAAGCTTTGATAGGTTCGGAGTGCGAAAACATGCTTATGTGATCTTACAGGGACTAAAAGTGTCAAAAACGACGTAAGTTTGCATTTTCGCGCATATCTTACGTTCTGGACACATCTGGACATCCAAAATTTTTGTACACACTAAAATATTTTTATTTTAGTGATCGCCATGCAAAAATTCCATTCGTCGCTTAATTTGGATCGGTTTTGCGTTCGTTACGACTTCCGTCGTAATTAACCGAACAACGCGATTTTACGATCAAACGAACCGACATCTGAGATATTTTTGAGCAAGTTTTGAGTCCCCTATACTTTAACTTCATTTTTGAGCCTTGAAATGAGGTTAACGGGGTTTAAACGCATCGAAAAAGGCTTTAAACACGTGCAGGGACCATTTCTTCCATTTTTGAAACTTTGCTGAATCAGACACATGGTAGCGTAGCGCGAGCACCTCCTGCCTATGTCGTAGCGCTACGCGAGCATTGGTAGCGTAGCGCGAGCACCTCCTGCCTATGCCGTAGCGCTACGCGAGCATCAAATCTGGGCAGAATGTCTGTTTTCAGCAACAGTTTGTTAATTCAGGGACCAAACTTGTATTTCCTTTGTGTGGTGACCAAGTTATCCCTTCTCCAAGGCTTATAACCTGCATCAAACAAATGTATGGCTAGGATTTCATGCTTCTTGGCCACACAAACACTTGTCATGATCTTGTTGATCACCAACAAGTATAAATAGGCCACTCCATTCACTTGTTCATTGCTCATACCTTCTTTGTCTCCTTCACATCTGATTTGGGAGCTTTCTAATCTGCTTGGAACTTTATTCTTTGTAGAAAAGATAGCTAGGACCCTTTGTAAGTCTTCTTTCATGCTTGTTCTTTATGTTTAGGCTGAAAGTCAAAAAGTTTGACCAATAGTTTGACTTTCGGTTTTGACCATCAATTGGTCAAGTCAAAGTTCAATTGAACTTTGACACGTGATTGTAATCACGATAGTTATAATCCTTCGTGATTATAGCCGCTGATTACCACGTTAACTAGTTGTAGTGTCGAGTCAAAGTTTTGGTCAAAATGCGTTTTAGCACGCATTTTGCAACGAAACTACTTTAGGGTATCAAAACACTTTGTTTTGATACCAAATCAGTAAGTTAAACTTGTTTTGACATGTTTAACTCGACACTATTAGCTTAGTGCTTGTTTAGGGTCGCAAGGTAAGCTGTCTAAACAACCGCTTAGCCTTTCGAACCCGACCCGTTTGGTCGATCTTTAGGATCCGACCAAGCTTAGTTAGTGATCATAGTTGTATAGGGAATAACCACTGAGGTTATACCTTATGATCACATAGGATTGGTTAGTCGTATGCTAGTTAACTTGTATGCCCATAGGAAATGACCAAAATGCCCTTTTGAAGCTAAAATCCGTATTTTGATTATGTGAGCATATTTTTGACATATAATCTGATTTAGTAACATGTTTAGGGATAATTGGGCATGTAAGACTTGACATAGCACATAGTTAACCATCCGAACATAGTTTTACGCAAACGACGCATTATAGTGGCTTATACTACCATAATGGGTCGAAACGGGTCAAAAGCACTTAGGTAGACTTCCAAATCAGAATGTTAGCTCTATTGAATCATACCATATGAGTTCAATTACTCATTTGATTAATAGAACTTCATTCTATCCTATCTCCCGACTTAGGATCCGATTGTTTAACATAGTGATCCATTCTAGGTGCCACTTGATTGCTTGATTTTCCGAGCTTTGTTAGGACACTTAATCAAGGATACTTGCAATCTCAAGTGAGTACATAGTCCCCTCTTTTACTGTTTTCAAATGTTTTGAGGTGAAACATATATGCCTATCTCTTATTTTCCTGATTTTAAACTACATGATTATACATGCTTATTACATATTCTTTTGATAAATTGAACGATTTCTTATGGTTTAAACACTGATTTTCCAAAACATATAAAACTAATTGTTGGATGGTACCTATTTTATACATTCACCCAGCCGATTGGTAGTATGATATAGCGCTATAGGACTAGACACCCCATTCCTGTTGTATGGAATGTCAGAAACCAAATTTAAACCAAATAGAAATTGACTTCGTGGTATTTCTATAGTCTCCAAAGTGTAGTTTGATACACTAAGGCTTTGTTGAATACCAAATCACACTCTCTTTGTATATGTTGATATACTACAAAAGTACAATCTGATGTACTCTCAAATGTGATATACCAAAGTATATTTTGATATACTAAGTACAAAATCCAACATATGTTTTAACATACTTTGTTATTTTAAACTAAAGTATATTTTGATATACTATCCAAAGCATAGTTTGATATGCTACTAATCTCCAAAGTATAGTTTGATATACTACCTACTTTGTTATTTTAAACTAAAGTATATCTTGATATACTAACTGAAGCGTAGTTGATATGCTACTTTTAAACCAAAGCATAGTTGATATGCTATTTTCAAACCAAAGTATAATTTGATATACTACCAATACTTTTATTCTTAAACCAAAGTATACTTGAGATATACTACCAAAACTATTATTTTAATTACTAAAGTATATTTCGATATACTATCCATTTAACTATTTCAAAACTAAAGTATACTTTGATATACTATTTATACAAACTTTTCAAAACCAAAATATATTTTTGTCTATACTATAAACACGTTTTCCAAAACGACACGTTTTCAGAAACAAAACTTTTACATTAGATTCTTTGCTATTTTGAAAACATAAAACCTTTTCTCGTATTATCTAAAGCCATGAACCTAATACACAAAAACCTATGTTACTCACAGGTATTTTTATGCTGACGTGTCTATTTTCATATATGTTTCAGGTAATGCTATGTGATTGATTGATGATGCACGCTACATATAGGATGGAATTGTGCCTTAGTGACTTAAAACTGAGAAACAATTATTTGTATTATTCTAAATTTTACCAAAACATTGAAATTCAATAATTCAATAAAACAAAACTATTAAATCCATGGTTGTGAAACAATGATTCTGTTACAACACTCCCCGACGTTTCCGCCACGTTTTGTTGTTTTACGTGATCGGGGTGTGACAGAAAAGTTGATATCAGAGCCAATGGTTATAGGGAATTAGGTTATTAGTAATGCTTTGACCTAGACTATAACCTTCCTAGGACCCTAACACAAGTTATCTTGTGTTTAGTCTTAAAACAATACACGTCACCTATCCTTAGGTGATAACCACAACGAGAACACAATAACGAATCCGCTTCGAAAATTAATCATCTATCCTTGGATGATTGATTATTAGGTTTTGAACCCTTTGTTATAAGGTTTTGAACCCTTCCAGTTTGATTCATCTTTAGCTTTGTGCCTTTTGAGTTTTCAAAATCCCGTCAAAGTTTGGGTCTAAATAATGTGAACACATGCAAACTGGAAGAGTGGATGCCTGTACCCTGGGTCTTCTGTCTAAGGCTAGAGTGTTCGTACAAATCCGCAGTATCGGACCAGTCACTCTTACCTGGGAACTCTTGGGGTGAGTGTCCACTTATAGGCGAGCATGTCTTCGCGATACATTATATTGACCCGCTTACTTTGATTAGTCACTGTCTCATTTGTTTGCCTTTGGTAACAAACAAATGGTCACAATCTTCATGCGTTGTCATTCTCCTTTGACTATCTTTCGCTTGTTCCCTCCTATGCCTTCCATTGTCTTCGAGATGCCTCTTCATCACAACAACACTCAAATGTCCGAACCAGGTGCTGCAATTACCCAGCAAATAGGCGTCGTACTCCAGAGGACCGTTGTTTTAGCTATCACCATGACTCGTGTCACACCCCAACCGATGGCGGAAACATCGGGATGAGACGAAGTGTGTATAGATTGCTAGAGACGTCATAACACTATGTGACAATATTTAATTAAATTCAAATTTCATTGCAATACTAAATTGTCAACAAGGTTCAAACATAACAACAACATGGTTTCAACATAAATCATAACAATAAAAGATAAATTAATCTAGGTGTGTATCTAGTCCACCCTAAATCTCGTTTCATCTTTAGTCCATACTTCAACAATTAACCTACAACATGTATTAAAATAGAGTTCAATGCAAAAGCAAAGGCGAGTATACAAGTTTGACTACATAGCATAATAGAATAAAAACTCATATCCAACATGTAACATAGTGATTAAATTTACTAGCGATGCAATTTTTGGCGTACTATATGATCAAACCCAAGAATACAACGCACAATAGCCTAATCCCAATAGTTTAGCGGGATAGAAATGTTTAACTCAACAATACCCAATTAGAATAGCGGGCGGGGCGTTAATCCTATAGCGCTATAATTGTTAAGGTGGGCTAACAAAGTTAATGAGCATATAACGTTACAAATCGTTCATAGAGCATACAAGCATAGCAATTGATCACAATAGTTTCATGTTTCGTTCATAGATAGAGTATGTTTTGCTTTAAGCATAAAAGTTTGTTTTGTATAATCATACATGTTGCATCCCAAAGTGTAAAGGGAAAAAGGGATCGAGTATACTCACGGTTTACAAGTGGTGACTTGAAGTTCCGAGAGCAAGTTTGTAGATGAGTTAGTTTGGAGCACCTTGTCCTTCTACACAAGGAAACGTAGGTGTGTGAGTTTGGCGTATACGGAAGATTATAGATTCGGAGTTTTTAAAATATAAAGAAAGTAACATAGGTGAAAATAATCATCTTGTACACATAACTCTTGTTCTTGACACTATTGAAACTCAAAAGAGTTGGTATGATTTCATGGATTCGAAGATCCATTAGAGTGGTAACAAGGGCATGACCATAGATGATGTAACGTCCACTTAACAAATAACTATTAAGTCATCATCAAGTCTTAGTTACTTAGATGTATACGTATAGAATAACTTAGATATTATATAGTCTTACAAGTCTTAAAATTCAAGCATGAGGTAGGAGATTAATGTCTCCATTTAGGCACCTCTTTGTGTCATAGAATACATACATGAGGTAGGAAGAACAAGCTTCCATTTAGGCACCTCTATTGTTCACCACTACACTTGTTGTTATAAACAACAAGGAGGGTCATGAACATACAAGTATCAAGGTATTAACAACAACTAATCTATAGTAAAACATCAAGTAATGAGTGGATTCTTATGAAGGATAGCCCAAGCTAATCCAACCATCACACATTCAACAAGTTTCACACTTGAACATTACTTGTGGGTAAAACCCTAATTAAAACAGAAAGTTTATGAGGTTTTAACCTCTGATTTAGATGTCTCAACCATGTTTTTAAGCTTAACCAACCATGAGAGGGGTTGTAAGCATTAGGACATTGGTTTGAGATGTGTTTCACACAAGTTAGATGAAGTTTACATAAGTTTGAAACAAAACAGAAAGTTTTTTGGTCTATTTCGGAGCAATTCCAGGTCTGATTTCTTCAAGGAGAAGTCAAGGAATCAAACTACATGATTAACCAAGCAATTAGGAAAAAGAATCGAGTGAATCGGATAAGAATTGAGTGAGTTATGCTCATTTTCGTGAATGGGTGTCAATCTACTCGAACCTTTGCTTTCAGCTACGGTTTGGAGGATGTTTTGAGAGTTTTTAGTGTTGCAAAAGTGGTAGGGAGGCTGGTTATAAGTGGTATTTATAGGGGGAAGGATTAGGGTTTCAATGGGTTGGGCTTTGGAAGTGTTTAGAAGGGGTTACACCTTGAAACTAGCCCACAAAACCCTACTATATGGGGCTGAATTTTGCTGAATTTGGGCTGCCATATTTCTTTATTTTTTTTTTTAAAAACATTATAATGAGTAATTTTGTTAGTTAAGTTGTGTAATAATATGCAACAATGTTTCCCCTAACTTGTAACAAGGTGAAATATGAAATAAAACATGATTTAACTAGGTAAAAAGTGTAATGTACAAGTATGTAACATGTTTGTAAGTGACAAGTATATGTCGCATATTTACAAGTTCAACACATGTTTGTAAGTATCACAAAGAAGTATCAAATGATCTCATGATTAATCATATTATGGTGTATGTATAGTATGTAACAAGGAAATGCAAGTTTTCATTCATGATCAAAATCTCGAGTTTACAACGAGTACTAGAAGGAACGAGTACAATGATACAAAGCTTCCAAAATTAGCAACACGAGTAAGACAAGCTATAAATAGAAAGTACAAAACACAGGGCGTTACAGTCTCCCCTCCTTTAGGGAATTTCGTCCCGAAATTTAGGAAGACTCAGGGAAAAGATGAGGGTACTTCTTCTTCATATCGCTCTTGAGTTCCCAAGTAAACTCAGCGCCACGTTTACCTTCCCATCGAACCTTGACGATAGGAATTTTACTGCGCCTCAATAACTTGACTTCTTGGTCCACGATTTCCATAGATTTCTCCACGAAATGCAAAGTGTCGTTGATTTGAAGATCTTCGAGAGGAACTTGAACTCCTTCATCAGCGAGGCACTTCTTTAAGTTTGAAACATGAAACGTGGGATGAACATTGTTGAGCTCTTGAGGTAAATCGAGTCGATAAGCCACCTTGCCAATCCTTTCGAGTATCTTGAAAGGACCAACATAGCGAGGGCCAAGCTTTCCCTTCTTACCAAAACGAACCACTCCTTTCCAAGGAGATACCTTGAGTAGGATGAGATCTCCAACGTTGAACTCCATGGGTCTGCGTCCCTTGTTAGCATAGCTCTTTTGACGATTTCGAGCCTTGAGTAGATTATCACGGATTTGATGAATCTTATCCGTTGCTTCTTGTATGAACTCAGGACCAGTAAAATGTTTATCGCCAATCTCGTGCCAACTTAAAGGAGATCGGCACTTGCGGCCATATAATGCCTCGAAAGGAGCCATTTGAATACTAGAGTGGTAGCTATTGTTGTACGAGAATTCGATCAAAGGTAAATGCACATCCCAACTACCACCAAAGTCGATGACACAAGAACGGAGCATGTCCTCTAGGGTTTGGATAGTACATTCAGTCTGTCCATCCGTTTGAGGATGAAAGGCCGTACTGAGATTCAAATGAGTACCCATAGCGGACTGAAAAGTTTGCCAAAGACGCGAAGTAAATCGACCATCACGATCAGAAATGATGTCTAGGGGAACACCATGATAGCGTATGACTTCATCGGTATAGATGCGAGCAAGTCGTTCAACCTTGAAATCTTCACGAATAGGAATGAATTGAGCGGACTTGGTCAAACGATCGATGATCACCCAAATGCTGTCGTAACCAGAGGGTGTACGAGGAAGTTTAGTTATGAAGTCCATCGCAATGCTATCCCATTTCCAAGCAGGGATTTCAGGTTGTTCGAGTAGACCAGAAGTTCGTTGATGCTCGGCTTTGACTTTCGAACAGGTAAGACATTTGGAAACGTACACAGCAATGTCTCTCTTCATACCAGGCCACCAATAGGATGTACGTAGATTATGATACATCTTGTCGGCGCTAGGATGAATTGAGTACCAAGATTTGTGTGCTTCGTTCATGATAAGGTCACGAAGATTGTCGCGATCTGGGATCCAGACGCGATCACAACAATAGAGAAGACCATCAGGTTTCGAAACGAGTTGACTCTCAGAAGCTCCACGTATTTCTACAGCCATGGAACCTTCATTGATAGACGAATATTGCGCTTCACGAATGCAATTGTGAAGATTGCTCGAGATATGAAAACAACGAATGACATCTACATGAGCCTTACGACTAAGTGCATCGGCCACGACATTTGCCTTACCAGGGTGGAAGCGAATCTCGCAGTCGTAGTCGTTGAGTAATTCCACCCAACGTCGCTGTCGCATATTGAGTTCCTTTTGGTCAAAGATGTGTTGTAGGCTCTTATGGTCAGTGAAAACCACACACTTAGTACCATACAGGTAGTGTCGCCAAATCTTTAACGCAAAAACAACGGCGCCAAGCTCGAGGTCGTGGGTAGTATAATTCTTCTCATGTATTTTGAGTTGACGAGAGGCGTAAGCGATGACTTTGTCTCGTTGCATGAGCACACAACCAAGACCACAATTCGAGGCATCACAGTACACCACGAAATCATCATTCCCATCAGGAAGAGCGAGGATAGGAGCGTTGCAAAGCAAATCCTTAAGAGTTTGAAAAGATTCCTCTTGCTCAGGACCCCAAGCAAAAGGTTTCTCTTTTTGAGTCAACGAAGTGAGAGGGACGGCGATTTTTGAAAAATTTGAGATGAATCGACGGTAGTAACCCGCCAATCCTAAGAAAGAACGGATTTCAGAAGGGGATTTAGGCGCAGTCCAATTCTTCACAGCTTCGATTTTTGCAGGGTCGACATGGATTCCTTTTTCACTAACGACGTGTCCAAGGAATTGAACTTCTTTGATCCAAAACTCGCATTTAGAAAACTTAGCGTATAAACGTTCACTGCGCAAAAGTTCGAGTATAAGACGAAGATGACGCTCATGATCGGCTCGAGTTTTAGAATAAATTAGGATATCGTCAATAAAGACGATCACGAAGCGATCCAAGTAAGGTTTACAAACACGATTCATGAGGTCCATGAACACAGCGGGTGCGTTGGTTAAGCCAAAAGGCATAACCACGAACTCGTAATGCCCATAGCGAGTACGAAAAGCGGTTTTGGGAACGTCCTCTTCGAGGACTCGAAGTTGATGATAACCAGAACGAAGATCGATTTTGGAAAAACAGGTAGCGCCTTGGAGTTGATCAAAGAGGTCGTCGATACGCGGAAGGGGGTAACGATTCTTGACGGTGAGTTTGTTGAGCTCACGATAATCGATACACATGCGAAAGGAACCATCTTTCTTTTTAACGAAGAGCACGGGAGCACCCTAAGGAGAGGTACTTGGATGGATGAAACCCTTCTCGAGGTGTTCTTGAAGTTGCGAGGATAATTCTTGCATCTCAGAAGGTGCAAGACGATAAGGAGCCTTAGCAACAGGAGTTGCACCAGGTACGAGATCAATACGGAAATCAACAGATCGAGGTGGAGGAGGACCAGGCAAATCTTCAGGAAAGACGTCAGCGAAGTCGCACACCACTGGAACATCACTTATACATTTTCCCTTGCCCTATTCTTCCACGACGTGGGCTAAAAAGGCAAAGTACTGTTTGCGTAAGTACTTGTTCGCTTGGGTGCAGGATATTAACTTCAGTCCCTTTGAAGGTCGGTCTCCATAAACGTGTAAAACGTCACCAGAAGGAAGAGGTAAGCGAACGAACTTCTCGTGACAAGCGATTTCAGCATGGTTCTTTTGAAGCCAATCCATGCCTATGATAACGTCGAAACTGCCCAGTTGCATAGGTATGAGATCGATAGGGAAAACGTGCTCGTTAAGAGTAAGACGACAATCGAGGAGAATGGAATCGACTAAGATAGATTTGCCATTGGCGACTTTGACGGAAAACGACTTGGGTAGCTTAGAGTGTGCGCAATTTAACAATGATTCGAATTCTAAGGACACAAAGCTTTTGTCCGCACCAGTATCAAACAGTATCGAAGCATAAAGATGGTTAACAAGAAACGTACCATTAACGACATCATTGTCGTTGCGTGCTTGATTCGCGTTCAGGTTGAAAGCGCGTCCACGAGGAGGTTGTTGTTGCTCTTGGTTCCATAACGGGCATTGGGGGCGAATATGATTAACATCCCCACATTTGAAACAAGCCCTAGCGGGTCTTGCGTTTGGAGGTGCAGGTGGAGCTTGTTGCGCTTGCTGAGCTTGTGGGCCTTGCTGTTGTTGGTAGCGGCAAAAGGCGGTGTCATGTCCATAACGGTTACAGTTGCCACAACGACGACACTTAGCAGTGGCGGGATGATGATAGTTACAAGTGGCACACTTGGGGTGAATCCCAGTGTACGGCCTTTGGGCGTTATCAGGAGCAACAGGGTTTGGGTTAACAGGCGGCACAATCGCGTTACAAACGGGGTTGGATTGCTTTCGCTTCTTTCCCCTATTGTTATTCGACTGTTGGGTAATCTAGTTGGCTGGCTTGGAAGAAATAGGTTTTGCGGCTTGCTTATCACGAACGCGGTTGTTATTAAGGGAAGCGGCCAAGCGGTACACGGCTTCGATGTTATCGAGGTTGGCTGCCTCAATCGTATCGCGCATGCTAGGGGGTAACCCATTGATGTACTTGGTTATCTTGCGTGCGGTAGTCAAGACAAGGTGAGGGACAATGACACTGAGTTGCTTGAAACGGGTGGTATAGGCTAGGTTATTATCATCAATCTGCCTTAAGACCCAAAATTCTTCTTCCAACTTTTGTTGCTCATGCGGAGGGAAAAACTCTTCCATCATTAGGGCCTTAGTCTCCTCCCAGGTCAACGCATAAGCCAACTCGTTCGAACGTATGTTTCTTTCATTCGACCACCACTCGAGAGCTCGGGCTTGGAATACCCCAGTCGCGCTACGCGTCTTGAGCTCGTCAGGGCAATCGCTATTGATGAATGTGACCTCTATGCTGTCAAACCACTCGAGCATAGCGGTCACCCCATCATTGCCAGTAAATGGCTGGGGATTGCACGAAGAAAAGTGCTTAAAGTTGAACGAAGCGGGCTTGCGTATTTCGACCTTAGAGTCGACGGAAGAGTGAGGAGTTTCAGAAGCTCGAATCTCGGAAATGACCTTTGGAACGACGCGCGCAAATTGATCGGCCATGAAAGCCATCATCTTCTTCGTGGAGCGAGACTTTGACTTCTTAGACGCTTTGGAGAGACGAGAAGACATCTAAGATTCAAAAGATTGAAAAGGTGAGACTTGGTCACAATGTTTGTTTATGAAAACGAAATTGATCACATAGCATAAAGAGTCACATAGCATAAAGGTTCAAGTTGATTTTCATAGCATAAACGTTTAAACGTCTCATATAGCATAGTCATGAGTTCCACATAGCATAACATGAATAAACGAAAGCATTGTAAATTTAGTTTGTTCACGAGGGATTATTATTGTTTGTGATTGCGGTAACGTGCTAAATGATTAAAACGACATTTTGAAATGAATGAACGTTCGAGTATGAAATCACATATAAATTGAGATACATAAAAGAGAGGCTCAATAAAACATTGGAGTGTTTCGGGTAGAGAAACGTCGACTATTCCAAAGTGGGTCGAAAGTCCTTTCGAATTAGAGATATTGTGCTTTGGCCTATAGGCAAGATACTCTCGTCGAGAAGCGATTAACGGTATCTTACCCTTCTAGTTACTACACATCTCTAAATGATTGGAACATTCGGGACTTTGGCGAGAATAAAAATCAAGGAATGGGACTTAATCGACAAGATGCGGGTTTCACCCCTAACTTGACGATTTCGTACCCTAAATGTGGTTGGTACTCGTCGGCCAAAATAAATTTTGACACTTTGACGAGGGTCCACTAGAGTTGAAATGGAAATTACCATTAAGTTGTGGATGTCACTCCTAGCTTAATGGTGAAATTTCGTGCAAAAATAGATTAAAGGTAGAATGAGAGTCGTTTACCAAATTGTGGGTTTCACGCCTATTTTGGTAAATTCTTCTCGTTGGTGTTACAAGAGTATAAAAATAGCATAAGTGTATTCGTGTTAGCCTTAGGAAAGGCACATAAATTTGATCAAAAGTATAGCTAGGAAGCATGCATGGTAGAGTACAAAAGTTTTAAACAACAAATAAGAGGCAAAAATTCCTAGAACTATAGATTAGGGCAAAAGCATGGCAATTTTTCCTAATTCCCTATAGTTATGGCTCTGATACCAATCTGTCACACCCCAACCGATGGCGGAAACATCGGGATGAGACGAAGTGTGTATAGATTGCTAGAGACGTCATAACACTATGTGACAATATTTAATTAAATTCAAATTTCATTGCAATACTAAATTGTCAACAAGGTTCAAACATAACAACAACATGGTTTCAACATAAATCATAACAATAAAAGATAAATTAATCTAGGTGTGTATCTAGTCCACCCTAAATCTCGTTTCATCTTTAGTCCATACTTCAACAATTAACCTGCAACATGTATTAAAATAGAGTTCAATGCAAAAGCAAAGGCGAGTATACAAGTTTGACTACATAGCATAATAGAATAAAAACTCATATCCAACATGTAACATAGTGATTAAATTTACTAGCGATGCAATTTTTAGCATACTATATGATCAAACCCAAGAATACAACGCACAATAGCCTAATCCCAATAGTTTAGCGGGATAGAAATGTTTAACTCAACAATACCCAATTAGAATAGCGGGCGGGGCGTTAATCCTATAGCGCTATAATTGTTAAGGTGGGCTAGCAAAGTTAATGAGCATATAACGTTACAAATCGTTCATAGAGCATACAAGCATAGCAATTGATCACAATAGTTTCATGTTTCGTTCATAGATAGAGTATGTTTTGCTTTAAGCATAAAAGTTTGTTTTGTATAATCATACATGTTGCATCCCAAAGTGTAAAGGGAAAAAGGGATCGAGTATACTCACGGTTTACAAGTGGTGACTTGAAGTTCCGAGAGCAAGTTTGTAGATGAGTTAGTTTGGAGCACCTTGTCCTTCTACACAAGGAAACGTAGGTGTGTGAGTTTGGCGTATACGGAAGATTATAGATTCGGAGTTTTTAAAATATAAAGAAAGTAACATAGGTGAAAATAATCATCTTGTACACATAACTCTTGTTCTTGACACTATTGAAACTCAAAAGAGTTGGTATGATTTCATGGATTCGAAGATCCATTAGAGTCGTAACAAGGGCATGGTCATAGATGATGTAACGTCCACTTAACAAATAACTATTAAGTCATCATCAAGTCTTAGTTACTTAGATGTATACGTATAGAATAACTTAGATATTATATAGTCTTACAAGTCTTAAAATTCAAGCATGAGGTAGGAGATTAATGTCTCCATTTAGGCACCTCTTTGTGTCATAAAATACATACATGAGGTAGGAAGAACAAGCTTCCATTTAGGCACCTCTATTGTTCACCACTACACTTGTTGTTATAAACAACAAGGAGGGTCATGAACATACAAGTATCAAGGTATTAACAACAACTAATCTATAGTAAAACATCAAGTAATGAGTGGATTCTTATGAAGGATAGCCCAAGCTAATCCAACCATCACACATTCAACAAGTTTCACACTTGAACATTACTTGTGGGTAAAACCCTAATTAAAACAGAAAGTTTATGAGGTTTTAACCTCTGATTTAGATGTCTCAACCATGTTTTTAAGCTTAACCAACCATAAGAGGGGTTGTAAGCATTAGGACATTGGTTTGAGATGTGTTTCACACAAGTTAGATGAAGTTTACATAAGTTTGAAACAAAACAGAAAGTTTTTTGGTCAATTTCGGAGCAATTCCAGGTCTGATTTCTCCAAGGAGAAGTCAAGGAATCAAACTACATGATTAACCAAGCAAGTAGGAAAAAGAATCGAGTGAATCGGATAAGAATTGAGTGAGTTATGCTCATTTTCGTGAATGGGTGTCAATCTACTCGAACCTTTGCTTTCAGCTACGGTTTGGAGGATGTTTTGAGAGTTTTTAGTGTTGCAAAAGTGGTAGGGAGGCTGGTTATAAGTGGTATTTATAGGGGGAAGGATTAGGGTTTCAATGGGTTGGGCTTTGGAAGTGTTTAGAAGGGGTTACACCTTGAAACTAGCCCACAAAACCCAACTATATGGGGCTGAATTTTGCTGAATTTGGGCTGCCATATTTCTTTATTTTTTTATTTTTTTTAAAACATTATAATGAGTAATTTTGTTAGTTAAGTTGTGTAATAATATGCAACAATGTTTCCCCTAACTTGTAACAAGGTGAAATATGAAATAAAACATGATTTAACTAGGTAAAAAGTGTAATGTACAAGTATGTAACATGTTTGTAAGTGACAAGTATATGTCGCATATTTACAAGTTCAACACATGTTTGTAAGTATCACAAAGAAGTATCAAATGATCTCATGATTAATCGTATTATGGTGTATGTATAGTATGTAACAAGGAAATGCAAGTTTTCATTCATGATCAAAATCTCGAGTTTATAACGAGTACTAGAAGGAACGAGTACAATGATACAAAGCTTCCAAAATTAGCAACACGAGTAAGACAAGCTATAAATAGAAAGTACAAAACACAGGGCGTTACAACTCGCCTCAGGATGAAATCGTGTAAGGGAACTGCTCCTTGGTGCAATCAATGTAGCCGTCATCATTAGAATCAAATACCTTGTTTCAAGTGTACCCACGGTGGACGATGGGGACATTTGATTAACAGGTGCCGCTTTGCAATCCAAAGCAAAGCTGTTATAAACCCTACTGTTGTTCAAATCTTCAAATCCTGCTTCATATGTCGCCTTGGCATATCTAGCGCCTCAACCTCATGAACTTTCTACCTTGTGTATCAACTTAAGCACGCCTAGTGCAAGGTGTTGAAAAGTTGGTACCAAAATGCTGCAAATCCTGCCGTTGTTCGAGCACAGTTTCCTCCTGGATCGTGCTATAACTGTGGTGACCTTACTCACTACAGGAACAATTGCCCAAGACTTGTTAATACAAATCCAGCACGTGGACGAGTATTCAACATAAACGAGGCAAATGCAAATGACAACGCAGCAGTGAACAATTAGTCTTTTGTATTTCCTTTGTTGTTATCTTTTTACATTTGAGACAATTCAGTTATTATAAATAAAATGGTTGTTCCAATTTTATTTCCAAAACTGATCCGATTGTGTGTTGGCATACCCCTACAATACCGACACCAAAGAACCATGTTCTTTCCAGAACAAACTACTCTTGTGGTTCCTTCATTCTATGATCATTTGTGATCTCCCCAAAAATCCTAAGTACTAGTTTCTTTTAAGAAACAAAGTACAGGTGCAAGTCTTAATCAGATACTTGAAATACCATTTCAAGTCTTTGATTTGATAAAGGTGTTATCATAAGTCCTTAATTGGATTCTTCATATATCCTAATACAAATGTTATAAAACGACAGAAACAAATTCCAAATCCTTATAAGATCTTCCTATCTTCATAGTTAGATTCTTGAGGATATTTTAAAGTACTAATTGAAGTCCGTGATTGGATTTCTAGTGTACTTCAAATTCACAAACGAGCTAATAATTAAATTAACGAATACACAATTTGGTGATTTTGTGTTTATGTGTAACTCCAAAGCTCGCTATCTAAGTCCTGGTGGAATCTTTCGTGTTTTCATATGTTAGATTCTCAGAAGGATACTCAAAGTACTATCTTAAATCCTTAAGGGGCTTCTATGCAAATAGTAAGAACCTTGGATTCCAAAGTGCTGTATCGAAACGATTATTTGGTTCCGAGTTATAAAGATCCCTTAAATGGTCTACTTAAAGAGATCATACGACGATTTAGATAAGGAGATCATGTGTTGATCTAGTTAAAAAGATCGTTCGTTGATTTAATTAAAAAGATATTTTGGTGATCTAGTCAAGTCATTTCTTGTTTATTCGATTGATTTTGCCCCACACATTATGAAATGAATTGTGCGGACTGTGCAAGGGATTACGTAATTATGGAATTCAGTGCACAGAAACCACAACAAATTTTGTCATGTGTTAAGACCTATAGTGATGAGAATAACGAGACGGGAGCAATGTAAAAAAGGGCATGGTGGATACGCCGCTGGTACTTCCTATATTTAAGTGTTCCTTATTACATTGCGAAAGTAGCGTTATTTAAATTACTAGAAGTCCTGGACCTTGGCCAATGTCATTTTATTTTGTAATCTCCGACTCTGATTTCGAGCACACACAAGTTTCCTATAATAGTCTTCATAAGAAACATTCTCCTATCCGTTGTTCGAAACCCCATGTTTTTGTTACTGCAACAAGGACATTCTGGCAGTTATCAGATTCGCTAAGAATCCAAACGTAACCTAGAGTTTTACTTTGGGAAACGGAGGATTCATTCAAAAGCGAAACGATCACAGTTGTCTTCACAAGTTTCCTCTAGAATTAAATTTCGGGACGAAATTTCCTAAAGTAGGGGAGACTGTGACACCTGTGTCACCTCGAACACCAAACAAATGCCAAACCTATGAAACATTGTGTTTCATACTTGGAATTTGTATAAATATGTGTATCTTTCGCACATATCAATTCTTGTTCAATTCCGAGCTTTAAATCGCTTTCTAGAAAGTTATACGCGCACTGGTGCGTAAACGTAATCAGTTTAGCGCGACAAACACTCCGGAATAGTGAAATAGGCTTAACATACCTTAAATGACCTTTACATAACTTAGAAATAAGTTTTGGAAGGTTTGGTATGGCAAAAACAAGTTTATTCGATCGCAGGGACTATTTGCGTCAAACTGTGAAACTATACCGATTCGTATGGTGTCGAACAGTCTGGAACTTGATCATAAGTTAAACATACCATATATAACCTAAACATGGCTTAGAAATAAGCTTTGATAGGTTCGGTGTGCGAAAAATGCTTATGTGATCTTACAGGGACTAAAAGTGTCAAAAACGACGTAAGTTTGCATTTTCGCGCATATCTTACGTTCTGGACACATCTGGACATCCAAAATTTTTGTACACACTAAAATATTTTTTATTTTAGTGATCGCCATGAAAAAATTCCATTCGTCGCTTAATTTGGATCGGTTTTGCGTTCGTTACGACTTCCGTCGTAATTAACCGAACAACGCGATTTTACGATCAAACGAACCGACATCTGAGATATTTTTGAGCATGTTTTGAGTCCCCTATACTTTAACTTCATTTTAGAGCCTTGAAATGAGGTTAACGGGGTTTAAACGCATCGAAAAAGGCTTTAAACACGTGCAGGGACCATTTCTGCCATTTTTGAAACTTTGCTGAATCAGACACATGGTAGCGTAGCGCGAGCACCTCCTGCCTATGTCGTAGCGCTACGCGAGCATTGGTAGCGTAGCGCGAGCACCTCCTGCCTATGCCGTAGCGCTACGCGAGCATCATATCTCTGGGCAGAATGTCTGTTTTCGGCAACAGTTTGTTAATTCAGGGACCAAACTTGTATTTCCTTTGTGTGGTGACCAAGTTATCCCTTCTCCAAGGCTTATAACCTGCATCAAACAAATGTATGGCTAGGATTTCATGCTTCTTGGCCACACAAACACTTGTCATGATCTTGTTGATCACCAACAAGTATAAATAGGCCACTCCATTCACTTGTTCATTGCTCATACCTTCTTTCTCTCCTTCACATCTGATTTGGGAGCTTTCTAATCTGCTTGGAACTTTATTCTTTGTAGAAAAGATATCTAGGACCCTTTGTAAGTCTTCTTTCATGC
Organism: Helianthus annuus; assembly: GCF_002127325.2. Lineage (NCBI taxonomy): Eukaryota > Viridiplantae > Streptophyta > Magnoliopsida > Asterales > Asteraceae > Helianthus > Helianthus annuus. Next base: position 175,813,603 of record NC_035449.2, read on the forward strand.
TTGTTCTTTATGTTTAAGCAGAAAGTCAAACAGTTTGACCAATAGTTTGACTTTCGGTTTTGACCATCAATTGGTCAAGTCAAAGTTCAATTGAACTTTGACACGTGATTGTAATCACGATAGTTATAATCCTTCGTGATTATAGCCGCTGATTACCACGTTAACTAGTTGTAGTGTCGAGTCAAAGTTTCGGTCAAAATGCGTTTTAGCACGCATTTTGCAACGAAACTACTTTAGGGTATCAAAACACTTTGTTTTGATACCAAATCAGTAAGTTAAACATGTTTTGACATGTTTAACTCGACACTATTAGCTTAGTGCTTGTTTAGGGTCACAAGGTAAGCGGTCTAAACAACCGCTTAGCCTTTCGAACCCGACCCGTTTGGTCGATCTTTAGGATCCGACCAAGCTTAGTTAGTGATCATAGTTGTATAGGGAATAACCACTGAGGTTATACCTTATGATCACATAGGATTAGTTAGTCGTATGCTAGTTAACTTGTATGCCCATAGGAAATGACCAAAATGCCCTTTTGAAGCTAAAATCCGTATTTTGATTATGTGAACATATTTTTGACATATAATCTGATTTAGTAACATGTTTAGGGATAATTGGGCATGTAAGACTTGACATAGCACATAGTTAACCATCCGAACATAGTTTTACGCAAACGACGCATTATAGTGGCTTATACTACCATAATGGGTCGAAACGGGTCAAAAGCACTTAGGTAGACTTCCAAATCAGAATGTTAGGTCTACTGAATCATACCATATGAGTTCAATTACTCATTTGATTTATAGAACTTCATTCTATCCTATCTCCCGACTTAGGATCCGATTGTTTAACATAGTGATCCATTCTAGGTGCCACTTGATTCCTTGATTTTCCGAGCTTTGTTAGGACACTTAATCAAGGATACTTGCAATCTCAAGTGAGTACATAGTCCCCTCTTTTACTGTTTTCAAATGTTTTGGGGTGAAACATATATGCCTATCTCTTATTTTCCTGATTTTAATCTACATGATTATACATGCTTATTACATATTCTTTTGATAAATTGAACGATTTCTTATGGTTTAAACACTGATTTTCCAAAACTTATAAAACTAATTGTTGGATGGTACCTATTTTATACATTCACCCAGCCGATTGGTAGTATGATATAGCGCTATAGGACTAGACACCCCATTCCTGTTGTATGGAATGTCAGAAACCAAATTTAAACCAAATAGAAATTGCCTTCGTGGTATTTCTATAGTCTCCAAAGTGTAGTTTGATACACTAAGGCTTTGTTGAATACCAAATCACACTCTCTTTGTATATGTTGATATACTACAAAAGTACAGTTTGATGTACTCTCAAATGTGATATACCAAAGTATATTTTGATATACTAAGTACAAAATCCAACATATGTTTTAACATACTTTGTTATTTTAAACTAAAGTATATTTTGATATACTATCCAAAGCATAGTTTGATATGCTACTAATTTCCAAAGTATAGTTTGATATACTACCTACTTTGTTATTTTAAACTAAAGTATATCTTGATATACTAACTAAAGCGTAGTTGATATGCTACTTTTAAACCAAAGCATAGATGATATGCTATTTTCAAACCAAAGTAGAATTTGATATACTACCAATACTTTTATTCTTAAACCAAAGTATACTTGAGATATACTACCAAAACTATTATTTTAATTACTAAAGTATATTTCGATATACTATCCATTTAACTATTTCAAAACTAAAGTATACTTTGATATACTATTTATACAAACTTTTCAAAACCAAAGTATATTTTTGTCTATACTATAAACACGTTTTCCAAAACGACACGTTTTCAGAAACAAAACTTTTACATTAGATTCATGGCTATTTTGAAAACATAAAACCTTTTCTCGTATTATCTAAAGCCATGAACCTAATACACAAAAACCTATGTTACTCACAGACATTTTTATGCTGACGTGTCTATTTTCATATATGTTTCATGTGACAACTCGATCTTTTGACTTTAAATGCACGTTGACTTTGACCATTGACTTTGACTGTTTGACTTGTTTGACTGATAACTGTACATGTTATGTGTTAATGAAACGTATTGAGTTATGCATATATGTGATTACCATTGTAATGTGAGTATTATGAAGCAATTAGACATAGACTACTAATTAACCACATAGTGCCCGACGAATCAGAGCTAAATTCGCCAGCATCATCTCGACGAAACAGGAGGTCTGTCTCGTCAATCCTATCTCAACGAAACAGCCTGTTTCGCCGGCCCATCTGATTCGCCAAGCCCAGTAAGGGCCCAGAACACTTAACCGCGTATAAGTTATACGTAACCTCTTCAGTTGTCACACTTTAGCAAAAACAGAAAAACCCTAGAGTCCTTCTGTGTGTGACGGCAATTTGGAACTCTCGAAGCCTGCCCTAGCTTTCGATTCACCGTTCCCTTCACTTCGGTTAGCATTTAAACTTTGCATGATCATTTAATTGTTATCCTTGATAGTTGTTGATCGAAAATATGGTTCGTCGATGTATATATGCCTGATCTCATGTTTGAATCTTTTGCTAATTGATAATGTTGATCATGGTGAACGGAAACGAAACAAGTAAACACGGTTCGGTTAGTTTAAACACAAAGATCTAAACCTGTTGTCACTTAGGGTTTTGGTATTTCGATCGGACTATTAATTAATATTATAGATTGATTGTAGTGCGGAATCGGGCTCGTATGATACTCGTTATTTAGATAAACTGTTAACGTTGGTAATTGTTGTGATTGGTTGAACATACATGATCGATGATGGTTGTTGACGGCTATTAGGGTTTCTGGGTTAATATTGTAACTGACTGCATGATTTCATGTAAACTGATATGTTGACGAAATTACTACTTAACGAATCTGAATGCTTGGCGAATTAGGATGTTGACGTAACTGGCTTATTGGCGAATGTGATTGTTTGACGAATTGGAAGCCTTGGCGAAACAGAATTAGTTTCGCCAAGGATGATTGACGAATTTGAAAATGTGTTTCGCCAAAAGACGGTTTGACGAAACAGAACATGTTTCGCCAAACCTGTGTTTCGCCAACTGATGTGTTTCGCCGAACTGGATAATCTGCACAGTAAACTGAATTAATTCTGTTAAGTGTAACTAAGTTAACTAACTGATGTTAAACACTATGCATGACTTGAATGATTATGATTACGTACAACGTGCTACCTGGTGATCATTGATTATGTTTATACGTGAACTGTATGAATGCAAACTGATTGTGTACGTGCATACTTTAGGACATGAGTGATTTACTTTGAGCACATACTTAGCATACCGAGCAAACCCCAGGTGAGTTCGCACAGCCAAGGCATGGGTTCCCGGGTGGGGAATGGGATTTGATAGATTGTTATGCATACGCTAAATGGTAGAACTTAACGAATACGAACCTACTAGACTAGTACCACTTATTGAACTGATCTTCGCACACCTGCCACGGGTTGGCCGCGATACTATGACATCTTCGCACACCTGCCTTTGGAAGGCCGCGATACAAAACTTACTAACCTTCGCACACCTGCCTGGGAGGCCGCGATACAAATAAACCTAGTCTAGAATAATCGGGATGAACATCCCCTAATATCTTCGCACACCTGCCTGGGAGGCCGCGATGGAAATAATGCATGAGATAAACGAACGAACTTACTATTACTCATACTAAACTATTACTGAACTGTTATCTGTGAACTCGCTCAACTAGTTTGTTGACTCTCTGCTGCATGCCTTGCAGGACCTTAGGTACTTACGGAGTTTGCACTGGAGAAGCGGGTCGTTGTGGACAGTGGATCATGAACGCTATGTTTAACATTTCGAATACTTGAACTTATGATTTTATTTGGGATATTTACTTATGCTTCCGCTATTATTACTATGTTGGTTTGGAACATTAATTGTATTGAATGGGGTTTACGAACTATTTATTTATATTATGCTATGTTCAATATGATTGATGGCTTGATCCTGGTCATGTCACGCTCCCAAGCGGTGGTACTCCGCGTGTGGATTTTGGGGGTGTGACAGATTGGTATCAGAGCCATTGGTTATAGAGAACTTGGTTTTAATATGGGAAAATGTTTGTATTAAAACCAGACTATAACCAGAACAGTGCTCTCAACGATCCACAACGACGCTTCGCTCCACGTGCAAGACTCGACATCCTAGGTAATAAGGTTTATGTTTATTACCTGCTTGCTAGAACTGCTTAGAACTTTGCTCGTAGTATGCTTACCCTACTATTGCTCACTATCTGTTATTGCTTAAGAACACTTATGTGCTTACACTCTTCTGTCATCGCACTATTCGCGAACCTTTCTCACTTATGTTGCCTTTGATGTGAAGATCAATGGCCGCACGAATTAACATGACTCAAGCCCAGCTAGAGGCTCTCGTTGCTGCGGCAGTTGCAGCCGCTCAAGCAGGTAGTATACCCTGCAGTATAGACTCACACTAGGATCTTTAGATCCTACATTAACCCTCGTATTTAACTTCGTCCTATTCGTACCATAGGTCAACACGCGCAGCAGCCTGTCTGCACATTCAAGAACTTCGTGGACTGTCGTCCAAATCCTTTCAGTGGCACCGAGGGGGCAGTGGGACTCCTCCATTGGTTCGAAAAGCTAGAGTCAGTATTCGAAATGTGCGAGTGCCCTGAGGCTCGCAAAGTCAAGTATGCAACTGGCACCTTGGAGGGAATAGCGCTAACCTGGTGGAACGCGCAGGTGCAAATTCTGGGGTTGGCAGCTGCTAACGCCACACCCTGGAACGATTTTAAGGAACTTATCAAGAGAGAGTATTGCACGCGTGAAGATATTCACAAGCTGGAAGACGAGCTGTATAACCTGAAAATGGTTGGATCAGAGATTGAAGCGTATACTAAACGGTCAAATGAGCTGGCCGTGTTGTGCCCAACTATGGTGGACCCTCCGTACAAGCGCATTGAGATGTACCTCAAGGGGTTGGCACCGGAAATCCAGAGCCACGTAACATCGGCTAATCTCGACAACATCCAGGCTATCCAACGCCTCGCTCATCGTATCACCGACCAGGCAGTGGATCAGAATAAACTGCCCAAGCGTGTCAACGCTACTGCTGCAATCACTCCTTCGACTACTTCAGCTGCTACTACTTCTACCACGCCCAGCGAGAACAAAAGAAAATGGGATGGGGATTCCAGCAAGGGATCAGTTTCGATTCAGTCCCAAACTCAGCAGCGTCGCACCAACGAATACCAGAGTCCGAATCAGCAATCAGCGGGCAGTCAGGGGCAAAGTGGTTATCGGGGAAATCACCCGTGGTGTAATAGGTGCAACAAACACCATAGTGGAAGGTGTCGCAGAGAACGTTGTCAAAGATGCCACAAGCCGGGCCATGAGGCTAAAGATTGTAGAAGCTCAAGACCAGCAAACCAAAACCAGCAACTCCCACCGCCAGCTCCACAGAACCAGCAGCAGCAGCCACAGCGTGGAAACCGGGGATGTTTCCAGTGTGGGGCTGAAGGTCACTTCAAACGCGATTGCCCTCAGTTGAACCAGAATCGCAACAACAACAACAACCAGGGCAACGGGAATAACAACAATAACCAGAACAACGGGGGAAACAACAACAACAATGGCAACGAAGTTCGTGGTCGTATGTTCGTGCTAGGTCGGGGTGACGCAGTGAACGATCCCAATGTGGTTATGGGTAAGTTTCTTCTCGACGACATTTATGTTACTGTCTTATTTGATTCGGGTGCTGATACAAGTTATATGTCATTGAAAATGAGTAAATTATTAAAACGAACACCAACACCCCTAAACACCAAACACCTCGTAGAACTAGCAAATGGTAAAAGTGTAGAAGCGGCTCATGTAATCAAGGGTTGTAGCATCGTTCTAGCCGGTCAGACTTTTTCGATTGATCTTATACCCATAGTTTTGGGTAGTTTCGACGTCGTCATCGGTATGGATTGGCTATCCCAACATCGCGCAGAAATCTTGTGCAAGGAAAACGTTATTCGTATTCCTCGCTCTAGTCAGGAACCTCTCGAAGTTCAAGGTGACAAGAGTGGTGCTGTGGTTGGCATCATCTCCTTCTTAAAGGCGCAGAAATGTTTACGAAAGGGGCACACTGCCATTCTGGCACTTGTCACTGACGCATCAGCAAAGGAAAAGAAGCTGGAGGATATTCCAGTTGTATGTGACTTTCCTCAGGTGTTTCCTGAAGATTTACCTGGATTACCTCCTCATCGCCAAGTCGAATTCCAGATTGAGTTAGCTCCTGGAGCAGCACCAATAGCCCGCGCACCGTATCGTTTAGCTCCAACCGAATTGGAAGAGCTGTCAAAGCAGCTACAAGAGCTCTTGGAAAAGGGTTTTATTCGTCCAAGCTCATCGCCTTGGGGAGCCCCAGTACTTTTCGTGAAAAAGAAAGATGGCACTTTCAGGATGTGCATCGACTACCGTGAACTGAACAAGGTGACGGTGAAGAACCGTTATCCTCTTCCGCGCATCGACGACTTATTCGACCAGTTGCAAGGGTCTAGTTACTACTCCAAGATAGACTTGAGGTCAGGGTATCATCAGTTGAGAGTCCGGGATGAGGACGTCTCCAAAACTGCATTCAGAACTCGCTACGGTCACTACGAGTTTCTCGTCATGCCATTCGGGCTTACGAACGCGCCTGCCGTATTCATGGATCTTATGAACAGGGTGTGTAAACCCTACCTTGACAAGTTCGTCATTGTGTTCATCGACGACATTTTGATTTACTCCAAGAGTCAGGGGGAGCACGAGCAGCACCTACGATTGATTTTAGAACTCCTTCGAAAGGAGCAGCTGTACGCCAAGTTTTCAAAATGTGACTTCTGGCTTCGTGAAGTCCACTTCTTAGGCCATGTGGTGAACAAGGATGGGATTCATGTCGATCCGTCCAAGGTAGATTCGATCAGAAACTGGCCTGCACCGCGTACACCAACGGAAATACGCCAATTCTTGGGTTTGGCAGGTTACTATCGGCGATTCATCAAAGATTTTTCAAAGATCGCTCAACCGCTTACGCTACTAACACAAAAGGGTATCGTTTATCGCTGGGGAGAGCCCCAGGAAACCGCTTTTCAGTACTTAAAGGATAGGCTTTGCAGTGCGCCTATTCTCTCATTGCCAGAGGGCACGGAAGATTTCGTGGTTTACTGTGACGCGTCAATACAGGGTCTTGGTTGCGTATTGATGCAGCGGGATAAGGTTATAGCCTACGCCTCTCGTCAACTCAAGGTTCACGAACGAAACTACACGACGCACGACTTAGAGCTGGGAGCTGTTGTTTTCGCGCTTAAGATATGGCGACACTACCTGTACGGTACCAGGTGCACGATTTACACCGATCACAGGAGTCTCGAGCATATCCTTAAGCAGAAGGATTTGAACATGCGTCAACGAAGATGGGTTGAACTACTGAATGATTATGAATGCGCCATCAAGTACCATCCTGGCAAAGCCAATGTTGTGGCTGACGCCCTCAGTCGGAAAGACACTCTACCTAGACGCGTACGAGCTTTGCAGCTCACGATTCAGTCTAGTCTTCCTACGCAGATACGTGATGCTCAGGTGGAAGCATTGAAACCAGAAAACGTAAAGGCTGAAGCTTTACGTGGTTCGAGGCAACAAATGGAACAAAAGGAAGACGGCGCCTACTATGTAACGGGGCGCATTTGGGTCCCACTTTATGGCGGTTTACGCGAGCTGGTAATGGATGAAGCTCACAAGTCTCGCTACTCGGTACATCCAGGGTCGGATAAAATGTACCACGACATCAAAACAACGTATTGGTGGCCTAGCTTGAAGGCCCACATCGCTACTTACGTCGGCAAGTGTTTGACCTGTGCGAGAGTCAAGGTTGAATATCAAAAGCCCGCAGGTCTACTACAACAGCCCAGGATACCACAGTGGAAATGGGAAGAAATTTCCATGGATTTTGTTACGGGCTTACCTAGATCCCAGCGGGGGAACGATACGATATGGGTGATCGTGGATCGACTCACCAAGTCTGCACATTTCCTAGCAATAAAGGAAACGGATAAGTTCTCCACTCTTGCAGACATCTACCTCAAAGAAGTTGTCTCGAGGCACGGGGTGCCCATCTCCATCATTTCAGATCGCGACGCACGATTTACGTCCGAACTATGGCAAGCGATGCACAAATCTTTCGGCTCAAAGTTAGACATGAGCACGGCATATCACCCTCAGACGGACGGGCAGTCTGAGCGAACGATTCAAACTCTTGAAGACATGCTCCGGGCATGTGTCATCGACTTCGGCAACGGCTGGGAAAAGCACCTCCCTTTAGTGGAGTTTTCGTACAATAATAGTTATCACACCAGCATACAAGCCGCTCCATTCGAGGCATTGTACGGGCGTAAATGCCGGTCACCTCTCTGTTGGGCAGAGGTGGGGGATAGTCAGATTACGGGTCCAGAGATTGTAGTGGACGCCACGGAAAAGATTGCGCAGATACGACAACGTATGGCGGCAGCGCGCGACCGTCAGAAAGCCTACGCGGATAAGCGTAAAAGGCCTTTGGAATTTCAGGTCGGGGACCGGGTATTGTTGAAAGTTTCACCCTGGAAGGGTGTGGTACGTTTTGGCAAACGAGGGAAATTAAATCCGCGGTATGTCGGACCGTTCGAGATCATAGAGAAAATCGGCAAAGTAGCCTACAGATTGAACTTACCAGCTGAACTCGGGGCAGTTCACAATGTCTTTCATGTATCGAACTTAAAGAAGTGCCTATCAGATGAAACCCTCATAATTCCTTTTAAGGAACTCACTATCGACGAGCGGTTGCAGTTCGTCGAGGAACCTGTTGAAATCACGGACCGGGATGTGAAGGTCCTCAAACACAAGAGAATCCCTCTTGTTCGAGTTCGTTGGAACTCCCGACGTGGCCCAGAGTACACCTGGGAACGCGAAGACCAAATGAAAGAAAAGTATCCCCAGTTATTCGGAACCAATACAACCACTGCTGAGGCTGAAGCTACTACTACGGAATTTCGGGGCGAAATTCCAGATCAACGGGGGGAGGATGTGACACCCCAGGAAAACCAGTGAACGATGCAACCTACCTAGCTTCCTCAGTAAGTACTTACCAAATTTCGGGACGAAATTTCTTTCAAGTTGGGGATAATGTGACAACTCGATCTTTTGACTTTAAATGCACGTTGACTTTGACCATTGACTTTGACTGTTTGACTTGTTTGACTGATAACTGTACATGTTATGTGTTAATGAAACGTATTGAGTTATGCATATATGTGATTACCATTGTAATGTGAGTATTATGAAGCAATTAGACATAGACTACTAATTAACCACATAGTGCCCGACGAATCAGAGCTAAATTCGCCAGCATCATCTCGACGAAACAGGAGGTCTGTCTCGTCAATCCTATCTCAACGAAACAGCCTGTTTCGCCGGCCCATCTGATTCGCCAAGCCCAGTAAGGGCCCAGAACACTTAACCGCGTATAAGTTATACGTAACCTCTTCAGTTGTCACACTTTAGCAAAAACAGAAAAACCCTAGAGTCCTTCTGTGTGTGACGGCAATTTGGAACTCTCGAAGCCTGCCCTAGCTTTCGATTCACCGTTCCCTTCACTTCGGTTAGCATTTAAACTTTGCATGATCATTTAATTGTTATCCTTGATAGTTGTTGATCGAAAATATGGTTCGTCGATGTATATATGCCTGATCTCATGTTTGAATCTTTTGCTAATTGATAATGTTGATCATGGTGAACGGAAACGAAACAAGTAAACACGGTTCGGTTAGTTTAAACACAAAGATCTAAACCTGTTGTCACTTAGGGTTTTGGTATTTCAATCAGACTATTAATTAATATTATAGATTGATTGTAGTGCGGAATCGGGCTCGTATGATACTCGTTATTTAGATAAACTGTTAACGTTGGTAATTGTTGTGATTGGTTGAACATACATGATCGATGATGGTTGTTGACGGCTATTAGGGTTTCTGGGTTAATACTGTAACTGACTGCATGATTTCCTGTAAACTGATATGTTGACGAAATTACTACTTAACGAATCTGAATGCTTGGCGAATTAGGATGTTGACGTAACTGGCTTATTGGCGAATGTGATTGTTTGACGAATTGGAAGCCTTGGCGAAACAGAATTAGTTTCGCCAAGGATGATTGACGAATTTGAAAATGTGTTTCGCCAAAAGACGGTTTGACGAAACAGAACATGTTTCGCCAAACCTGTGTTTCGCCAACTGATGTGTTTCGCCGAACTGGATAATCTGCACAGTAAACTGAATTAATTCTGTTAAGTGTAACTAAGTTAACTAACTGATGTTAAACACTATGCATGACTTGAATGATTATGATTACGTACAACGTGCTACCTGGTGATCATTGATTATGTTTATACGTGAACTGTATGAATGCAAACTGATTGTGTACGTGCATACTTTAGGACATGAGTGATTTACTTTGAGCACATACTTAGCATACCGAGCAAACCCCAGGTGAGTTCGCACAGCCAAGGCATGGGTTCCCGGGTGGGGAATGGGATTTGATAGATTGTTATGCATACGCTAAATGGTAGAACTTAACGAATACGAACCTACTAGACTAGTACCACTTATTGAACTGATCTTCGTACACCTGCCACGGGTTGGCCGCGATACTATGACATCTTCGCACACCTGCCTTTGGAAGGCCGCGATACAAAACTTACTAACCTTCGCACACCTGCCTGGGAGGCCGCGATACAAATAAACCTAGTCTAGAATAATCGGGATGAACATCCCCTAATATCTTCGCACACCTGCCTGGGAGGCCGCGATGGAAATAATGCATGAGATAAACGAACGAACTTACTATTACTCATACTAAACTATTACTGAACTGTTATCTGTGAACTCGCTCAACTAGTTTGTTGACTCTCTGCTGCATGCCTTGCAGGACCTTAGGTACTTACGGAGTTTGCACTGGAGAAGCGGGTCGTTGTGGACAGTGGATCATGAACGCTATGTTTAACATTTCGAATACTTGAACTTATGATTTTATTTGGGATATTTACTTATGCTTCCGCTATTATTACTATGTTGGTTTGGAACATTAATTGTATTGAATGCGGTTTACGAACTATTTATTTATATTATGCTATGTTCAATATGATTGATGGCTTGATCCTGGTCATATCACGCTCCCAAGCGGTGGTACTCCGCGTGTGGATTTTGGGGGTGTGACATTTCAGGTAATGCTATGTGATTGATTGATGATGCACGCTACATATAGGATGGACTTGTGCCTTAGTGACTTAAAACTGAGAAACAATTATTTGTATTATTCTAAATTGTACCAAAACATTGAAATTCAATAATTCAATAAAACAAAACTATTAAATCCATGGTTGTGAAACAATGATTCTGTTACAACACTCCCCGACGTTTCCGCCACGTTTTGTTGTTTTACGTGATCGGGGTGTGACACCGAGGTTATACCTTGCGGTCGCAATGTTAGGCGTTCCGAACGCGTTCTATGCGAACGACGCGTTAGGATAGCATAAGCTACCTAAACGGGTCGTGATGGGCCGTAAGCACTTAGTTTAGGTTTCATTTTAGTATGTAGGATTTGTTAAACCATATTACACGAGTCTCCATACTCGTTTGGTTTACGAACCCGCACACTATCCGATCCTTCTGATTTGGTCCGGTATATTAACATAGCTACCTGTTAGGTGCCGTTTGATATCCCGTGATCTTTAGCATTATTTGTTTATTATACAAGAACTCAAAGCAATCTCAGGTGAGTACATTGAACCCCTCTTTTACCGTTTTCCAAACTGTTTTGGGGTGAAACGCATGTGCCTGCTTGTTACTTTCATGCTTTCCGGTTTTCACATCATATACTTGCTATGTTCGATAGTACATATATAGTACATGATTTCATTGTGTTCATGCTATGTATGCCCATTGTGTGCGTACTTAGTACATTGCTTTACATTACATTTCATGCTATGTATGCCCATTGTGTGCGTACATATTACATTGCATTACATTTCATGCTATGTATTCCCATTGTGTGCGTACTTAGTACATTGCTTTACATTGCATTTCTGTTGCATATGCTCATCCAGCATATGAACACATTATGCTACATTTTGAACCGTTGTGACCATTTGACTATGTGAACCGTCTAAACCCGTTTGATTATATGAACCGTTTGTAACCATTGAACCGTGTGAACCAGTTGTATTCGTTGATATGATTTACATTTGACAATAGACATTTGACTATACATAAACATTTCTACCGTTGTTAAACATTTCATCTTGATGGTTTGGTTTGAGCAAGTGATTAAGTAACGAGGCATGTGTAATATAATACAAACATGGTGGATACGCCGCTGGTACTTCCTATATATAAGTGTTTGTATGGTATTACATATCGTAGCGTTACTTGAAACATTTCAATTTGAGACATATGACATTTTATACAAATAACACAATTTTCACGAGACATTGTTTTACAAACGACTTATCTTTGCAAGCTCATTTTACATGGTTGCCCGTTAAAACCATACAGTGTTCTCTTATTTATACATATCATTTGATCTTACCGTTTTTCAAATGATTTACAAGACAAAGCAAAATACGAGGTTCATGACTAAACATTTTCTCAAACATAAGTCATGAATTCCGTTTTCACAAAACCAATGTATCTCACAGGCATTTTTATGCTGACGTACCTATTTTCACATGTGTTTTCGGGAGACGATGCGTAGTACTTATCAAGACATACTTAGGCGGACCTATGCCTTAGTGACTTAAAACGAGACAAGAACTAGTTAATTTATGTTATGTACTCTTTGGTTCTTGTTTAAACAATGTAAACATTCATGTTTGATTAATAAAACAAAACTTCAATTGCCATGGATTTGAAACAATTGATTCTGTTACAACACTCTCCGATGTTTCCGCCACGTTTTGTATGTTCTACGTGGTCGGGGTGTGACATTGGGCAAAGGTGGGGGATAGTCAGATTACAGGTCCAGAAATGGTAGTTGACGCTACTGAACGAATATCACAGATACGACAACGCATGGCGGCAGCTCGTGATCGCTAGAAAAGCTACGCTGATTTGCGCAGAAAACCGCTCGAGTTCCAAGTTGGGGATCGAGTGCTACTCAAAGTCTCACCCTTGAAGGGTGTGGTTCGATTTGGTAAACGAGGCAAGCTTAATCCACGGTATGTTGGACCGTTCGAAGTCACTGAAAGAATAGGCAAAGTAGCCTACAGACTAAACCTACCAGCTGAACTCGGTGCAGTTCACAACGTATACCACGTGTCGAATCTGAAGAAGTGCCTGTCAGATGAGACCCTCATAATTCCTTTTAAGGAACTCACTATCGACGAGCGGTTGCAGTTCGTCGAGGAACCAGTTGAAATCACGGACCGGGATGTTAAGGTCCTCAAAAACAAGAGAATCCCTCTTGTTCGAGTTCGTTGGAACTCCAAACGTGGACCAGAGTACACCTGGGAACGCGAAGACCAGATGACAGAAAAGTACCCCCAGTTATTCGGAACCAATGCATCCACTACTGAGACTGAAGCTACTTCGGAATTTCGGGACGAAATTCCAAATCAACGGGGGGATGATGTGACACCCCAGGAAAACCATTGAACAATACAGCTTACCTAGCTTCCTCAGTGAGCGCATACCAAATTTCGGGACGAAATTTCTTTCAAGTTGGGGATAATGTGACAACTCGAATTTCCAAGAATTCTATTTCGCATTTATTGCCCGTTCATTTATTGTTAGTTGTTTATTTGCACAAATAATTGGCTATGGAACTGTAACGTTTTAATACAATGAAGTGTATTGTGCGATTATGCATGGTTATGTGTTAATTGTGATAGACTTGTCAAATGCATAAAACTTGGTGGTGAAATTGTGAAACTGTTTGAGATGGTGTACTATTGTAAGATATAGTAATTCAGGGTGTAGAGAGCAATTAGTGAAATCTAAATCATACTTAACCCTAATCTTTTTCCTAATCATTCACCAATCATCACAAGAATCAAAACACGTACCCTCATATTCTCTAATCCTCTCCATAACCATCTTCTCATCATTCTTGGAGTCACAAGTTCTTTTGCATCAAGTTTGATTTCCAATCCATCTAGAATCAAATCAAGGTAATTGTTTAATCATTCTTTGTGATTAATGGTTGGTTGTGTGATTCTTGTAAACCCTAGTTCTTCGTATGTTAGTTCTGTAATTATTGATTTGATCCTGATTATTGTGATAATGTTATTGCTTAGTGTAGAATCGATGGCCTGATGATTTAGATTCATGGTATATTAGAAATATTGATGGTTGTTTTGATCAGTGCAATGCAAGGTATGAATTAGGGTTTCTGGTCGTGCAAATGCTAGAACGTAACTGTTGTTGTAGAAACGTAACTGTGAACTTGAATATACGTATGTTTGATTGAATGTCAGAGTTTTTGTAACCCTAAAAACTTGTATGAGTTTTAATAAAAACATACTAGGTCCGAACTTTATGTGTGAAATTGAGTCCGAATTTTGATTAAATCTATAAATTAATCCGACTTTTACATACAATCTAGTGTCCGAGTTTCATGACTTATATGATGGTCCGAACTATATGTAAATCACACTCTTGTCCGATCCTTATGCACCATACATAATGTCCGAACTTTTATGATAGGAGATAAGCTTGTCCGAGTTTTGTTTCATGGATAACTTGTCCGACCTTTAAACCAAAACGAAGGGGTGTCCGAGTTTAGTGAGATTGGTCCAAGTTTTGGCTTGTTATCAAGGGTCCGAGCTTTAAACCCCACCCCTTGGTCCGACCTTTAACCCTCCCACACCCCATGTCCGAGTTTTAAACCCCCTCTCCCCTTTGTTTCTGTCCGAGCTTGTGCCTAGGGACTCTTGTCCGACTTTTGAACAGGGGAACACCCCCCCCACACTTGTCCGAGTTTTTAAGAGGGGCATGACCTTGTGAACGATTAATATGAAGCCTTGAGTTGTATGTTAGGTGTTGTTGAAGCTGTTAAGGGTTGAATGATGTATAAGTGTCCAAATTTCATATGTATGATGTGTTGTCCGAACTTTGAATATATGCCCACATGATTCACTGTTGTTAATGTTTGAAAAGACTGAGTTTACGTTGATGCCAAGTTCAGAACTTCGTGTGAACAACATACTACTGCATGCTACTGTTTACTACTGTATACGATCATGTGATACTGTCTGATATGATGTAACGTGTTATTAAATGATATTGCATGTTATTGTGCGACACGTTACCGTGTGTTACTGTTTGAACACCAAAGAAGTGCAAGCATAATTGAAAGTAAAATACTCACATCGGATTTATGTGCAATGTACCTTAGATTGTGAGCAGCGGACTTAAACACTAATTAACGCTAGAAGCAATAACATACCGAGCAAACCAATGTGAGTTCACACTCTTACTAAGGCATGGGATTCCCAGGGCTTGGGAATGGGATTGAAGGAATAAGGTTGAATAGATTCGTACTGACACTAATACTAGACTACCATACCACTGTCCTCGGTTATGCAGGACACATACTTATGCTACTCACTGTCCTCGGTTGTGCAGGACACATACTTATGCTACTCACTGTCCGTTGTTGTGCAGGACACATACTTATGCTACTCACTGTCCTCGGTTGTGCAGGACACATACTTACAATATACGTATACTTATACTTACTACTATCCTCGGTTGTGAAGGATACTTACGTAATACCTACGTAAAACTTGTACGTACTACTGTTCTCGGTTGTGAAGAACACTTATGGTTACGAATAGTCTAGTGGATATACAACATGGGAAGCCCCCACCAATAGAACGTACGATCGGCCCAGTAGAGCCACATGTTACAAATGAACTTACTATTACGCATTTACTTTCTGTGAACTCGCTCAACTAGTTGTTGATCCTCTGTTACATGCCTTGTAGGTCGTTAGATACATGGAGCTTGCACAGGGAGGAACTGGTCTTTGTGGGCTTGGATCGTGATTGTCTTGATTAAACACTTATGACATTTCATACTTATTTAAGTTGGATTTTATTTATACGCTTCCGCTAAACAGTGATAACACACTTATGTTTGAACACCTTTCATATTGGTGGTTGAATGGCATTTATTTTTATATATTAACTACATGTTCAATATGATTGGTGGCTTGATCCTGGTCAGTCACGCTCCCAAGCGGTGATACTCCGCAGGTGGATTTTGGGGGTGTGACAAGAATGAAGGAAAGAGCGGGAGCTAGTTCGTCTTCTTCGTCTAAAGGAAAAGGCAAATAGCCAGAAGAACACCCAAAGAAGAGGCAATATTTGGGTAGAGTTAGTGAGAGTGAGAGTGAAAGTGAGGAGGAAGATATGATGGAGTTGGACCAGGCAGACAAGCCAAGGTGGGAATCAGGTCCATTGGATGAGCAGCCGGATGAGTGGTAGCCGACACAATTCCATGACAGTATGAACCGGTTAAAAAACAAGGCTGCTGCGTTTATCTGCGAGAGGGAGGCGAGAGAGGTTGAATTTGGGCCGTTTAATGTGTTTTCCCAATTCCGCACCTTAAGATGGGAGGCGGCGCTCAGTTGTTATGATAAGGACAACAAGAACCTGTTTATGGATGAGATTCAAGAATGGATGGCAACCCTTAAATGCAACAAATACGATAGGCCATCGCAGATGAAGTTGACGGCTGAGGTTAATGGGATAAGGGTAGAGATGTCGTTTGATACACTACAGAAGTTGGCAAGGTACGACAGTCTACCTGCTCGTGATTACATGATTCCTAGTCTTGATGATCTGTTGATAAAACTAGAGAAGCATCCGATATGGAATGATATGTTAGCGGCTTTGTTCTTGCCCGGTACTTATAGTGGAATCTTGTACCGGAAGAACTTGAAGATTGGACAAGTAAGGTACTTCAATTAAGGTACCCGGAAGTGGCAGTCCTCTATTCGTTGCTCAATTGGTCTCCTCGCTTTCCAATTCAGTATTTGATTATGAACCATCTTTGGATTTTCCGGAAAAAATTGGGGAGGAGCATTATCCCGTATTGCCGAATTATTACGGGATTGTTGAAGCAGTTTAACGCAATCACGTTGGAGGATAGAGGAGCATTGAAAAGGCACAAGCCTTTTGAGATTCAAATGATGGGTATTGGGTGGATCTACACTCAATCAGAAAGCTATCATAAGCTCCAATCGGAGGGTCAGAGGTGGTGAGCATTGAAAGTTGATGCAAGAGCTCTTCTACCGGGTGAAGAGGATGAACTGGAGAGTGATGCGGAACCTCCGAGTGGTGATGAGGACTATGTGGATGAGCCTCATGGTGAGCATGTGGAGGTGGGCCAAGGGGGCCCAAGTAGAGGACACTGTGGCAGTTTCTTCGATTATACGGAGCGCTCATACGAGCCAAATTGGGCTTACGATGGCACTATGCAGGAGGTTATTGAGAACCAACGTCCTCCAGCACCCGTTATTGAGTCATGGTCGGGTTCGGAGCGTACTTTATTTGATCAACAAACGATGATGAGTGTTGTCACACCCCGACCACGTTAAAACAACAAAATGTGGCGGAAACGTCGGGGAGTGTTGTAACAGAATCATTGTTTCAAAACACACGGAAATTTGAAGTTTTGTTTTATTAAACATTAAACGTTTACATCGTCTTGAAATCTAACAAACAAGTTAAACATAGTCTATCATTGTTATTAAGTCACTAAGGCCTTGTCCAGTCCTATGTGAGCATACATCCTAGCAATCAACATCGGCTGAAACATATGTGAAAACAAAGTCAGCAAAGAAATGCTGGCGAGTATATAGGTTTTATGAGAGTATCGGATTCATGGCTAGTTTACATGTTGCAGTACCTCGTTAGACTACAAGAGTCAAAATACAAACCTCATTTTGAAAAGTGTATTGCAACATAGATAACCAACTCAAATCAAGTTGATTACAATTTATAAAATCTCGTAGCCATGATTCTTAACCCAAAACATTTAGTTAAATCAATTTTGTAAAAATCTCGTAAAAACTTGTTAACAAAACTCGTATGGTTTATATCATTTCAAAAACCTCGTTTGTGTGACATCGTCTCAAAATCGTTTACCCAAGTGAACTAAATAACGCCACGGTATGTAATATGTTGAAAACACTTATATATAGGAAGTACCAGCGGCGTATCCACCATGCTTTCAACATATTACACCTGTCTCGTTATCTAAACACTAACCAAAAACCAATCGTTTACCCAAATCGTTTAACTCGTTAAGATCGTTTCAAAATCGTTAACTCGTTTAAAATCGTTTAAATCATCCTCGTTTTAATTTGTGAAAACTACTTTTGGTCGCCTCGCTAATAATATCCAAACCATCGTGACTCGCCTATCGCCAATCTTTCATTAACTAACCACCAAAGGGTAGGTTAACTATCATCTCGCATTAACTAACCACCAAAGGGTAAGTTAACAATCAACAGATTCGGTCATTACCCACCTAACCCACACATAACCATGGGTGCAATCTGATAACGGGATTTGTCAGATCCTATGGTACCATAACCTAATACTGGTCGGTTTGGCCAAAATTAATGGATATTATTCGTTATGTAATTACAACCAACAAGCTTGTTCACATTATCAAAATCGTTATTAGTTTTAATAAAAACCATCTTAATCGTTTTTGGAAAACATCGTTTAAACGTTGAAATCATTTAACACATATGGATCACCCCAAAACAATCGAAAACAGTAAAATAGGGGAACTATGTACTCGCCTGAGAATGCTAAGCGGTCTTTGAACAACAACCAAGCAAAGCTAGAGGGAGCACGGAATCAATCGGCAACCTAATAACTATATAAATAAACCGGACCTAAGTCGGATGATCGGATAGGATGAGGTCTTGTAAACCAAATGAGTTATTGGAACTCATATGGCATGATTTAACAATGCCTACATACTAAATTGAAACCTAACCTAAGTGCTTTCGACCAGTTACGACCCATTAAGGTAGCTTACGCTACTTTAACGCGTCGTGCGCGCAAACGCGCATTCGAGAAGTCTAACTAGTCCTATGACAAGTACTATATGCCCATACTTGTTTAATTATGTTACATAATTAGTTATGTGTCAAAAGTTTAGGTTACATATGCTTAATTACCAATTATGTATGAAAAGGGTATTTTGGTAATTTACTAAAGGCATATAACTACCTATCATGTGACTAATTAACCCTAAGTGACCATAAGATATAACCTCGAAAGGTTATTCCCTACCCTACTATGGTCACAAAACATGTTTGGTCGGATCCTAATGATCGACCAAACGGGTCGTGTTCGAAAGTCTAAGCGGGTGTTTAGTCCGCTTGACTTACGACTCTACATAAGCACAAAACTAAAAAGTGACGAGCTAAACATGTCAAAACATGTTTAGTTAGGTTAGAAAACAGGTTTGGTATCAAAACAAACGGTTTTGATACCTAAAAGTAGCTTGGTTACAAAATACGCGAGAAAACGCATTCTGGCCGAAGCTACGACTCGTCACTGAGCCTAGATAACGTGGTAATCAGTAGGTATAGTCACTAGGGACTATAACCATCGTGATTATGCTTACTTTATGAAGTTCAAACGAACTTCGCATTGACCATAAACTGGTCATTGTAGAAAGTCAAACGCAGTTTGACTTTAACAATAAAAACGAATGAAAAACGCGAAAGAATACTTACAGAAGGTCCCCGCAAGATTTGAACTCGATTCTCTCTCAGGTAGGAAGCATATACTTCCACTTAGAGAGCTTGAATCAAACTCAAATGTGAGGAATGAATGAAAACATGGTGGGTATTTATAGGAAATCTAGAACCGTTAAGATCATTCGTCGAAAAACATGCTTTGATCTAGACCTTACATGTGGGCACATGTTTTTAAAAACCATGGGAATACTTAAAACCATCAAATGGTATTGCAAAACAAGGATCAAAACCATCCCCGTGTGGCACATTGTTTTGAAATACCATGGATGCCTAAAAAAATGGACCAAGTTCAATGTATCTACAAGAATTTTCAAAAATGGTCCATGCACTTGTAAAACTTGATATTTTTGGCACTTTTAAACCCCGTTAACCCCATTTTAAGGCTCTAAAATGAAGTTAAAGTATAGGGAACTTGAAATATGCTAAAAAATATCATGGATGTCGGCTCGTTTGGTCGTACGATTGCGTTGTTCGGTTAATTACGACGGGAGTCGTAACGAACGCAAAAACGATCCGAATTGCGCGACGAATGGATTTTTTATTATGCAAAACACTAAAACATAATATTTTAATGCTTACATAAATTTTTGGATGTTCGGATGTGTTCAGAACGTAAGATATGCGCAAAAATGCAAACTTATGCACTTTTGACGCTTTTAGTCTCTATTGATCAATAAAGTTTATTTTAGCATACCGAACAGTGGAAGATTTTTACTATCAGTGGATAGTATATCATTGGATAAGACACTGATTTTGAGCATCAGTGCTTTTCTTAGCAAAATGAGGAAACAGTGGTTGACTTTCAGCAGTGGATAGTATTTAGTGATCAGATGTTTGAACATAACAATGATTAGAGTAAATGATACAAATTTGAAGAACAAATATTTCAGAAACTGTTTTGAGAATTTTCATTCAAGGCTTTTGCAACATGTCAATTTTGAAGAACAGTGGTTAAGTTCCCTAGATGATGAAAGCTTTTTATTAAGGCATCTCATTATCGTTTAATATTCAAACTAAAACATAAATACCTCAGTAGTTTAAGCACTGTTTAGCAATTCAACCTTTGATGTTTAAACCAACCCTGAAAATGACATGACCTTGACATATGTACCTTTTCCTCTTGACCCATTTATAAGGACAATAATACCAACAAAAATAAGGTATTATATCCTGACAAGAACAGAAACTATTGCCAACAAAAACAAGCAATAGTTCAAAATACATTATCCAAAAAAAAATTGAACAATATATCCTGGTTATTTGAGAAAGTCCTTTTGAAAAAATGATTAAAGGATCTTCTGAAAACAACATCAAAGTGGATCAGGTAAATTTTTAATAAGATACGTAATCATATCATTCTTAGGTTTAACAAAATGGTCAGTGGTTTGGCAGTAGTTGGTAGAACATTCTGAATACGTTTTGACCACTGTATGATACCATTTTCTTTGTCAGTTAATTGCAAACATGAGGACACATGGATGAAAAATTTGTCTAGTCCTCTTTGGGGTTCATTCACTGGAATCAAAACCTTTTCCTGAACAAGTGAATGCACACAGTTGCTTAATAATCATTATTACTCTGAACTATGACTCATAAGTGTTTTATGCTTATACTCTTCTCTTTTGACTTGAAAAGTTTTGAGATAAACACACTTCTGAGTTTTTGTGATTTTTCTTCTTCCCTTTTTACCCTTCCCAGTCATAAGTGTTAAAATACTTACTGAGGGGTATTTATTGAAGGAATACTTGTTCCAGAATCATTTTGCAGTAATGTTTTGAGAGATTTGGTCATTTCTGCACGTGCTTATGCCAATCTTCTCATTACCTATGATCTGGACATTTTTGACTCCTGATTTTCTTAATGTATTTTAACATAGTTGATTTTGTTCTTTTGAGGAACTCAACCTGTTTTCAACACATAAGATCTGAATGACTAAAGTTTTAATTTCCCTCTATTATGTTATCAAAAACACTAATGTTTTAAGAACATAGGTTTTTGTTAATCTGAGGTTCATACTCTAACATTTAGTGAAAACATCACAAATATCAAAACAACAATTGAAGTCAATTTTGAAAATATCGAACGATGCCATAATTTATCAGATATTTTACGGATCTGAAAACTATGAGTGACTTGTGCATGATATCACTTGTTGCATGAAATTTGTTTGTCATATGACATCTTGGTTGATTTACAGTGTTTCTGAATAACTATTTTGATCATGGTTCACTTGTTACTCTATTTTTCAACTGACTACAACCATCCTTAGTATCAATGAATTTTGAGTTGAACTGTAATGTCAAATTGATTATTAGATCGAATTTGACTGTCCTAGCTCTGATACCAATTGTTAGGATCGGAGGCTGTTATGATTGTGTTTGTTTGCATAAAATGAACATTCAGACCATATGAAATGATGTAAGTGCAGCGGAAATGGATACAAACTTTGTAAACATAATCAAGGAGGAAAATAGTTTATTAAACAATTGCTTTTTCGTAGAGTCAAAAGATTACATTAAAAGCAAAAGGTTACAATGCAAGCTTACAGACTAAACTCCCCCTCAGCCTGATACTCCAGAGTTGGTTGCACAAGATGAAAAGATTGAACTGAGGAGAAGAACTCACTCAAAACGAATCAAATATAACAGTACATAGTACTGTCATATTTATAAGCAAACCAAACTACTGATGTACCTCAGCTGACGTCACCATGATAGTGACATCTAACAGCCTAACACCCTATAAACACTCATCTATACAAAACTACTGATGTCTAACAACTGACTGATAATACAATACAAAACAAATCTAACACTCTTCACGTTCCACTGTTGTAGCCTAAGCATTGATTACTTGAACATCAGTGCTTTCTTCAAAAGGTGATCAGTCTTTGAATGAGCAGTGCTTGGATCTTCAGCAGTGTCACACCCTCAAAATACCACCTAGGGAGTGTCCCTGATAGGCGTGTGACGTACCAATAACGAGCCACCAATTACATTGAACCCATACAAGTTATAATTAAAATCCCCATTATTAATAAAAGCATCTTCAATAAGTTTAAACGAAAACCAATAAGTTCAGCGGAAGCAATTAGGAAACGAAATTAAACAGTTTCAAAACCCAAGTATAGTTTCATGAAATCAATCGCAAAAATCCTCCCAGTCGACCCATGACCACTCCAGCTACTCCAGACAGCAAGTTCCCCATATCTAAGATACCTAACGACCTGCGAGCATGCAACAAGTGTATCAGACAACGCTGGTGAGTTCATAGTTTGACGAAAACGTTGATTACCAAGTGTTTAGTTAATCCATTGAATTTAATTCCGAAAGTAATGTTGAAAACAATGTTGATAATACCCCAATACAAGACGGCTTCTGATTATTTTGCCCTTTCTCCAATGCTCCTATCAAAGCATTGGTCATGACTAGGTCACTAGTTCAACACCCGTCCTCCCAGGAACGGGGTGAGGTTGCCAAACCTAAGTAGCGCTACTAACTAATACCATGTTACCTTCCCAGTAACCAAACAACACGGAGGGACTTTAAAGGTGATAGGAAGAGTATATTATCCAACATTCCCGTTTTTACCAAAAAGACTTATCCCTCCCAGGAATACCCACTGACTGTCCCAACCACCGTGACGCATGCTCAAGAAAGATGAGCATTATTTGGTCAAGTCAAAGTTCAATTGAACTTTGACACGTGATTGTAATCAAACAAGTGTTTGACTTTCGGTTTTGACCATTATTTGGTCAAGTCAAAGTTCAATTGAACTTTGACACGTGATTGTAATCACGATAGTTATAATCCTTCGTGATTATAACCGTTGATTACCACGTTATCTAGTTATAGTGTCGAGTCAAAGTTTCGGTCAAAATGCGTTTTAGCACGCATTTTGCAACGGAACTACTTGAGAGTATCAAAACACTTTGTTTTGATACCAAATCAGTAGGTTAGACATGTTTTGACATGTCTAACTCGACACTATTAGTTTAGTGCTTGTTTAGGGTCGTAAGGTAAGCGGTCTAAACAACCGCTTATACTTTCGAGCCCGACCCGTTTGGTCGATCTTTAGGATCCGACCAAGCTTAGTTAGTGATCATAGATGCATAGGGAATAACCACTGAGGTTATACCTTATGATCACATAGGAATGGTTAGTCATATGCTAGTTAGCTTGTATGCCCATAGGAAATGACCAAAATGCCCTTTTGAAGCTAAAATCCGTATTTTGACTATGTGAACATATTTTTGACATATAATCTGATTTAGAAACATGTTTAGGCATAATTGGGCATGTGAGACTTGGCATAGCACATAGTTAACCATCCGGACATAGTTTTACGCTAACGACGCCTTATAGTAGCTTATGTTACCATAATGTGTCGAAACGGGTCAAAAGCACTTAGGTAACTTTCCAATCAGAATGTAAGGCCTATTAAATCATACCATATGAGTTCAACTACTCATTTGATTTATAGAACCTCGTTCTATCCTATCTCCCGATTTAGGAGCCGTTTATTAACATAGTTACCTATACTAGGTGCCGGTTGATTCCGTGATACTTGGAGCTTAAATTGGTCTTATTCTCAAGACTAATTAGCAATCCCAAGTGAGTACATAGTTCCCCTCTTTTACCGTTTTCAAATATTTTGGGGTGAAACACATGTACATACGTGTTACTTTCGTGCATTTCATGATTTTTATGACATAAACATGCTAGTTTCATCTAGTACATATATAGTACATGCTTTCAATTATGTTTTGCTATGTATGTCAAGCATGCTAGCACATTGATTTGTTACACATTTGTTGCATATGTTTACTTAGCATATGTAACACATTGTTTTACATGATATTTCTGCTATGTATGATAGCACATTGTTTTACATGAGCATTTTCTACTAGGCATGTTTACTTAGCATACCTAGTACATGGTTTTTCACATGCTACATTGGTTATGACATTTGGTATGTTAAATCGGGACAATAATACATTCATTAACATTAGCTACGCCGCTCGGTAGTATGTAATGGTACCATAGGAATTGACAACTCCCGTTTCCGACTTCCTAGGTTTGTTTGGAAGTTGGGAATGACAGAATCCGATATACATAACTTTAGATGAACCTTTAATTTGTTTAAAGGTTTGTCGTCACAGTCGCAAGGCTTGAATGTATGCGATTAACATCACTGCATAAATGTTTGTAATCATAAAGCATTGATTTTCTGCAAAACATAACATTTGATTTAAACTTAGGTTTATTCAAAAACATTGTTTTGTACATTTTCTATGGGATTGAGTAACTTCTAGTTATTCACCATACATGATATTTGTTTCACATTAACATCATCACATAGTTTAAGTAGATGATTTCCTACTTGCTATGCATTTCATTGGTTATACATGATACATATTACACATGACATTATACATGGTTTATACATGAACATTTTAACATTAAACAATACATGTTGGTTGATTATTGATAAGTGACTTATGTAACGAGGCTATGTGTTATATGATAAAAGCATGGTGGATACGCCGCTGGTACTTCCTATATATAAGTGCTTTTATCGTATTATATATCGTTGCGTTATCTAAATCACTTGGGTAAGACATGAAACATTTTATACAAAAACATGACATTGTTTTACAAATTACACATTTTATACAAAACTCATTTATACTTGGTTATTTATTTAACCATGCATTATCATTTCATCATCATTTGATTTTCATTGATTTTCACATGGTTTTACAAAGGAAAATATTTTACAAGGTTCATGACTACATTTTTGTTAAACATTTTTCAAACTATAAGTCATGAATCTGCATAAACAAAACCTATGTATCTCACAGGCATTTTTATGCTGACGTACCTATATTTTTACATGTGTTTCAGGTGCTAATGCATAAGGATGTTTGTGCTACACTTAGGCGGACTCGGGCCTTAGTGACCTAAAAGACGATTATTATGTAGTTTTAGTTTGAACTTAAAAACAATGTGAAACTTTAATCTTAATAATACATAACTTTATTTGCCATGGTTGTTGAAACAATAATTCCGTCGCATCACTCCCCGACGTTTCCGCCGCGGTTTGTTGTTTTACGCGGTCGGGGTGTGACAGAAGAGTTGGTATCAGAGCCAATGGTTATAGGGAATTAGGTTATTAGTAATGCTTTGACCTAGACTATAACTTTAGGACCCTAACACAAGTTTACTTGTGTTTAGATCTTAAAACAATACCCGTCACCTATCCTTAGGTGATTAACAAAAACCGAACATAATGGAAGGCATGAAGCCAAAATGAATCATCAGTCTCCTAAACCTTCCAAATTTTCAAAATCTCGTCAAAGTTTTGGGTCTAAATAATGTGAACACGTGCAAACTGGAAGGGTGAATGCCTGTACCCTGAGTTTTCTGTCTAAGGCTAGAGTGTTCGTACAAATCCGCATTATCGGACCAGTCACTCTTACCTGGGAACTCTTGGGGTGAGTGTTCACTTATAGGCGAGCATGTCTTCGGTGATACATTATTATGACTCATTTACTTTGATTTGTCGCCGTGTGTTGTTTGTTTGCTTTGTGGTAACAAACAAATGACCACCTTCCTTGCCTTTTTGTCGATTTCATTGTTATTCCATTTTTCATCACCATCTCACTCGTTTTCTCTCATGTTTCCTCTTTTAGAATGCCTCCTCGACGTAACGTTCAGCAACCTGATGCCGAACTGGCAGCTATTATAGCACAGCAAATGGCTGCTATGCTACCTGGTCTCATAACTCAAATAAACCAAGCCACCAATAACAATGTTAATGCACATGCTCCGTGCAACTTTAAACAGTTTAACTCGGCTAAACCACTCAAGTTTAGTGGTACTGAAGGAGCAACAGGGCTTCTCCAGTGGTTTGAGAGTCTTGAGAGCACATTTCGCCATGTTCAGTGTCCGAACAACCGTAAAGTCGAGTTTGCCTCGAGTGTATTTCAAAAGAGGGCCCTTACCTGGTGGAATGGGGTAATGAGAGATAGAGGTGCTGATGTAGCTTTGGGTCAGACTTGGGAGGAATTCAGGGCTCTCATGATGAGAGAATTCTGTCCTCGTCACGAGCAGAGGGCACTAGAAGATGAGTTCAATAATCTGAAGCAAGTCAGTGGTGAGCACCGGGCTTACACTGACAGATATGACGAGTTAAGCTTGCTCTGTCCTACGATGGTCACGCCTTTGGATAAGGCTATTGAGAAGTACATAGATGGTTTGCCAGATCTTGTTCAGGATATTGTAACTGGCAGTCACCCTACTACCGTCCGACAGGCCATTGAGCTAGCTGCTACCCTTACTGAATCCCAAATCAAAAAGGGTAAACTCCACAGAACGGGTGACAAGAAGCAGAAAAAGTCTGATAGCGCCACTGAGAATAAGGGCAAGAAGGCTGCTGAGTCTTCAAAGAAATCGAGGAAGCGCAAGGCTTCCAAGAATTTCGCTATTACTGCTCAGACCAATCAGGCAGCACAGAATCAGGCTGCACAACCTGCTGCCAAGAGGCAGTATGCTGGTAATGCCCCTCTGTGCAACAGATGTAATAGCCACCACCAACCACAAGTGCAATGTCGTATCTGCACAAACTGTGGTAAATCTGGTCATCTTGTGAACACCTGTCGATTTGCTCCAAACCAGAATCAGCCTGCTCAAAACCAAGCTGTGCAAAACCCTGCCCAGAATCTCGCACGACCTCATTATCCGCCTGGTTCGTGTTACAATTGTGGGGATCTGACCCACTACAGGAACAACTGCCCGAGGTTGGCAAATGCAAATCAGGCACCGGCTCGTGGCCGAGTTTTTAATATGAATGCAAATGAGGCGCGTGCAGATAACGAAGTGGTGAACGGTACGTTCCTTGTTAATAACCATCCTGCTACTGTTCTATTTGATTCGGGTGCCGATAAGAGTTTTGTGTCCTTAGCATTTGAGCCTTTGCTTGAGATGACTAGAACAAAACTAGGAAAGCCCTTGACAGTAGAAGTAGCTAGTGGTGAACCTGTTGTTCTCAATTCCGTTCTTCGAAATTGCCAGTTGAATCTCAATAACCTTCTTTTTCCTATTGACCTCACACCGATACAACTCGGGAGCTTCGATGTTATAGTAGGAATGGATTGGTTATCCAAGTACCATGCCGAGGTGGTCTGCTTTGAGAAGTTGGTCCGTATACCGCTTTCGACTGGAGAGATCTTAGAAGTTCATGGGGAGAAACCCGTTAAACTCATGTCTTGTACCCAAGCCCGCAAATATCTACGCAAGAAGTATGTTGCTTTCTTAGCACATGTCGTAGAGGATAAAGGCAAAGGTAAGACAATCCAAGATATCCCTGTTGTTCGGGATTATCCAGAAGTGTTTCCTGAAGAATTACCTGGTTTGCCCCCTGTGCGCCAAGTTGAGTTTCGCATTGATCTTGTGCCTGGCGCAAATCCCATTGCTAAATCACCTTATCGTCTTGCACCGTCTGAGATGCAAGAATTGTCTAAGCAGCTTCAGGAGCTTTCTGACAAAGGATTCATCCGTCCAAGCTTTTCCCCTTGGGGCGCTCCTGTCCTATTCGTGAAAAAGAAAGATGGATCTTTTAGGATGTGTATCGATTATCGTGAGCTTAACAAGCTTACCATCAAGAATCGATATCCCCTACCTCGCATTGATGATCTCTTTGATCAGCTACAGGGTGCTACTTGCTTTTCAAAGATTGATCTACGTTCTGGGTATCATCAACTTCGAGTTCTCGAAAAAGATATTCCCAAGACAGCATTTCGTACGCGTTATGGTCATTATGAGTTCACTGTTATGCCTTTCGGTTTAACAAATGCTCCTGCTGTCTTCATGGACTTGATGAATAGGGTTTGTAAGCCTTATTTGGACAAGTTCATCATCGTTTTCATTGATGATATTTTAATCTATTCTAAGACTCGAGCTGATCATGAACAGCATCTTCGTCTTACAATGGAGCTCTTAAAGAAAGAACAACTTTTCGCCAAATTCTCCAAGTGCGAATTCTGGCTTAAGGAAGTTCAATTTTTGGGGCACATTGTCAACGAACAAGGTATTCATGTAGATCCCGCCAAAATCAGTGCGATTAAGGATTGGGATACTCCTACTACCCCTACCGAGGTTCGTTCATTTCTTGGTCTAGCGGGTTATTACCGCCGTTTTATTGAAAACTTCTCCAAGATTGCGGTTCCTCTCACTGCTTTAACTCAGAAAAGCAAACCTTTTGAGTGGGGACCTAAACAGGAAGAAGCTTTCCAGACCTTGAAACAGAAACTCTGCGATGCACCTATTCTATCTTTGCCCGAGGGTAATGACGATTTTGTCGTGTACTGTGATGCATCCAATTTAGGCCTTGGCTGCGTTCTTATGCAAAGAAACAAAGTTATAGCCTATGCATCAAGACAGCTGAAAGTGCATGAGAAAAACTACACCACTCATGATCTTGAGTTGGGTGCAGTAGTCTTTGCTCTAAAAATCTGGAGACACTACCTTTATGGTACAAAGTGTGTAGTGTTTACTGACCACAAGAGTCTCCAGCACATCTTCAATCAGAAGGAACTTAACATGAGGCAACGACGTTGGGTTGAACTCCTAAACGACTACGATTGCGAAATTCGCTACCATCCTGGTAAGGCGAATGTCGTGGCTGACGCATTAAGTCGTAAGGAACGTGTCAAGCTTCACTGTGTTCAGGTTCGATCTGACATTCAATCCCGCATAATTCAGGCTCAACATACTTGTGTTACACAAGGCTTAATGGGTAAAGAGTTACCGTGTCATACTAAGCCTGAGCTTGAACTGAGAGACTTTGGAATTTTCTATTTCATGGGCCGTTTGTGGGTCCCAAGCATCGACAACCTTCGCACCTTGCTTATGGATGAAGCTCATAAGTCTCGTTATTCTATTCATCCTGGTGCAGACAAAATGTATAAGGATCTTCGAACCCAGTACTGGTGGCCGGGTATGAAGAAAGACATTGCCTTATATGTTTCAAAATGCCTTACTTGTCTTAAGGTTAAGGCAGAACATCAACATCCCTCTGGATTATTGGAGCAACCAGAGATTCCGGTTTGGAAATGGGAAAACATTTCTATGGATCTCATTACCAAGTTGCCGCGCACTAAGAAAGGTCATGACGCCATTTGGGTTATTGTTGATCGTCTTACAAAGTCGGCACATTTCTTGCCAATCCGTGAGGATTTTCCTGCTAACAAGCTTGCCAAGTTATACGTTGATGAGATTGTATCTCGACATGGTGTTCCTTTGAACATTATATCTGACAGAGATGCTCGATTCTCGTCTCGCTTTTGGAGAACCATGCAATCTGCCATGGGTACCCAACTTAATTTGAGCACAGCATACCATCCGCAGACAGATGGTCAAACTGAGAGAACAATCCAGACACTGGAGGATATGCTTAGAGCGTGTGTGATTGACTTTGGTGGTAGTTGGGATTCGCATCTTCCATTGATCGAATTCTCCTACAACAACAGTTATCACTCTAGCATCGATATGGCTCCTTTCGAAGCTTTATACGGTCGAAAATGTCGTTCACCGGTCTGCTGGAATGAGATAGGTGAAGCTCAGCTTACTGGACCTGAACTCATTCTAGAGACTACAGATAAGGTCAAGAAGATTCGTGAAAACCTTCAGACAGCTCGAAACCGTCAGAAGTGTTACGCGGATCGACGACGCAAGCCCTTGGAATTCCAAGTTGGTGATCACGTCCTACTCAAGGTATCCCCTTGGAAAGGTGTGGTTAGATTTGGGAAGAAAGGAAAACTTGCACCTCGCTATGTTGGACCATTCAAGATCGTTGAAAGAGTCGGAAAAGTAGCCTACAGGCTTGAGCTGCCTCCTGAACTTGGAAATGTTCATCCAACATTCCACGTGTCAAATCTCAGAAAGTGTTTAGCTGATGAGAACCTCCACATACCTCTTGATGAAATTCGTGTTGATAACACGATGCATTTTGTTGAGAAACCTGTGGAAATAGTGGACCGTTCATTTAAGCAATTGAAGGGCAAGCGGATTAAATTGGTCAAAGTTCGCTGGGAATCTAAACGTGGCCCAGAGTTTACTTGGGAACGTGAAGATCAGATGAAAGCGAAATATCCGCATCTATTCTCACAAGTTTCCTCTAAACAAATTTCGGGACGAAATTTCCTGAAGTAGGGGAGACTGTGACATCTGTGTCTGTGATATCATTTTACAAACTCTGAACAATACAATATTAATAAAACAGTGTGTTTTGATCCCAATATTTGTCATTTATGTTTGGTTTTGTGCCCATGATGATTTTTGATCGATTTTGAACTCTATATCGCTTTCTGGAAAGTTATACGTGAACTGATGAATAAACACAGTCAGTTTAACGCGACAAACACTCCGGAACATCATCATAAACTTAACATACCTTAAATAACCTTTACATAACTTAGAAATAAGTTTTAAAGGCTTTGGTATGGCAAAAACAAGTTTATTCGCTCTCAGGGACTAATTGCGTCAACTTGCGAAAGTTCGCCGTTTCGTAAGGCAACGTACAGTCCGGAACTTGATCATAAGTTAGACATACCATATATAACCTAAACAAGGCTTAGAAATAAGCCTTGATAGGTTCGGTGTGTGAAAACATGCTTATATGGTCTTTCAGGGACTAAAAGTGTCAAAAACGGCGTAAGTTTGCATTTCCGCGCATATCTTACGTTCTGGACACATCTGGACATCCAAAATTTTTGTACACACTAAAATATTTTTATTTTAGTGATCGCCATGCAAAAAATTCCATTCGTCGCTTAATTTGGTTCGTTTTCGCGTCCATTTGAGTTTCGTCGTAATTTAACGAACAACGCGATCGTACGACCAAACGAGCCGACATCCGAGAATGTTCCAAGCATATTTTGAGTCCTCTAAACTTTATTGACCTTGTAGAGCCTTGAAAATGGCTTAACGGCGGTCAAAAAGGCCTGAAATGGACTCAATTGCATGCAGGGACCAAAGCTGTCAATTTTGAAACTTTGCTGAACTGGGGAGTTCAGGCGGGGCGCGTAAGCCCAGCCCCAACTCTTACGCGGGGCGCGTGAGCAGCCCAGCGACCAGAAAGTTGGTTTTTAGCATTCTGTTTGATTTTTAAGGGCTGATATGGTAAATTTAAGGTGTGTTAAGCAAGTTAAGTGGTCACCAAGGCTTTGTACCTGCTTGCAACAAGTGTGTGGCCATGATTTGATCCTTGGAGGCCACACAAACACTTGTGATGATCCTATTAACTCACCACAACTATAAATAGCCATCAAACTTCATTCATCCATTGCTCATTCACTCATTTCTTTCTTCTAATCTGCTTTGGAGCTCGCTCTCAAGTATTTGGGACTTTGTTTTCTTGTAGAAAAGATAGCAAGGACCCTTAGTGAGCATTCTTTCATTCTTTTATTGCTTACTAGTCTAAATAGTCAAACAAGTGTTTGACTTTCGGTTTTGACCATTATTTGGTCAAGTCAAAGTTCAATTGAACTTTGACACGTTATTGTAATCACGATAGTTATAATCCTTCGTGATTATAACCGTTGATTACCACGTTATCTAGTTATAGTGTCGAGTCAAAGTTTCGGTCAAAATGCGTTTTAGCACGCATTTTGCAACGGAACTACTTGAGAGTATCAAAACACTTTGTTTTGATACCAAATCAGTAGGTTAGACATGTTTTGACATGTCTAACTCGACACTATTAGTTTAGTGCTTGTTTAGGGTCGTAAGGTAAGCGGTCTAAACAACCGCTTATACTTTCGAGCCCGACCCGTTTGGTCGATCTTTAGGATCCGACCAAGCTTAGTTAGTGATCATAGATGCATAGGGAATAACCACTGAGGTTATACCTTATGATCACATAGGAATGGTTAGTCATATGCTAGTTAGCTTGTATGCCCATAGGAAATGACCAAAATGCCCTTTTGAAGCTAAAATCCGTATTTTGACTATGTGAACATATTTTTGACATATAATCTGATTTAGAAACATGTTTAGGCATAATTGGGCATGTAAGACTTGGCATAGCACATAGTTAACCACCCGGACATAGTTTTACGCTAACGACGCCTTATAGTAGCTTATGTTACCATAATGTGTCGAAACGGGTCAAAAGCACTTAGGTAACTTTCCAATCAGAATGTAAGGCCTATTAAATCATACCATATGAGTTCAACTACTCATTTGATTTATAGAACCTCGTTCTATCCTATCTCCCGATTTAGGAGCCGTTTATTAACATAGTTACCTATACTAGGTGCCGGTTGATTTCGTCACAGTCGCAAGGCTTGAATGTATGCGATTAACATCACTGCATAAATGTTTGTAATCATAAAGCATTGTTTTTCTGCAAAACATAACATTTGATTTAAACTTAGGTTTATTCAAAAACATTGTTTTGTACATTTTCTATGGGATTGAGTAACTTCTAGTTATTCACCATACATGATATTTGTTTCACATTAACATCATCACATAGTTTAAGTAGATGATTTCCTACTTGCTATGCATTTCATTGGTTATACATGATACATATTACACATGACATTATACATGGTTTATACATGAACATTTTAACATTAAACAATACATGTTGGTTGATTATTGATAAGTGACTTATGTAACGACGCTATGTGTTATATGATAAAAGCATGGTGGATACGCCGCTGGTACTTCCTATATATAAGTGCTTTTATCGTATTATACATCGTTGCGTTATCTAAATCACTTGGGTAAGACATGAAACATTTTATACAAAAACATGACATTGTTTTACAAATTACACATTTTATACAAAACTCATTTATACTTGGTTATTTATTTAACCATGCATTATCATTTCATCATCATTTGATTTTCATTGATTTTCACATGGTTTTACAAAGGAAAATATTTTACAAGGTTCATGACTACATTTTTGTTAAACATTTTTCAAACTATAAGTCATGAATCTGCATAAACAAAACCTATGTATCTCACAGGCATTTTTATGCTGACGTACCTATATTTTTACATGTGTTTCAGGTGCTAATGCATAAGGATGTTTGTGCTACACTTAGGCGGACTCGGGCCTTAGTGACCTAAAAGACGATTATTATGTAGTTTTAGTTTGAACTTAAAAACAATGTGAAACTTTAATCTTAATAATACATAACTTTATTTGCCATGGTTGTTGAAACAATAATTTTGTCGCATCACTCCCCGACGTTTCCGCCGCGGTTTGTTGTTTTACGCGGTCGGGGTGTGACATTACATTTATTACACCAATTACCAACAAGTAGAACACATATAATTACACAAATCTTAACAAGTATCTAATCCTACTTAATACACTTTCATATCATGCATTATCACAAGTACTTCAGTTCACATGTAAATACACACATGTTGGTTCACTCGGATCCTTAACTATTTTCCACATCATGTTTATGTATCAATACATGACCCGACCGACTAGTTTGCTATTCACAAACTTTTATCGATTACATACAAGTTCACATCACATAATCAATATTAAACTACCACTCCTGACATCATCATTACATACACCCCACATGAATTTGAAATCATTATGCACTTTCATGAATATAACGTCCACCAACTGGGAATTCGTGTAAGTATCCAGCATTATTTATGATCAAGATTAATCAAGTATTTATTTAATACCATGAATCAAATCACCTCACAACTGATTGGTTCCTTCTCATCCATGCATGCAAACTATGGATTTATGTGAACCACGTGTATGTACACCTCAAATATAATATTTTTCTTTTTTTCTATAAAAAAATTATGGTGTAAATAAATCGAACTACGCCAACGACGAATCCTATCTTTGGTTCAATTTATGCTAAAAACCTCTTAATCAACTAGCTTTAGACCTAAAGCTAGTTCTCGGCTCATAAATAATTTCTAACCAATATATAATAGTTACTTAATACATTTGTAAATTTTATGTTGTTTATTAACATAGAAAATGTTATTTGCTTGTATTTACCATGATTATATACAATAATAATATTTATCAAGTGAGTATATAATATATTAAATAGAAGTTATCAAATTTGTACAGGTTCATGAAGCAAATCAAATCTATATATAAGCTCGAACCCATTCAACATCACATAACACCTTTCATGCACTCAATCATAGCCAAAAGAGATTAAAATATTTAAGATAATACATACCAGACAATTCGAAGGGGAGAGGAGAGGCCGATCGCTAGAAAGAGAGAGTGGGGTGTACTAGGGTTTGTTATCCATGTGTTTTCCAAATCCTCAGATCATACGTATTCCTAATCACTTAATTTTACCTGTATACATAACCCATAAGGGATTGGGCTCATGTAGTTTGGCCCGATATGCAAGCATGGGCCGAGATATTGACCAGTGATGATGATTTAGAGGTGTGGACTAGAGGTGTGCCCTCCTGTTATGCATTCACGTATACAAATGGTGGGTGATGGGCTGGGTTCCGATTTGGGCTTATGGAGACTGGGCCAAGAACAAGCAACAAGCGCAAAGGTGTGGCCCGGTTCTAGCGGTTCTAGTGTGCGACTAAGGTGGTATGCGGCTAAGCTTAACTAATCCCGTAATCACTTAATAACACTAAATCTCACATAACCAATCAAGTAGGAAATCAAGTATATTTACTAGCAACACATAAAGAACACACGTAACAGTACCAGTTTAAAGATCATGGAAATTAGGCAACAATTATCATGAAAGCATAAAAGTTTGGGTTGTCACAAGCAGTACTTGAGAGACAGCAGTAGATAGAGCTCAGCGTTTGCTTTTTAGCAGTCTTTAGTTGTTTCATCAGTGTTTGGTTCATCAGTTGTTCTTCTGAATAGTGTTTAGAGTGTATCAGCAGATAGGTACCACTGTCACGGGGAGAGCTTAGTGTAAACTGCTGCTTATTAATAGTCCACTGATGTGATCCGGTTTTGGCTTTACATTATCTGTTCCTCTGGTAGGGTTCAATCCCAACAATGGTTGTGAAGGGGCGGGGGTTTGGACATTTAGTTGCCCATTTTGTGCTTAAAGCCTATCATTTGTTACCCCTTAGCTAGTTTCCTAAAAATTTACCCAACTTTACCCGGTCTTATAGTGTTAGTAGTAGTTTTAGTAGTATGGAGATATGTTTGATGTTATGTTGAAGGTTGCTATGATGTTAAAAAAAGAAAAAAAAAAAGAAAAAAAGAAGAAGATAAGCAATCAAAAAGAAGAAAAAGAAGTGTGAGTTGTTTTGTATATAGAAGTTATGTCTTGTTTAGTGTTTGTTCATTGAGTAATAAAAGACCGGGTAAATTTTTCGCTGCTACATATATATTCCATTCCCTACCCATTTGCCTTGCCTCGTTACAACCTTAAAGTCCCTTTGATTTGCATTCATATTTGGCACTTGTAGGTGGAGGACCGATTTAGGTACAAGCCTATAATTGTTCAACCACCCGTTTGCTTTTGTGTGACTAGCTCATAGTTGCTAGTGCTTACTTGTTTCCGGGAGGAGAGACATAGCGAGGGGTGCGTTATTTTGGGTGTTAAGAAAAGGGTTAGTAAAAGGACTATATGTTTATGCTTGGTTTATGTTGATCGCTTGTTTTGAAAATGGTTTGATGAGTTGCTTGGGACAAGCAACAGTTAAGTGTGGGGATGTGACGGGTGGTCCATAGGACAACCCTTAATGATCTTAAAAGACGAGTTTATCCCTCACTTGATCGTGCAATTATATTGAATTAGATAAATACAGTTGCTTATGTTTCAGGTACGCTTTGGAGCTTAAAATGGACAAATTGCTGATGTGGAAGGATTGGAGTGGAACGGGTTAAGAATGGAAGGAAAGAAGAAACAAAACAAAGTACTCAGGGCTCCACCGTAATTTACGGTGGGTACCGTAAATTACGGTAGCCCCTGAATGTGCCCAATTCCAATGTAACTCAGTAGTATCCCACAGTATCACTTTGAAGTCCACCATAAGTTACGGTGGAGGCTGCGGACAAAAGCGTAACTGCCACATTAAAAGCGTTTTTCATGTGTCTTTTGACATTATCTCATCATTGGACGTTTCTCTGGAGTTCTAGGGCGATTTTTGGCTTTGGCAAGTGTTTGTGAACAATTTCTAACATTTCGGTTTGTCTTTTGATTCGTATGAACTTAAATCTTGATGTTATGATGATCCACCAAACAATGTCCGGCTAAACTTCCGATGATCATCTTAGGTGAAGGTTTCTTTATGACTTTTGTGTGATGAATCTTATTTCTAGAATAATGAACTTGGTTTATTTGCTATGTTTGTTATGGTGCATGAATGTTTGATTTTAATTTGTTAATTGATGTTTAAATCTTAGTCTAAACCGTTCGTTCTTGGTGTCGTTGACAATCGAGCTATCACGGAAAGGGTTAGGGCTGGATATTGATTAATTGGTCATCAGGTAACAACCTCGCGTTTATCTAATCCGAGTACTTAGTTCCCGTTTATCACAACAAATGTTTATGCATGAGTTATGTCTATGTAACTCTTTCTAGTTGGATTTAGGCACAATTGTTAACGGAAACCGGAACTCTAAGATGGTCATTTTCTTCTAATCTGTTAAACAACCAATCTTGATTTGCAGTTAGTTAGTAATTTAGTTCTTAAAACCAAACAATCTAACTCTTGAATTTTAATTTCTGCAAATTAGTTTAATTGTAGTTAATTCAAAAAGCTATAGAATCAACACTTTCCACAAACTCCATGTGTTCGATACCCATTTGCCACTATCTATTAGTTGTAATTTGGATTAAATTTGCGTGTACTACGACAGCACGTCATATATCACAATCATAGTCACTTAAAATTTCATTCATCTTCTTTGCCTTTTGCCCAAACATATATCTTAAGCTCTTATGATCTATAATTAAAATGTTCTTACTACCATTCAAATAATGTCTCCAGATTTACTTATTGACTTAGGTAACAGGATAGCTATCCCGGATAAGTCAAAAATTTTGATAGTATCCTGATGTCGCAACCCCCTTTCCTTAACAAACCCAGGGACGGGCGGCCACGGCCAGTTTCGGTGGTATCTATGTTTATCCACTTTGGCAGAGGAAATTACATCAGGACCGTAGTTAGGAAATATTTTATTAGAGTAAAATACCACACTTTCATAATATTAAACACTTGGGAGAAATCCCAAGTTTTAAGCACACACATTTTCATAGGGATAAACCCTATTTTATTTAATAAAAGATCTCTTTATTTTAGGTAACTTTATAGCCAATTTTCCAAGCCTTCAGTGCTGTCCAACTAGCTTTTATTTGGCTTTCACATTTTGTTACCTGAAACGCGTTTAAAAACAATTTGATGGAAAATACTGGTCAGTGAATCTCAGTTTAATCAAGTTAAGTAAAACCATTGTACAATATTGAGGGCGGTCGCAATTACATTTGTTTCCATTTACTTAATTACCACCCACGATATTGTCGACCCGACTTGCAGTTCTGTTACTCCTCGCAAGGTAGTAACAAATTTTGTATACAAAACCCCAACATACCGATGATAATTGTAGAATACAAATACTCAATAACTGTTTAGTATAATGTTAATTGTGTGAGGTTTTGTAAAAATAATTTGCAAAAAGGAGATTACTCACATTGCTGTCTTAGGTATTCCTTTACGGTTTCCTGGTGATTATCTATTAAATACACAATTGCACACGTGTTAGTATAATAACCCAATATTTACATTAGTAATACCCTCCCCGAGACAACATTCCAACGACTACGTCAGGCAGAACCTCGATAGCCGTTACGTAACCCTGGATCAATCGGGCAGCGTATCTAATACGTAACCGGGGTTATGAAACTTACAACGGGGCAAAACTTCGTTATTTAGGGGGGTATTATACCCGAAAAGCACTTTGACTACATAGAATTTCGAGAGAAGGAAAGGAAATGAGCGACTGGAACTGAAGGCCGAGGCTCCCAATTTATAGGAGTTGATTTCAAGTTCCTCGCGACCCGCGTAGCCGTTCTCTAAGGACTTCGCGGCCCACGTAAAAGGGGTAATGGGGCCTAGCTTGTCCGGGTCAGCACTATAGGGTCGACACAAACTGTGACACGTGGCGGCTCAGGGTGTCGCCCTGGTGACTAACTATCGCGCCCCGCGTAGGAGGTAGCGGAGGGCTACGCGCCCCACGACAGCCCTTTAAATCTTGTTTTTATTTAATTTTTATAATATTAAAGTTATTTGGGGCTTGTTTTCGTATTCGGGGTGTATTTAGAAGCGTCTAGGGTTATGTTAAAGGTTCCGGGAGGGCTGTTACATTTGTGGAGGTAAAGAAGTACCTGACCTTAAATTTTATGTTAGATTTTTTGTCATATCTATGATTTGTTATCTTCAATTATTTTTTGTCATATCTATGATTCTTTTCTTGTGGAACTCCAAATTCCATTTGTTCCTTGTTCTAATTCCTTGATCATTCCTTCTAATTTTTCAGTATCATCCTTGATTAGTGATTCTTGTGCTTTTCTAATCTGTTCATTTAAATCTACCTGCAGGTTTAACTTAAGAGAACGCACTCTTTTTGGCTTTTTATGATACTTTCGAATTAAAGAATCAGCTACCACATTAGCCTTCCCTGCATTTACTGGATATTAAAATCATAATCACTAAGGATTTTCATCCAGCGTCTTTGTCTCATATTTACCTCTTTTTACCCGAAGACATAAACTCTTATGATCAGTGAAAATGGTAAATTTACTACCATAAAGGTAATGTCTCCAAATCTTAATGGCAAAAATTATAGCTCCTAATTCCAAATAATGGGTTGAATAATTCTCTTCTTGATTCTTAAGTTGTCTAGACGCATCAGCTATAACCTTTAGACGTTGCATCAACACACATCCATAACCTAACATAGAAGCATCACAATAGACTACAAAGTCTTCAGTTCCTTTTGGTAACGCTAGTATGGGTGCATTGGTTAGTCTTTGCTTAAGAATTCTAAAAGCTTCTTCTTGTTTTGGTCCCCATTAAACTTAACAAATTTACAGGTTAGCTTAGTTAAGGGAATGGCTATTCTAGAAAAATCTTGAATAAATCTTCTATAATATCCGGCCAACCCTAAGAAACTTCTAACCTCCGTTGGTGACTGGGGTTTTCCATTTGGTAATCGCCTCAATCTTGGTGGGATCCACATGAATTACTTCATGATTGACTAAATGTCCAAGAAACTGTACCTGTTCTAACCAAAATTCGCACTTTAAAACTTTGCATAAATCTTTTCCTTTCTCAATAAACTTAGAAGTGCGTGTAAATGCTTTGTATGTTCCTCTTTACTCTTAGAGTAAATAAGAATATCATCTATAAAGACAATTATGAATTTATCCAAATATGGCTTACATATTTGGTTCATCATGTCCATAAATGCAGTTGGGGCATCGGTTAAACCAAATGGCATGACAGTAAATTCATGACGGCCATACCTTGTTCTAAATGCGGTCTCAGGAATGTCCTCTTCCTGTACCTTTAATTGATGATATCCTGACCGTAAATCGATTTTAGAGAAAAAGCGAGCTCCTTGCAATTGATCGAACAGATCATCGATTCTCGGTAATGGATACCGATTTTTAATCGTAACCTTGTTCAATTCTCGGTAGTCAATGCACATACGCATAGGTTCGTCTTTCTTCTTAACGAACAAAATAGGTGCTCCCCACGGTGATGAACTTGGTTGTATGAATCCCTTTTCAAACAGTTCGTCTAATTGTTTCTTTAGTTCCTGCATTTCTGTGGGTGCTAAGCGGTAAGGTGTTATGGCAATTGGTGTTGTCCCTAGTAGCAGGTGGATTCTGAATTCGACTTCTCTGTCTGGCGGTAATCCTGGTAATTCTTCTGGAAATATATCTGAAAACTGAGATACTACTGGAATATCTTTCAGTTCTTTTCCTTTAGTGTTAGTGATTATGGAAATCAAATACAGTAATGATCCTTTTCTTATATAACTTGTTGTTTCCATCACATATATGAATTTTGTGGATCTAGATGGTTTGTCTCCTTTAATTGTGATCTTTTCAGTTTTTGGTGAGTTTACTTGGATTGATTTTTGTTCACTTAAAATACTAGCTTTATTGGCAATTAACCAATCCATTCCTAATACAACATCAAATCCTGTCAGAATCATTGGGTAAAGGTGTGCAATAAATTTTGATTTAAAAATTCTATTCTTGCTTCCTGCAAGATTTTAGAAATCTTAACGGTTTTCCCCATTTGCTGTTTCTACTAGACATTCTTGTTGAAGTTTAGTTAATGGTTGATTGAGAAGTTTGGAAAATGAAGTATTAATAAAACTTTGGTTCGCACCAGAGTCAAATAATACTTTAGAAAAAACATCATTAACTAAAAACGAACTGGCTATCACGTCCGGAATCATCTTGGCTTCATCTTGTCACACCCCGACCACGTAAAACAACAAAACGTGGCCGAAACATCAGCGAGTGTTATAACAGAATCATTGTTTCACAACCATGGATTTAAACAGTTTCGTTTTATTGAATTAAATGAGTTACAATGTCTTAACAAAAAAAAAACATAACATAATTAATTAGTCTTGCATCTTTCAATGTCACTAAGGCCTCGTCCATTCCAATGTGAACATACACCAATATCATCATCAACTATTGTACCTGAAACACATGTGAAAATACGTCAGCATAAAAATGCCGGCGAGTACATAAGTTTAATGTGAGTGTCAGATTCATGGCTCATTTTACGTGTTGCAATGCTTATTTAAAAACCTTATTTTGAAAAGTATAACATAAAGACATAATTAACCAACTCAAATCAAGTTGATTATAATTTATAAAATCTCATAGCCATGATTCTTAACTCCAAAACATTTGTTTAGTTAAACCCAGATTGGAAATCGTTTTTGAAATAAAAACTCGATCGTTAGAAAAACCTTATAATATAACTTTGTTTTGATAACAATTGCCCAAGTGATCTAGCTAACACAACGATATATAATGTGTTAAAAGCACTTATATATAGGAAGTACCAGCGCCGTATCCACCATGCTTTTAACACATTACACCCACCACGTTACCTAATCACTTCCCTTAATCCCAATGGTTCAAACAGTTACAAATGGTTCACATAAATCAAAAGGTAACAAATGGTTCGCATAGATCAAAGGTTACAAATGGTTCACATAAATCAGTCAGCTTCAAATGGTTCAAAATGTATAAAACAATGTGCTAGCATGCTCAGTCAACATACATAACAGAAATGTAATGTAAATCAATGTACTAAGTATGAACTATATGGACATACATAGCATAAAACATAATGAAATCATGTACAAATAGTGTACTAATGAATATAGCAAGTATATGATATGAAAACATCAAAAGCACGAAAGTAACAAGTAGGCACACGTGTTTCACCCCAAAACGTTTGAAAACATTAAAAGAGGGGACTATGTACTCACTTGAGGGTGCTTAGAAGTCTTGAACAACAACCAAGCAAAGCTAGAAGGATCATGGAATCAAACGACACCTAATATAGATAACTATATAAATAACCGGACCTAAATCAGGAGATTGGATAGTATGAGGTTTTGTAAACCAAATGAGTATTGGAACTCATATGATATGGTTTAACAAAGCCTACATACCAAAATGAGACCTAACCTAAGTGCTTACGACCCATTACGACCCGTTTAGGTAGCTTATGCTACTTTAACGCGTCGTTCACGTAAAACGCGTTCGGACCGCTTAACTAGTCCTATGACAAGTAAAATATGCCTTAACATGTCTAATATAGTTGCCTAATAAGTTTAGATGTCAAAATTTATGTTACGTATGCTTAAAGTGAATTTTGGCATAAAAAGGGCATTTTTGTAATTTTCCTAAGGCATATAAACTACTTATCATACAACTACTACCATAAGGTATAATGTCACACCCCCAAAATACCACCTAGGGAGTGTCCCTGCTAGGCGTGTGACGTACCAACAATGAGCCACTAATTACATTGAACCCATACATGTCTCAAAATTAAGTTCTCGGTTATAATTAAAAATACCATCAATAAGTTTAAATGAAAACCAAAGTGTTCAGCGGAAGCAAAGTTAAACAATGTTAAATAGTTTAAAAACCAATATATAGTATCAAGAAATCAATAGCATAAATTCCTCCAGTCGACCCATGACCTCTCCATCTACTCCAGACAACAAGTTCCAATGCAAGACAACTAACGACCTATAAGCATGCAAACAAGTGTGTCAGACAACGCTGGTGAGTTCAAGGTTTTGTTACCGAGTTAAGTTACCAGATACATGTGTAAAACATTTTAACAATTTGATTTGATGTTTTTATTAACTCGATTACCGAAATGGTTACAAGATGTGTTTGCCCAACCCCAATGTCTCTATCAAAACATTGGTCATTTTTTAAGGAAATTAGTTCACGCCCGTCCTCCCAGATACGGTGTGAGGGTTCCAAACCTAATAGCGCTATCAACTAATAATCTCGTTGCCTCCCCGGCAACTATCGGTAGATGTAAGGGGTCTTATTTGATAGAAACTGAGTAATAATAACAAACACCCCAATAAACTAGCGTTCCTCCCCGGAACGTTACCCGATATCCCTCCCCGGGATGCATGCTTGGAAAAATAGCAGTAAACTCACCTTCTGTTTGCTCGGTAAAATTATCTACAAGTCTACCAGTTAATCAAGTACGTCCTAAAGGAGTTATGTGCAAGTGAACCATACATTTCATTCACAATTTGTACACATACTCCTTGTTCACATATCACACAATTACTGTACATGCAACATATAATTCAAGTCATACAATTAATCTAGCCACAAGAATGCAATATTAATCATGTTAATAATTTACTTAAGTTTTGCAGTATCCATGGCTACTTATCGGCCCATAATCCACTTTACAGTCCAATATTAATACTCATTTATGTTGGATCGTTGTTTGACCTGAAAAAGTCAGTTAAGGCAGTTCATCTTCAGATACAAAGGCGGGATCAACGTAAATGAAGTTACACAGCTGTTCCTCTTAATTTCTTCTTTATAAACACTTTCTGAGTCGTTTTACAATGAATTCTGACAAAAATCCGGCAGTACCTCGACTCAGATTTCGCTATCACTATTACATAAGCGAAATCACATACAGGTATATATAGGCTTCAGATTTCGCTCCAACAACATGTACCTATAAGCGAAACCCTATGAGCGAAACCCCTAGATAACCTATGAGAAAAACCCCTAATGACTATGTACACTGGAGCGAAATTACAA
Source organism: Helianthus annuus (assembly GCF_002127325.2). Taxonomy (NCBI): domain Eukaryota; kingdom Viridiplantae; phylum Streptophyta; class Magnoliopsida; order Asterales; family Asteraceae; genus Helianthus; species Helianthus annuus. The sequence continues at coordinate 175,857,851 of NC_035449.2, forward strand.
CAACATGATTTCGCTTCAAATGACACCTATGTCACTATGAGCGAAATTAATACATTAAACCCTAATTTCATTTCCAAGCTCCAATCTAACCTATCTAGACCTAAGACTTAATACAAATGTAGTCAACAGACATTCCGTGCACCAACAGACTCCCCCTTGGATGTTGATGAAGTCTTCAGCTCCGAGTCTTCAGTCTTGGTCTTTTCTCCAACTCTGTCTTTTTCATCGTAAACACTCTATCTTCATAGGTTCAGGTTCACTTCCTAGCTCCATCTTCAGACTTCCCCTTTGACTGTTGATCCAGGCTCTCCCTTTCACAGACTCCCCCTCTTAATATGCTAGAATCCGAGGTCTTGATCTGGTTCAAGCTTTGACAATTAGCTCTCATGGGAATAATGAAGTCCAAAACCTGTGACTCAACCATCAAACATTAGACTCTATCTTTTCACACAAACAAACATTCAATCAGTTCTAGAACTCCACTCAAGTATTCTAGTCCAAATTAATGACCCTGAATACTCAATTAATCTACCAAGTCCAATTTAATGACCTTGGTTGATCTTTTGACTATACAGACTGATTTTGTTTATCATTTTCATACATTTTCGGAAAGATGTAACAAGCATCAAATTAATGAACTTGTTTAAACTTGTTCAGCAAACCAATTTCTATCAAAGTAAGCTCTCCACATTCTTCAGCTCAGAACTTTTCCTGCATCTGCTTCAATCTTCGAGAATCCAACGATTAACTCTCCACTTTGGTTTGTCAAAAATAAAGCAAAAATAAAATCTTTTTGGATTTTAACAAAGTGTTCTAAACTAATAAATGAAATACAGAAACTTAAATTGCAGAAATTAAACAAAGTAAACTATTTACAAACTTATTTTTGGTGAGCGTGTCAGGGAATCATATCAGCTTTTCAGAAAAATTACAAGTACCGTTAAGCTTCATTTCATACTCAGATTTAAGGAATTCACCTCGATTGTCGATATACTGATCCATCTTAAATTCTCACACACATTTCAATTCACTCAGGATACGAATTAGATGTTTTATGAACTTAGCTCATTCATGTGTCCCACCTCTTGTATATACTCCTGTAACTAGAATCCCAAGTATTAAGTCTTACATGTGAGTATACCACAGATGATATCTGTAAAGGGTTAAATGCGAGGGCCGTGAGAGCTCAGGTCGATACTTCCGTATACGCAGAGAGATGACGGCTTCGACTTTTCGATGTGTCCCCTTTAGAGGATCTTTTAGTTACAACAGCAGCGACTATCAATTTTATTGTTTCATCAGCTTGCTGAGGGCGATGCTATGTTTCAAGCATTTTGCGGAAAGTATTATTCGGGGACTAGGTCAGAACTTCCATTCAGCAGAAGTCCCGGAATAATACCCCGGATATCACTGAGTAAAAAGACCTAGTATCTCAGAATATGGGACCTTTCAAACAGGATTTCAGGGGTTACCTATATATCCAAGTAGTGTTCCCCACGAATTTCGCAAGTTTGAAATTTTAGGTTTATATACCGAATAAATCTACTAAATGTGCGAAAACCTATCGACACATCATTAGTGAGACTGTTTAAGTCATTTAATCTTTACAATTCTTTAGCAGACTGTAATTGTCTAGCCGATGTACTATCATTTTCCCTTTATACACAAGCTCTTTTTCAGTTTTCTATTGTTTTTGGATTTTGAAATTTTATCATGTTTTTGTATTTTTTCATTTTTTACTGTTTTTGTATTTTCTGAAAATATACTATTTACATCTACACCCCCTAAATACCAAAACAAGTAAAAAACCGACAAACCATTGCAAATTGTTTCTCATTTTCATCCGCAACAGTACTCTCATCAACGCCGATAATACAATCCGACACCGAAAGAAGCTTCATAGCATTTAGTTTTAACAAATATTTAAACCGATTTTTATCAAAAGCTTTGGTATGTAAATCAGCTTTTTGTTCGTCAGTGTGGATTTTCCCAATTCGTATCAACTTTTTCTCGAAACAATCGCGCATAAAGTGATGACGAATTTCTATGTGTTTAGTTTTAGCGTGATGTACTGGATTCTTTGTTATATTTATTGCGGCCTCATTATCAACAAAAAGAGGTGTGTTAAGAAACTGCAAACCGTAGTCGCGCATCTGTTGCTGTATCCACAGGATCTGAGAGCAGCAACTGCTAGCAGAAACATACTCCGCTTCACATGTAGATAACGCCACAGACGTTTGTTTCTTACACTGCCAGGTAACCAATCTAGGTCCAAAGAACTGGCATCCTGCAGTTGTTGATTTTGAATTGACTTTGCAGCATCCGAAATTCGAATCGGAATACCCTTCGAGTGTAAAGTCGCCTTTCCTAGGATACCACAACCCCAATGAAGGAGTTCCTTTCAGGTAGCGTAATATCCTCTTCACAATAATCATGTGCGAAGCTCTTGAGTTAGATTGATATCTTGTTGTGAGGCACGTTGGGTACATAATATCAGGACGTGAAGTAGTTAGGTACATCAAAGAAACCTATCATGGATCGATTAAACGTTACATCAGCCCTGTCTCCGGTGAGATATGGGTGAATCCCATGATTTGTTGGAAGTGGGGTAGCAGCTGGAGTAGAACTTGACATCCCAAATTTCTCTAGAATATCACGAACGTACTTCGTCTGGTGAATGAAAATTCCCTCAGGTAGTTGGTCAACTTGTAGACCCAGAATGTCACACCCCGACCACGTGGAACAACAAAACGTGGCGGAAACGTCGGGGAGTGTTGGGACAGAATCATTGTTTCATAACACATGGAAATTTAAATATTGTTTTATTGATTAAATGAACTCGTTGTTCTATTACAATCACATAAGTACTACTATGAACTTCCAAGTTTTAAAGTTGCTAAGGCACGAGTCCATCCTAAATGTAGCATGTATCAACAATCATCTCAAGACAGCACCTGAAACATGTGTAAAAATAGGTACGTCAGCATAAAAATGCCTGTGAGATACATAGGTTTTGTGAAAACGGAGTTCATGACTTATGTTTGAGAAAATGTTTAGTCATGAACTTTGTAAATTTGCTTTGTCTTGTAAATCATTTGAAAAACGATAGGATCAGATGATATGTATAAATAAGAGAATAATGTATGGTTAACTGAATAACCATGTAAAATGAGTTTGTATAAGTTAAGTTGTTTGAAAAACAATGTTTTAATAAAACGTTTATGGTATATATAAAATATACCTTGGTTTTAAGAAAGTTGAATAAGTAATATATTAAAATATATTTCAGTTCCAATATTGTTAACTCAAGTGTACTAAATAACGCCACGGTATGTAATGCAATAAAAACACTTATATATAAGAAGTACCAGCGGCGTATCTACCATGTTTTCATCACATTGCACTCGTTCCGTTATCCAAACACTAACCAAAACCAAATCGTTTGATAGATAGTATATTAAATATACTTTGGTTGTTCAAAATAATAGTTTTCAGTAGTATATTACAAGTATACCTTGGATTTATAAAATAACACATTAAACTATGTTTTAGTTTTGCAAGTAACATATCCGAATATGCTTTGGATGTGATAAATAACATATTAAACTATGTTTTAGTTTTGTAAGTAGCATATCAAAATATGCTTTGGATGATTACAAAATATATGTTGGTTCTGTACAATACCACACATGAGAGTATATCAAACTATACTTTTGGGGAGTATATCACAATATACTTTAAAGGTGCGATTTAAGAATTCATTCAGACCTGGTGCATCAAACTACACCTTTGAGACTATAGGGATACCACAAAGGAAATCCCTATTTGGATGGAGAAACGAATTGGTTTCAGACATTCCATGACAACAGGAATGGGGTGTCTAGTCCTATAGCGCTATATCATACTACCAATCGGTCTGGTGAACAAAATAAGTACTATTCCAACAATTACTTTTGTAGTCCTTGAGAAATCAGTGTTTAAACCATAGATAGTCATTTAGTTTGTCAAAAGATAAATACTAACATGTATAATCAATTATACTTTGAAATCATGAAAATAACAGATAGGTACACATGCTTCACCCCAAAACAGTTTGGAAAACAGTAAAAGAGGGGTTCAATGTACTCACCTGAGATTGCTTTGAGTTCCTTGTATAATAACCAGATAATGCTAAAAATCACGGAATATCAACGGCACCTAATAGGTAGCTTATGTTAATATACCGGACCAAATCAGAAGGATCGGACAGTACGCGGGTTTGAAAACCAAACGAGTATGGAGACTCGTGTAATATGGTTTAACAAAGCCTACATACTAAAATGAAACTAATCCTAAGTGCTTACGGTCCATTACGACCTGTTTAGGTAGCTTATGCTACCTTACGCGTCGTTCGCGTAGAACGCGTTCGGAACGCCTAACATTGCGACCACACGGTATAACCTCGGAAGGTTATAGCGATGGTCACCTAATGTGTTTGGTCGGGTCCTAATGACCGACCAAACGGGTCGGGTTCGAAAGTATAAGCGATGGTTTAAATCGCTTACCTTACGACCCTATATAAGCACTAAACTAAAAGTGACGAGCTAAGCATGTTAGAACATGCTTAACTAAGTTTAGAAACAGGTTTGGCATCAAAACAAATGGCTTTGATGCCCACGAGTAGTTTGGTTACAAAACATGCAAGAATGCACATTTTGGCCGAAACTACGACTCGTCACCGAGCCTAGATAACGTGGTGATCAGTAGGTATGGTCACTATGGACCATAACCATAGTGATCACGCTCACGTTATGAAGTTCCATGAACTTCGCATCGACCATAAGCTGGTCAATGCAGAAAGTCAACAAAACGTTGACTTTCGGACTCGAAAAGCGAATAAAAGAGCGAAAGAAGACTTACGGAGGGTCCCCGAGTGCTAATCAAGACCAAATAGCTCAGGTATGAAACAATGGTTTCAACTTAGAGCTCTAAGATCTGATTTTGTGAATTTTACACTAAAGGGGGGGGGGTATTTATAGGAAAAGTGGAACCGTTAGGATTGTTTTATCGAATATCGTGCCTTGATCTCGTGCGTACATGTGTCCAAGTGGATAAGTTCAGTGAACTTGACCCTTGGCTCTTCATTGGGTGAAAAGGCATCGCCCTTTGATCGAACGAAAGGCCAGATTCTGCATTAAATGCAAAATCTTTCTGTCAGACATGTTCATGCGGCCCGCCTAAGGATTTGGCAAATCCTTACGCGCCCCGCCTAAGGTTCCCAGACCAGAATTTTCAATTTTGGTCCCTGCACTTCAGAAACACGTATTTTGGCCCATTTTTGGCATGTTTAAGCCCCGTTAACCTCATTTCAAGGCTCTAAGATGAAGTTAAAGTGTAGGGGACTTGAAATATGCTCAAAAATATTCCGGATGTCGGTTCGTTTGGCCGTACGATCGCGATGTTCGCTTAATTACGACGGAATGCGCATAAGCGTGAAAGACGATCCAAATGACGCGACAAATGGATTTTTCTCATGCCAAACACTAAGGCATAATATAAGGATGCTTACATAAATTTTTGGATGTCCGGATGTATTCAGAACGTGAGTTATGCGCGAAAGTGCAAACTTATGCACTTTTTGACACATTTAGTCCCTGAATGATCCAAAAGTTTGTTTTAGCATACCAAACCCCTCAAAGCCTATTTCTAAGCTATGTAAAGGATATATATGGTATGTTTAACTTATGGACATGTTCCGGAATGTTCGTTACAGTTCAAATTGGCATACTTTCGCAGTTTGTCAAGTTTAGTCCCTGTAAGCGAATTAACTTTTTTTTGCCATACCAAAGCCTTCAAAACTTATTTCTAAGTTATGTAAAGGTTATTTAAGGTATGTTAAGTGTATGATGGTCTCCCGGAGTATTTGTCGCATTAAACTGAGTACGTTTATGCACCAGTTTGCGTATAATTCTCCAGAAAGCGTTGTAGAGTATGAAATTGAACAAGAATTGATATGTGCAAAGCATACACATATTTATACAAATCCCAAGTATGAAATACAATATTTCCTTGGTTTGGCATTTGTTTGATGGTTGAAGTGACACAGGTGTCACAGTCTCCCCTACTTTAGGAAATTTCGTCCCGAAATTTAATTCTAGAGGAAACTCGTGAGGACAGCTGTGAAGGTTTCGCCTTATAATGGATCCATTGAACCCTTAGGTAAAACCCTAGGCCATGTTAGGATTCTTAGCGAATTTTTTAACCCTCAGAGTGAATTCCTTGAAATAGTAAAACATGAAATTTTGAACTACTGATTGACGAACGTTTCTTATGAAGGCTTATCATAGGAAAACTTGGTGTGTGATTGAGATCAGAATTGGGGGAGTGTGAGAATAAATGACATTGGTCGAGGTCCGAGACTTCTCCCGTATCATTCTTGTCACTAGGTCTTAACACATGATGAAACTTCCTGTGGTTCCTGTGCACTGAATTCCATAATTATGTAGGCCTCCATAATTACGTAATTCCTTGCACAGTCCGCACAGTCCATTTCATAATCCGTAGGAAAAATTACTTGAATAAATATGAAGCGATTTGACTAGACCACCAAAGGATCCTTTTAATTCGATCAACGAACGATCTTTTTAACTAGATCAACACATGATCTTCTTAACTAGACCGTCGTACGATCTCTTTAAATAGACCGCTTAAGGGATCATTTTTATATCATCACATGATATTTCTAATCAGATTTTCAAAATCAATCTGTTTAAGCAGACCTTTCAAGAGGTCCAATTATAGAACAATACTTTATAACCCGAGGGACTTAACTACACTGTTGAAATCCATTGAGGGTTTAAGATAGTATCTTTAGATATCCCATTATGAATCTCTCGTATGAAGATATGAAAGATTCTATGAGGATTTGGATGGATCACATACAACCACAAAACATGTAAGAAAATACATAAGCACAAATTTAGTTAACTTGATTCTTTATTTTGTTATCCTTAGGTATGGATATTAAGGCACACTAGGAATCCAACCTATGGATTTCATTTGGCACTTTAACGATTTATGAAGATCTATCTATAAAGATAGAGGGATTCTCAATAAGTGTTTGACTTTGTTTCTTAAAAGAAACGAGAGTTTAAGGTTCTTGGGGAGATCACAAGTGATCATAATATGACAGAACCATACGAGTAGTTTGTTTTTTTTTTGGGTTGGCATCATAAAGTTGCATCAAGCATTCACACAAACGCATAAATTTTGCAGAAATAAAAAAAACAACAAATCTTTATTTATGTAGCAACGGATTTGTCTTGAAGTGTCAAAAGATAGCAACTAAGGAAATACAAAACACTAATTGTTCACTGCTGCCTCATTGTTCATGTTTGCCTCATTGATGTTGAACACTCGTCCACGCGCTGGAGGTATGTTAACAAGCCTTGGGCAATTGTTTCTGTAGTGGGTAAGGTCACCACAGTTATAACATGACCCTGGAGGGAACCGTGCTTGAACAGCAGCAGGGTTTGCAGCAGTTTGATTTGCATAACGACAACCATTGATCAAATGTCCCAACCGCCCACAGTGGGTACATTTGTGACACTGCTCTTGCTCTAGATGATGACGGTTGCATTTGTTGCACAACGGTGCAGTACCAACATAGTTTTGTCTTTTACGAGGTTGTGTTGGCTGGTTTGGTGCAACTTGTTTGTCTTGAGCAGTTACAGCGTAGCTTTGAGAGGCTTTGCGCTTTTCCTTCTTGGACACCTCAGCACTTTCTTCCTTTGGTTCCACATGAGCAGTCTTGTCAGATGGTCTTAAGTCGCCCTTCCGAAACAGCTTGCGCTTCCTGATTTGGGATTCAGTCAGAGTGGCAGCCAATTCAATGGCTTGTCTGACAGTAGTAGGGTTGCTGCCAGTAACGATGTCCTGAACTACGTCAGGAAGCCCATCAATGTATTTCTCAATCGCCTTATCCAGAGGCGTAACCATAGTAGGGCATAACAAGCTCAATTCCTCATAGCGATCAGTATAGGCTCGATGTTCCCCACTGTCTTGCTTTAAATCATCAAATTCCCTTTCTAGAGCCCTAAGCTCATGACGAGGACAGAACTCCTTCATCATAAGAGCCCTAAGCTCGGCCCAAGTCTGTGCTAATGCAACCTCTGCACCGCGGTCTCTCATAACCCCATTCCACCATGTAAGAGCCCTCTTCTGAAACACACTCGAAGAAAACTCGACCTTGCGATTTTCAGGACACTGAACGTGACGGAAAGTGTTCTCAATGCTCTCGAACCATTGAAGAAGACCAGTTGCTCCCTCAGAACCATTGAACTTGAGTGGTTTAGCTGAGTTAAAAATCTTGAAATTGCATGGAGCATTGTTGTTGTTGATGGCTTGAGTTATTTGAGCATAAAGAATTGGGAAGGCAGCAGCCATTTGTTGCGCGATGATTTCCGCCAGTTCGGCATTCGCCATCTGATTGTCGCGTCGAGGAGGCATTCTAAAAGAGGAAACATGAGAGGAAACGAGTGAGAGAATTAGACGAAAAGAATGAGATGGAACAAATCTGATGAAAGCAAGGATAGTAGCCGTCTGTCTGTTACTACAAAGCAACACACGACCTGGTGATTAATCAAAGCAAATAGGTCAAAAATAATGTATCGCGAAGACATGCTCGCCTATAAGTGGACACTCACCCCAAGAGTTCCCAGGTAAGAGTGACTGGTCCGATTATGTGGATTTGTACGAACACTCTAGCCTTAGACAGAAAACTCAGGGTACAGGCACCCACCCTTCCAGTTTGCATGTGTTCACAATATTTAGACCAACTTTGACGAGAGTTTTGAAAATTCAAAGGGGTTCAAAACCTTATAACAGAGGGTTCAAAACCTAGTAATCAATCATCCTAGAACAGATGATTAGTTTTCAAAGCGGTTTTGAAATTTATGTTCTTGTTGCGGTCGTCGCCTAAGGATAGGTGACGATGTTGTTTTATGACTACACGCAAGTAAACTCGCGTTAGGGTCCTAGGAAGGTTATAGACTAGGTCAAAGCATTACTAATAACCTAATTCCCTATAACCATGAGCTCTGATACCAACTTTTCTGTCACACCCCGACCACGTGGAACAACAAAACGTGGCGGAAACGTCGGGGAGTGTTGGGACAGAATCATTGTTTCATAACACATGGAAATTTAAATATTGTTTTATTGATTAAATGAACTCGTTGTTCTATTACAATCACATAAGTACTACTATGAACTTCCAAGTTTTAAAGTTGCTAAGGCACGAGTCCATCCTAAATGTAGCATGTATCAACAATCATCTCAAGACAGCACCTGAAACATGTGTAAAAATAGGTACGTCAGCATAAAAATGCCTGTGAGATACATAGGTTTTGTGAAAACGGAGTTCATGACTTATGTTTGAGAAAATGTTTAGTCATGAACTTTGTAAATTTGCTTTGTCTTGTAAATCATTTGAAAAACGATAGGATCAGATGATATGTATAAATAAGAGAATAATGTATGGTTAACTGAATAACCATGTAAAATGAGTTTGTATAAGTTAAGTTGTTTGAAAAACAATGTTTTAATAAAACGTTTATGGTATATATAAAATATACCTTGGTTTTAAGAAAGTTGAATAAGTAATATATTAAAATATATTTCAGTTCCAATATTGTTAACTCAAGTGTACTAAATAACGCCACGGTATGTAATGCAATAAAAACACTTATATATAAGAAGTACCAGCGGCGTATCTACCATGTTTTCATCACATTGCACTCGTTCCGTTATCCAAACACTAACCAAAACCAAATCGTTTGATAGATAGTATATTAAATATACTTTGGTTGTTCAAAATAATAGTTTTCAGTAGTATATTACAAGTATACCTTGGATTTATAAAATAACACATTAAACTATGTTTTAGTTTTGCAAGTAACATATCCGAATATGCTTTGGATGTGATAAATAACATATTAAACTATGTTTTAGTTTTGTAAGTAGCATATCAAAATATGCTTTGGATGATTACAAAATATATGTTGGTTCTGTACAATACCACACATGAGAGTATATCAAACTATACTTTTGGGGAGTATATCACAATATACTTTAAAGGTGCGATTTAAGAATTCATTCAGACCTGGTGCATCAAACTACACCTTTGAGACTATAGGGATACCACAAAGGAAATCCCTATTTGGATGGAGAAACGAATTGGTTTCAGACATTCCATGACAACAGGAATGGGGTGTCTAGTCCTATAGCGCTATATCATACTACCAATCGGTCTGGTGAACAAAATAAGTACTATTCCAACAATTACTTTTGTAGTCCTTGAGAAATCAGTGTTTAAACCATAGATAGTCATTTAGTTTGTCAAAAGATAAATACTAACATGTATAATCAATTATACTTTGAAATCATGAAAATAACAGATAGGTACACATGCTTCACCCCAAAACAGTTTGGAAAACAGTAAAAGAGGGGTTCAATGTACTCACCTGAGATTGCTTTGAGTTCCTTGTATAATAACCAGATAATGCTAAAAATCACGGAATATCAACGGCACCTAATAGGTAGCTTATGTTAATATACCGGACCAAATCAGAAGGATCGGACAGTACGCGGGTTTGAAAACCAAACGAGTATGGAGACTCGTGTAATATGGTTTAACAAAGCCTACATACTAAAATGAAACTAATCCTAAGTGCTTACGGTCCATTACGACCTGTTTAGGTAGCTTATGCTACCTTACGCGTCGTTCGCGTAGAACGCGTTCGGAACGCCTAACATTGCGACCACACGGTATAACCTCGGAAGGTTATAGCGATGGTCACCTAATGTGTTTGGTCGGGTCCTAATGACCGACCAAACGGGTCGGGTTCGAAAGTATAAGCGATGGTTTAAATCGCTTACCTTACGACCCTATATAAGCACTAAACTAAAAGTGACGAGCTAAGCATGTTAGAACATGCTTAACTAAGTTTAGAAACAGGTTTGGCATCAAAACAAACGGCTTTGATGCCCACGAGTAGTTTGGTTACAAAACATGCAAGAATGCACATTTTGGCCGAAACTACGACTCGTCACCGAGCCTAGATAACGTGGTGATCAGTAGGTATGGTCACTATGGACCATAACCATAGTGATCACGCTCACGTTATGAAGTTCCATGAACTTCGCATCGACCATAAGCTGGTCAATGCAGAAAGTCAACAAAACGTTGACTTTCGGACTCGAAAAGCGAATAAAAGAGCGAAAGAAGACTTACGGAGGGTCCCCGAGTGCTAATCAAGACCAAATAGCTCAGGTATGAAACAATGGTTTCAACTTAGAGCTCTAAGATCTGATTTTGTGAATTTTACACTAAAGGGGGGGGGGGGGTATTTATAGGAAAAGTGGAACCGTTAGGATTGTTTTATCGAATATCGTGCCTTGATCTCGTGCGTACATGTGTCCAAGTGGATAAGTTCAGTGAACTTGACCCTTGGCTCTTCATTGGGTGAAAAGGCATCGCCCTTTGATCGAACGAAAGGCCAGATTCTGCATTAAATGCAAAATCTTTCTGTCAGACATGTTCATGCGGCCCGCCTAAGGATTTGGCAAATCCTTACGCGCCCCGCCTAAGGTTCCCAGACCAGAATTTTCAATTTTGGTCCCTGCACTTCAGAAACACGTATTTTGGCCCATTTTTGGCATGTTTAAGCCCCGTTAACCTCATTTCAAGGCTCTAAGATGAAGTTAAAGTGTAGGGGACTTGAAATATGCTCAAAAATATTCCGGATGTCGGTTCGTTTGGCCGTACGATCGCGATGTTCGCTTAATTACGACGGAATGCGCATAAGCGTGAAAGACGATCCAAATGACGCGACAAATGGATTTTTCTCATGCCAAACACTAAGGCATAATATAAGGATGCTTACATAAATTTTTGGATGTCCGGATGTATTCAGAACGTGAGTTATGCGCGAAAGTGCAAACTTATGCACTTTTTGACACATTTAGTCCCTGAATGATCCAAAAGTTTGTTTTAGCATACCAAACCCCTCAAAGCCTATTTCTAAGCTATGTAAAGGATATATATGGTATGTTTAACTTATGGACATGTTCCGGAATGTTCGTTACAGTTCAAATTGGCATACTTTCGCAGTTTGTCAAGTTTAGTCCCTGTAAGCGAATTAACTTTTTTTTGCCATACCAAAGCCTTCAAAACTTATTTCTAAGTTATGTAAAGGTTATTTAAGGTATGTTAAGTGTATGATGGTCTCCCGGAGTATTTGTCGCATTAAACTGAGTACGTTTATGCACCAGTTTGCGTATAATTCTCAAGAAAGCGTTGTAGAGTATGAAATTGAACAAGAATTGATATGTGCAAAGCATACACATATTTATACAAATCCCAAGTATGAAATACAATATTTCCTTGGTTTGGCATTTGTTTGATGGTTGAAGTGACACAGGTGTCACACAGAAAGAATTTCATTTCCCCCATTGATGACATTTCGAATTTTTGCTTCATCACTGATTCAATATCTTTACATAGATTCTCATTTGTCGACCCAAACATTATATCGTCCACATTGTGACACCCCAGGAAAACCAGTGAACAATACAGCTTACCTAGCTTCCTCAGTGAGTGCGTACCAAATTTCAGGACGAAATTTCTTTTAAGTTGGGGATAATGTGACAACTCGAATTTCCAAGATTTCTATTTCGCATTTATTGCACGTTTATTGATTGTTTAATTGTTTGCTTGCACAATTAGTTTGCTGTGAAACTGTAACGTTTTTGATTCAGTTAAGTATATGTGTTGATTATGAAAGATTTGTCAAATGTATGAATGTGGTGGTGAAACTGTGAACTATTTTGAGATGGGGTGCTATTGTAAATTATAGTACTTAGGGATGCATAGAGTAATTAGTGAAACTCTAATCATTTTTAACTCTAATCCCTTTTCACTAGTCATTTTCACAAAAACCAAAGCACTGTACTCTCTAATCCTCTCTACAACCATCTTCTCATCATTCTTGGATTCACAAGTTCTTTTGCATCAAGTTTGATTACCAATCCATCTAGAATCGAATCAAGGTAATTGTTTAATCATTGTTTGTGATTGATTGTTGATTGATTGATGCTTGTAAACCCTAGTTCTTCATATGATGAATCTGAATTTAATGAATTGATTCCTGTGTAACATCTGTGCCTCCTCGGCCATCGAACAAATACCAAATCAATGAAATATTGATTTTCTTACTTGGGATTTGTATAAATATGTGTATCATCTGCACATATCAATTCTCGTTCGATTTCAAGCTCTAAATCGCTTTCTAGAGAGTTATATGTGAACTGATGCGAAAACGTAATCAGTTTAGCGCAACAAACACTCTGGAATAGTGACATAGGCTTAACATACCATAAATAACCTTTACATAACTTAGAAATAAGTTTTGGATGGTTTGGTATGCCAAAATCAAGCCTATTCACTTACAGGGACTAAATTTGACAAACTACGAAAGTATGTCAATTTGAACTGTAACGAACATTCCGGAACTTGATCATAACTTAAAAATACCCTAAATAACCTTTACATAGCTTAGAAATAGGCTTTGAAGGGTTCGGTATGCTAAAATAAAGTTTATTGATCAATAGGGACTAAAAGCGTCAAAAAGTGCACAAGTTTGCCTTTTCGCACATATCTTACGTTCTGAATACATCCGGACATCCAAAAATTTATGTAAGCATTAAAATATTATGTTTTAATGTTTGGCATAATAAAAATCCATTCGTAGCGCAATTTGGACCGTTTTTGCGTTCGTTACGACTCCCGTCGTAATTAACCGAACAACGCAACCGTACGACCAAACGAACCGACATCCGAGATATTTTTGAGCATGTTTTGAGTTCCCTATACTTTAACTTCATTTTAGAGCCTTGAAATGAGGTTAACGGGGCTTAAACGTGTCAAAAATGAGCCGAAATGCAAGTTTTACCAGTTCAGGGGCTAAACTGTCATTTTATGAAAGTGCTGGTCTGCAGGTCCCTTACGGACCGTATGGGCATGTGCTTACGGTCCGTAAGCAGGTCCCAGATCAGCAGAATTGTGCAAACAGCTGTTTAAAGCTGTTTAGCACCTCAAAACCTCTTGCATCTGGTTTTTATCAATCTATGGGCTCCCATGGTTTGTAAATTCAGTGGGTATGAGGTGTAGGGCCGATATTAAACGCTTGGGGAACAAGAAACGATCCTAACGGTTCCATGTTTCCTATAAATACCCAACCCCACTTCATTCAAACCCACTTGAATTCTGAGATTCTCTCTAAGTTGAAGTGTTGAACACTTCATACCTGAGAAATACTTGGAATATCAATCTTGCGGGGACCCTCTGTAAGTATTCTTTCGCGTTTTTCGTTCGTTTTAGCGCTAAAGTCAAACTGTGTTTGACTTTCTGCTTTGACCCGTTTATGGTCAACGCGAAGTTCTTTTGAACTTCATAACGTGAGCGTAATCACGATGGTTATAGTCCCTAGTGACTATACCTACTGATTACCACGTTATCTAGGCTCAGTGACGAGTCGTAGCTTCGGCCAGAATGCGTTTTCTCGCGTATTTTGTAACCAAGCTACTTGTAGGTATCAAAACCGTTTGTTTTGATACCAAACCTGTTTTCTAACTTAACTAAACATGTTTCGACATGTTTAGCTCGTCACTTGTTAGTTTTGTGCTTATGTAGAATCGTAAGTCAAACGGACTAAACACCCGCTTAGACTTTCGAACACGACCCGTTTGGTCGATCATTAGGATTCGACCAAACATGTGTTGTGACCATAGTAGCGTAGGGAATAACCTTCCGGGGTTATACCTTATGGTCACTTAGGTTTGATTAGTCGCATGATAAGTAGTTTATGTGCCCTTGGTAAATTACCAAAATACCCTTTTTATACATAATTGGTAATTAAGCATATGTAACTTAAATTTTTGACACGTAACTGATTATGTAACATAATTAAACATGTATGCGCATATAATACTTGTCATAGGACTAGTTAGACTTCTCGAACGCGCGTTTGCGCGCACGACGCGTTAAAGTAACGTAAGCTACCTTAATGGGTCGTAACGGGTCGAAAGCACTTAGGTTAGGTTTCAATTTAGTATGTAGTCATTGTTAAATCATGTCATATGAGTTACAATAACTCATTTTGGTTTACAAGACCTCATCCTATCCGATCCTCCGACTTAGGTCCGGTTTATTTATATAGTTATTAGGTTGCCGATTGATTCCGTGCTCCCTCTAGCTTTGCTTGGTTGTTGTTCAAAGACCGCTAAGCATTCTCAGGCGAGTACATAGTTCCCCTATTTTTCTGTTTTCAATTGTTTTGGGGTGATCCATATGTGCTAAATGATTTCAATGTTTAAACGATGGTTTCAAAAACGATTATAACGATTTTACTAAACTAATAACGATTTCGATAAGGTGTACACGACTTGTTGGTTGTAATTACATAACGAATGACATTCATTAGCATTGATCAAGCCGACCAGTATTAGGTTATGGTACCATAGGATCTGACAAATCCCGTTATTGCACTGCACCCATAGTTATGTGTGGGGGTTGTGGGTAACGACTGAATCTGATGATTGTTAACTTACCCTTTGGTGGTTTGTTAATACGAAACGAGAAACGAGTTAAACGAGTCACGAAGGTTTGAATGTTGTTAACGAGACGACCAAAAGTAGTTTCACTATTAAAAACGAATACGATTTGGAAACGAGTAAACGGTTTGGAAACGAGTAAACGATTTGGAAACGAGTAAACGATTTGGAAACGAGTAAACGGTTTGGAAACGAGTAAACGATTTGGAAACAAGTAAACGATTTGGAAACGAGTAAACGATTTGGAAACGAGTAAACGATTTGGAAACGAGTTAAAACGATTTTGATTTTGAAACGATCTTAACGAGTTAAACGATTTGGGGTAAACGATTGGTTCTCGGTTAGTGTTTAGATAACGAGACGGGTGTAATGTGATGAAAGCATGGTGGATACGCCGCTGGTACTTCCTATATATAAGTGTCTTCATCATATTACATACCGTGGCGTTATTTAGTTCACTTGGGTAAACGATTTTAAAACAATCTCACACAACGAGGTTTTATTTACGAGTTTTTACTAAATGTTTTGACAAGTTGTTTTTCTAAAAACAAAATGATTTTGGGTTAAGAATCATGGCTACGAGATTTTATAACAAACTATAACCAATTTGATTTGAGTTGGTTATCTATGTTGCAATACACTTTTCAATACGAGGTTTGTATTTTGACTCTTGTAGTCTAACAAGGTACTGCAACATGTAAACTAGCCATGAATCCGATACTCTCATAAAACCTATATACTCGCCAGCATTTCTTTGCTGACTTTGTTTTCACATATGTTTCAGGCGATGTTGATTGCTAGGATATATGCACACATAGGATTGGACGAGGCCTTAGTGACATTAAAAGAAGCAAGACTAGTTAATTTTGTTATGATTCTTCATTGTTAAGACATTTGTAACCCACTTAACTCAATAAAACAAAATTTGTTTAATCCATAGTTGTGAAACAATGATTCTGTTACAACACTCCCCGACGTTTCCGCCACGTTTTGTTGTTTTAACGTGGTCGGGGTGTGACAGAAAAGTTGGTATCAGAGCTCATGGTTATAGGGAATTAGGTTATTAGTAATGCTTTGACCTAGTCTATAACCTTCCTAGCACCCTAACACAAGATTCTTGTGTTTAGATCTTAAAACAATACCGTCACCTATCCTTAGGTGACAACCACGATAAGAACATAAATTTCGAATCCGCTTCGAAAATTAATCATCTGTTCTAGGATGATTTATTACTAGGTTTTGAACCCTTTGTTATAAGGTTTTGAACCCTTTAAGTTTTCGAAATCTCGTCAGAGTTTGGGTCTAAATAGTGTGAACATGTGCAAACTGGAAGAGTGGGTGCCTGTACTCCGAGTTTTCTGTCTAAGGCTAGAGTGTTCGTACAAATCCGCAGTATCGGACCAGTCACTCTTACCTGGGAACTCTTGGGGTGAGTGTCCACTAATAGGCAAGCATGTCTTCGGCGATACATTATTTTGATCTACGTACTTTGATTAGTCACTCCGTGTCGTTTGTTTGTTCGAGGTAACGGACAAATGATCGCGTTTCTGCTATTTTGACGGTATTTTCAATACCTCCTTTTCTTTTCAACCTCACTCGTTTCTCTTATGTCCTTATTAGACAATGCCTCCTCGACGTGAAGCACAATCTTTCACTATTGAAGAAATCGCAGCCTTGGTTTCTCAGCAAGTGGCTGCTGTGCTTCCAGGCGTTGTGACCCAAGTCCACGAGATATTCAACAATAACAACAATGCGCCGTGCAACTTCAAGAACTTCAATTCTGCTAAGCCCCTTAAGTTTTCTGGGTCGCAAGGAGCAACTGCGCTCCTACAGTGGTTCGAGAGTATTGAGAACACATTCAGGCATGTGTCCGAATGCACGTAAGGTTGAATTTGCTACCAGCGTGTTGGAGAAGCGAGCGCTTACCTGGTGGAATGGTATTATGCGCGATAGGGGTGCCGAAGTGGCGATGGCACAAACGTGGGATGAGCTTCGGGCTCTCATGATGAAAGAGTTCTGTCCTCGTCACGAGATTCGAGCTTTGGAGCGAGAGTTTGATGATTTAAAACAAGATGGGGCTGAGCACCGTGCATACACGGATCGCTTTGAGGAACTCAGTCTATTGTGTCCCACCATGGTTACTCCACCAGACAAAGCAATCGAAAGATACATCGATGGTCTACCCGATTCTATGCTGGATATTGTGACTGCTGTTAATCCTACTACCCTTCGTCAAGCGATCGAGTTATCTGCTACCCTGACTGAATCCCAAGTCAGAAAGGGTAAACTCACCCACAAGGGTGATAAAAAGAAGGCGACTGATTCTGGGAAAGGCAAGAAAAAGGGTAAGGGTGAGAGTAAGGAAGGTGAGACATCAAAGAAGTCGAGGAAGCGGAATGATGCTCAGAATTTTGCTGTAACAGCACAGGCTGCTCAGAACCCGCAGAACCCACCGGCTCAGCCTCCTGCGAAGAAGGCGTATGCAGGTGCCGCACCTCATTGTGCGCGCTGCAACGGTCACCACGTTGCACAGCAAGCTTGCAAGCAATGCACAACGTGTGGTAAGCTTGGGCATTTGGCCAATAATTGTCGTCTGGGACAAAATCAGGCTGCTCAGGTTCAAACTCCGGTTCAGGGGAATGCTGCAAGATTCCCACCGGGTTCCTGTTTCAATTGCGGAGAGTTTGGGCACTACCGCAACAACTGTCCAAGACTGGTTAATGCGAACGCGAATGCTAATGCAAACCCAAATGCGAACGTCAACGTCAATGTGAATCCAGCACGTGGACGAGTGTATAACATCAATGAGGCAATCAACGATGCAGCAGTGAACGATTAGTATTTTGTATTTCCTCTGGTTGCTATCTTTTAACATTTAAAGACAATGCAGTTGTTATATAAATAAAAATTTGTGGTTTTTATTTCTGTGAACCAATGCAATTGTACGAATGTTTGATGCAACCTTATGATGACAATACAAAAATTAACCACTCGTGTGATTTTGTTTCTTTATGATCAATTGTGATCTCCCCTTGAACCTTAAACGTCCGTTTCTTTTGAGAAACAAGAGCGCTTTCCTAGCACATGTCACCAAGGAGAAAGCCAAGACGAAGAGTATTCAGGATGTTCCGACTGTTCGGGATTATCCAGAGGTGTTTCCTGATGAATTGCCTGGTTTGCCTCCAGTTCGTCAAGTCCTATTTCATTTTAACCTTGAACCTAATGCCAACCCGATTGCGAAAGCACCTTATCGTCTTGCACCGTCGGAGATGCAAGAGTTATCGAAAAAGCTTCAAGAGTTAGCTGATAAAGGGTTCATCCGTCCGAGCTTTCCGCCTTGGGGAGCTTTTGTTCTCTTCGTGAAAAAGAAAGATGGACCTTTTCGAATGTGTACCGATTATCGTGAGCTGAATAAGCTCACCATCAAGAATCGTTATCTCAAATAGATGATCTCTTCGACCAGCTGCAAGGTGCTTCATGCTTTTCCAAAATCGATCTGCGTTCTGGGTATCATCAACTTCGTATTCTCGAAGAAGATATTCCCAAAACCGCTTTCCGCTCAAGATATGGGCATTATGAGTTCACTGTCATGCCCTTTGGTTTGACAAATGCTCTAGCCATCTTTATGGACTTAATGAATAGGGTCTGTAAACCTTATTTAGACAAGTTCATCATTGAGTTCATCGACGATATTTTTGTCTATTCGAAGTCTCGAGCCAAACACGAGCAACACCCTCGCTTAACAATGGAACTCCTGAAGAAGGAACAACTTTCGCTAAATTCTCTGAGTATGAATTTTGGCTTAAAGAAGTTCAATTCCTGGGTCATATAGTCAACGAGCAGGGTATTCATGAGGATCCTACCTCATGCGTTAACTTAAGCACGTCTAGTGCAAGGTTTCGAAGCATCTCCTGCTATCCGAATTTCGAAATCCATATGGGATCTTATTATCTTTGCAATTAGATCCATGTGGACGATTATCGCTCAAATCGAAGCCCTTGATTGGATTCCTTGTACGCCTTAATACGTACATTACAATTCAATAAGGACAAACCGAATACTTATCAAGATCTCTTTATCTTCATAGTTAGATTTTTGAAGATGTTTAAAGTGTCAAATGAAATCCACAGATTGGATTCCTTGTATGCTTTAAATACTCGTGTCCAAAGATAACAAATAAAAGGTCAAGTTAAACGATTATGTGACTATGTGTTTCTTTTATGTTTTTGTGTAATCCGAGTTATTCGTTATTCAAATCCTCGTAGAACCTTCCATATCTTCATATGAGGGATTCATAGTAGGATATCCAAAGGTACTACCTTAAATCCTTAATGGGCTTCTACATGGTAGTTAAGACCCTTGGATTTTGTAGTACCATCCCTTAATTTGAAAAACAGACCCTTTGGGTGGTCTAGTAAAAAGATTGATTCAAATCTGGTTAGGAATGACATGTGATGATATAGTTGGAAAGACTCCTAGGTGGTCTGTTTTAAAAGATCATTTATTTGATCCAAAGGACCTTATGGTGGTCTAGTCACACTCATCATAGGTTTGTTTATTGGGTCTTCCCCTACACATTATAATGTACACTGTGTGGACTATGCAAGGAATTGCGTAATTATGGATGCATACATAATTATGGAATTCAGTGCACAGAAACCACAGTAAGATTTTTCATGTGTAAGAACCGATAGTGGCAACAATAACGGAACGTGAACAATGCAATGGAGGTACGGTGGACGCACCAATGACACTTCATATACTTGTATATAAGTGTCCCTCTTATATTGTAAGCAAAATGTTATTAAAGTTACTAGAAGTTCAGAACCCTGACCAGTGCTATCTTATCTTTTCGACTTTATGTTTCAAAATGCCTAACTTATCTTAAAGTCAAGGCTGAACATCAACGACCTTCTGGTTTGTTTGTACAACCAGAGATACCGTTTTGGAAGTGGGAGAACGTTGCTATGAATCTCATCACTAAATTACCGCGTACATCTAAAGGTCACGATGCTACACGAATTGTTATCGATCGATTAACGAAGACAGCTCATTGTATTCCGACTCACGAAGATCTATCTGCTGATAATCTTGCAAAGATTTATGTTGATGAGATTGTATCTCGACATGGTGTTCCTTTGGACATCATACCTAATCGTGATGCTCAATCATTCTAACAAATTTCCTCTAGTTAAAATTTCGGGACGAAATTTCCTGAAGTAGGGGAGACTGTAACATCTGTGCCTCCTCGGCCATCGAACAAATACCAAATCAATGAAATATTGATTTTCTTACTTGGGATTTGTATAAATATGTGTATCATCTGCACATATCAATTCTCGTTCGATTTCAAGCTCTAAATCGCTTTCTAGAGAGTTATATGCGAACTGATGCGAAAACGTAATCAGTTTAGCGCAACAAACACTCTGGAATAGTGACATAGGCTTAACATACCATAAATAACCTTTACATAACTTAGAAATAAGTTTTGGATGGTTTGGTATGCCAAAATCAAGCCTATTCACTTACAGGGACTAAATTTGACAAACTACGAAAGTATGTCAATTTGAACTGTAACGAACATTACGGAACTTGATCATAAGTTAAAAATACCCTAAATAACCTTTACATAGCTTAGAAATAGGCTTTGAAGGGTTCGGTATGCTAAAATAAAGTTTATTGATCAATAGGGACTAAAAGCGTCAAAAAGTGCACAAGTTTGCCTTTTCGCACATATCTTACGTTCTGAATACATCCGGACATCCAAAAATTTATGTAAGCATTAAAATATTATGTTTTAATGTTTGGCATAATAAAAATCCATTCGTCGCGCAATTTGGACCGTTTTTGCGTTCGTTACGACTCCCGTCGTAATTAACCGAACAACGCAACCGTACGACCAAACGAACCGACATCAGAGATATTTTTGAGCATGTTTTGAGTTCCCTATACTTTAACTTCATTTTAGAGCCTTGAAATGAGGTTAACGGGGCTTAAACGTGTCAAAAATGAGCCGAAATGCAAGTTTTACCAGTTCAGGGGCTAAACTGTCATTTTATGAAAGTGCTGGTCTGCAGGTCCCTTACGGACCGTATGGGCATGTGCTTACGGTCCGCAAGCAGGTCCCAGATCAGCAGAATTGTGCAAACAGCTGTTTAAAGCTGTTTAGCACCTCAAAACCTCTTGCATCTGGTTTTTATCAATCTATGGGCTCCCATGGTTTGTAAATTCAGTGGGTATGAGGTGTAGGGCCGATATTAAACGCTTGGGGAACAAGAAACGATCCTAACGGTTCCATGTTTCCTATAAATACCCAACCCCACTTCATTCAAACCCACTTGAATTCTGAGATTCTCTCTAAGTTGAAGTGTTGAACACTTCATACCTGAGAAATACTTGGAATATCAATCTTGCGGGGACCCTCTGTAAGTATTCTTTCGCGTTTTTCGTTCGTTTTAGCGCTAAAGTCAAACTGTGTTTGACTTTCTGCTTTGACCCGTTTATGGTCAACGCGAAGTTCTTTTGAACTTCATAACGTGAGCGTAATCACGATGGTTATAGTCCCTAGTGACTATACCTACTGATTACCACGTTATCTAGGCTCAGTGACGAGTCGTAGCTTCGGCCAGAATGCGTTTTCTCGCGTATTTTGTAACCAAGCTACTTGTAGGTATCAAAACCGTTTGTTTTGATACCAAACCTGTTTTCTAACTTAACTAAACATGTTTCGACATGTTTAGCTCGTCACTTGTTAGTTTTGTGCTTATGTAGAATCGTAAGTCAAACGGACTAAACACCCGCTTAGACTTTCGAACACGACCCGTTTGGTCGATCATTAGGATTCGACCAAACATGTGTTGTGACCATAGTAGCGTAGGGAATAACCTTCCGGGGTTATACCTTATGGTCACTTAGGTTTGATTAGTCGCATGATAAGTAGTTTATGTGCCCTTGGTAAATTACCAAAATACCCTTTTTATACATAATTGGTAATTAAGCATATGTAACTTAAATTTTTGACACGTAACTGATTATGTAACATAATTAAACATGTATGCGCATATAATACTTGTCATAGGACTAGTTAGACTTCTCGAACGCGCGTTTGCGCGCACGACGCGTTAAAGTAACGTAAGCTACCTTAATGGGTCGTAACGGGTCGAAAGCACTTAGGTTAGGTTTCAATTTAGTATGTAGTCATTGTTAAATCATGTCATATGAGTTACAATAACTCATTTTGGTTTACAAGACCTCATCCTATCCGATCCTCCGACTTAGGTCCGGTTTATTTATATAGTTATTAGGTTGCCGATTGATTCCGTGCTCCCTCTAGCTTTGCTTGGTTGTTGTTCAAAGACCGCTAAGCATTCTCAGGCGAGTACATAGTTCCCCTATTTTTCTGTTTTCAATTGTTTTGGGGTGATCCATATGTGCTAAATGATTTCAATGTTTAAACGATGGTTTCAAAAACGATTATAACGATTTTACTAAACTAATAACGATTTCGATAAGGTGTACACGACTTGTTGGTTGTAATTACATAACGAATGACATTCATTAGCATTGATCAAGCCGACCAGTATTAGGTTATGGTACCATAGGATCTGACAAATCCCGTTATTGCACTGCACCCATAGTTATGTGTGGGGGTTGTGGGTAACGACTGAATCTGATGATTGTTAACTTACCCTTTGGTGGTTTGTTAATACGAAACGAGAAACGAGTTAAACGAGTCACGAAGGTTTGAATGTTGTTAACGAGACGACCAAAAGTAGTTTCACTATTAAAAACGAATACGATTTGGAAACGAGTAAACGGTTTGGAAACGAGTAAACGATTTGGAAACGAGTAAACGATTTGGAAACGAGTAAACGGTTTGGAAACGAGTAAACGATTTGGAAACGAGTAAACGATTTGGAAACGAGTAAACGATTTGGAAACGAGTTAAAACGATTTTGATTTTGAAACGATCTTAACGAGTTAAACGATTTGGGGTAAACGATTGGTTCTCGGTTAGTGTTTAGATAACGAGACGGGTGTAATGTGATGAAAGCATGGTGGATACGCCGCTGGTACTTCCTATATATAAGTGTCTTCATCATATTACATACCGTGGCGTTATTTAGTTCACTTGGGTAAACGATTTTAAAACAATCTCACACAACGAGGTTTTATTTACGAGTTTTTACTAAATGTTTTGACAAGTTGTTTTTCTAAAAACAAAATGATTTTGGGTTAAGAATCATGGCTACGAGATTTTATAACAAACTATAACCAATTTGATTTGAGTTGGTTATCTATGTTGCAATACACTTTTCAATACGAGGTTTGTATTTTGACTCTTGTAGTCTAACAAGGTACTGCAACATGTAAACTAGCCATGAATCCGATACTCTCATAAAACCTATATACTCGCCAGCATTTCTTTGCTGACTTTGTTTTCACATATGTTTCAGGCGATGTTGATTGCTAGGATATATGCACACATAGGATTGGACGAGGCCTTAGTGACATTAAAAGAAGCAAGACTAGTTAATTTTGTTATGATTCTTCATTGTTAAGACATTTGTAACCCACTTAACTCAATAAAACAAAATTTGTTTAATCCATAGTTGTGAAACAATGATTCTGTTACAACACTCCCCGACGTTTCCGCCACGTTTTGTTGTTTTAACGTGGTCGGGGTGTGACATCCTGATTATTGTGTTATGATGAATGATTAGTTGTAAGCCGATAAGATTGTTCACATAATGATTGTTGTAATCATCGATTGCCTGCTTATGATTTTTGCAATATGTAAGATTGATTAGGGTTTTTGATCGCATGAATGTTGAAGTGTAACTGTTGTGATGCTGTGAATAGTCTTGGAAAAATCACGTATGTTGTTAGTCCGTGGTTTAGGTCGGAGTTTTGTGCATGATTAAGATTGTCTGAGTTTTATATCTTTATGCTTGTCCGAATTTTAAAACCATAGATCTTGTCTGAGTTTTTACATAACCATGAAAGGATCCGACTTTAGTATGCTATTAATGGTCCGACTTTCACAGATAAGTTACATGGTCCGAGTTTAAAGCATGAGCCTAGTCCGATCTTTAAACATTTGAAGGAGGGGGGTCCGAACTTTGTAAGCCTAAACCCATTGTCCGACTTATGCATGTTAGAGAGTGGTCCGAGTTTCATGGTGGGAGGTTTGGTCCGATCTTTTGAGTAGTCAAGGGGAGGTCCGAGTTTTGACACCACCTTGTGTGGTCCGAGTTTCAGGTCATGAGTATTGGGCCGAGTTTTAGGCTTTAAAGCCTTGATCGAGTTTTAAACCCCATACCCCGTTGGTCCGAACTTTAACACCCATTACCCTTGTCCGAGTTTTGTGACATGTTCTCATGTGCTATCCGAGTTTTGAACAGGGGAAACCCCCCCCCCCACACTTGTCTGAGTTTAGAAGGGCAAGGCCCTATCTAATGTTGTGTGATGTTCAATTAGAAACAATGAATTGCATATTAGATAATGATTAATCTGTTAAGCTGTGTATGACACCTTGTTAAATCCCTGACTTCGTTATACCTGTGAAGTTTAATAACGCTACTAATGTACTGAGTATCTTAACGGTGACAATTAGATTATCATCCATGTTAGACTGAAATGTGAAAGCAAAGGCGTGACGCATGAATTATGTGAATACGATGAACTGATTACATGATGTATGATTCTATATGTGTATAATCGTATGATACTGAATGCAACTGTATGATTCTGCATGCGTGAACATCCTATGTGATATCATCATGTACACAATAAACACACAAGACACGTTTGCCTGAATGTCAATGATTTGCAAACCCTAATTCGATGCAAACACTTACATTATATCATGTGCAACATATCCTAGGTCGTGTGTAACGGACTTAGACATTTGATAAACCCTAGAGCATAGCATACCGACCAAACCAAGGTGAGTTCACACCCTTACTAAGGCATGGGATTCCCAAGGGCTTGGGAATGGGATTGAAGGAATGAGATTGAAGAGATTCGTACATACAATGTTACTAGACTACCATACCATCGTCCTCGGTTGTGCAGGATACATACGTAAAACCTATGTATACTTGTATTGCTCACTGTCCTCAGGTTGCGAAGGACACTCACGCAAAACCTACGTGAACTTATACTCACTACTGCCTCGGTTGTGTCAGGCACTTACGTAAAACCTACGTAAACCCCCGCGTACCCCTATCCTCGGTTGTGAAGGATTACTTACGTAAAACCTACGTAAACTTGTACGTATTACTGTTCTCGGGATATGTAGAACACTTATGGTTACGAATAGTATAGTGGTTATACAACATGGGAAGCCCCCACCAATAGAACGTACTATCGGCCCAGTAGAGCCACATGTTACAAACGAATATACTATTACGCATTTACTTTCTGTGAACTCACTCAACTAGTTGTTGATCCTCTGTTACATGCCTTGCAGGTCGTTAGATACATGGAGCTTGCACAGGGAGGAGCTGGTCGTTGTGGGCTTGGATCGTGATTGTCTTGTTAAACACTTACGACATTTGATACTTTATTATGATGGGTTTTATTTATACGCTTCCGCTAAACTGTGATAACATACTAATGTTTTGGAACACCTTTCATATGGATTTGGTTTGGTTTAATGGCAATTACTTTTACTATATATATTGTTCTATATGATTGGTGGCTTGATCCTGGTCAGTCACGCTCCCAAGCGGTGATACTCCGCAGGTGGATTTTGGGGGTGTGACAGATTGGTATCAGAGCCAGGTTATAGAGAACTTGGTTTTAATATGGGAAAACGTTTTTATTAAAACCGGACTATAACCAGAACAATGCTCTCAACCATCCACAACGACGCTTCGTTCCACGTGCAAGACTCAACATCCTAGGTAATAAGGTTTATGTTTATTGCCTACATGCTAGAATTGCAAAGAACTTTGCTCGTAGTATGCTTAGATTACACTGCTCATTACTTGTTATTGCACCAGAACACCTATGTGCTTACACTCTTCTCCCATCGCACTATTCGCGAACCTTTTCTCACTTATGTTGCCTTTGATGTGAAGATCAATGGCCGGACGAATTAACATGACACAAGCCCAGTTGACGGCTTTCGTTAATGAACAAGTTGCTGCGGCACTTGCAGCTGCTCAAGCAGGTAGTATACCCTGCAGTTTAGACTCACACTAGGATCTTTAGATCCTACATTAACTCATGTGTTTAACCTTGTCCTATTTGTACACAATAGGTCAACACGCCCCACAACCTGTCTGTACTTTCAAGAACTTCATGGATTGTCGTCCTAGCACGTTCAGTGGCACGGAGGGAGCGGTTGGACTCCTCCACTGGTTTGAAAAGCTCGAGCCTGTGTTCGAGATGTGTGAATGCCCTGAGGCTCGCAGGGTAAAATACGCCACTGGCACACTTGAAGGGATTGGGCTCACTTGGTGGAACGCGCAAGTGCAGATCTTAGGGTTGCAGCTGCTAACGCCACCCCTTGGAATGATTTCAAGGAACTGATCAAAAGGGAATACTGCACTCGGGAAGATATTCATAAGTTGGAAGACGAGCTGTATCATTTGAAAATGGTTGGGTCAGAGATCGAAGCTTATACTAAACGGTCGAATGAGCTGGCCGTGCTATACCCAACTATGGTGGACCCTCCAGTGAAACGTATTGAGTTGTATCTCAAGGGTTTGGCGCTAGAAATTCAGAGCCATGTGACATCGGCTAATCTTGACAACATCCAAGCTATTCAACGCCTCGCTCATCGTATCACAGATCAGGCAGTGGAGCAGAATAGACTGCCTAAACGTATCAACGCTACTGCTACCGTTACCACTGCTACTACACTTGCTACTCCCAGCGACAACAAGAGAAAATGGGATGGGGATTCTAGCAAGGGGTCAGCTTCAGTTCAGTCACAGGTTCAGTAGCGAAAGACTGACAGTTACTAGAGTCCCAGTCAGCATTCTTCAGGCAGTCACAAGCAGGGCGGATATCGAGGGAACCTCCCAAAGTGTAATAACTGTAACAGACACCACAGTGTCCAGTGTAACAAGGGTCGCTGTCAAAGATGCCTCAAGATGGGTCATAAGGCCAAAGATTGTAGAAGCCCTCGGCCTGCGAACCAGAATCAGCAGCAGCCACAGGCACAGCAGAACCAGCAACAGGGCAACAAGGGGTGTTTTCATTGCGGCGCAGAGGGTCACTTCAAAAGGCACTGTCCTCAGCTAAACAGGAACCAGAACAACAACAACAATAACAACAATCAGGGAAATGGCAACAACAACAACAATGGTGGGAACAACGGCAATGAAGCAAGGGGTCGTGCATTTGTGTTGGGGCAGGGTGATGCCAGAAATGATCCCAATGTAGTTTTGGGTAAGTTTCTTCTCGACGATATTTATGTTACTGTTTTGTTTGATTCGGGTGCGGATACGAGTTATATGTCTTTGAAAATGAGTAAATTGTTAAAATGTACACCAACACCCCTAAACACCAAACATGTCGTAGAACTAGCAAATGGTAAGAGTGTAGAAGCCACGCATGTAGTCAAGGGTTGTAACATCGTTCTAGCGGGTCAGACCTTCTCGATTGATCTTATTCCTATAGTTCTTGGTAGTTTAGACATCGTCATCGGCATGGATTGGTTATCCAAGCAGCAGGCGGAGATCCTATGCAAGGAGAAGATCATTCGTATTCCTCGTGCGAGTAAGGAACCTCTCGAAGTTCAAGGCGACAAGAGTGGTGCTGTGGTTGGCACCATCTCTTTCTTGAAGGCTCAGAAATGTTTACGAAAGGGTCATACTGCCATTTTGGCACTTGTTACTGATGCATCGGCGAAAGAGAAAAGAATAGAGGATATTCCAGTTGTACGCGAATTTCCTCAAGTGTTTCCTGAAGATTTACCTGGTTTACCGCCTCATCGCCATGTCGAGTTTCAAGTCGAGGTAGCTCCAGGAGCAGCACCCATAGCTCGCGCACCGTATCGTTAGCTCCAACTGAACTGGAAGAACTGTCTAAGCAACTACAAGAGCTCTTGGATAAGGGCTTCATTCGTCCAAGCTCTTCGCCTTGGGGAGCTCCAGTACTTTTTGTGAAAAAGAAGGATGGCACTTTTAGGATGTGCATCGACTACCGTGAACTCAACAAGGTGACGGTGAAGAACCGTTATCCTCTTCCGCGCATAGACGACTTATTCGACCAGTTGCAGGGGTCGAGTTACTACTCCAAGATAGACTTGAGGTCAAGGTATCATCAGCTGAGAGTCCGAGATGAGGACGTCTCTAAAACCGCTTTCAGAAATCGCTACGGTCACTACGAGTTTCTTGTCATGCCATTTGGGTTAACGAACGCGCCTGTCGTATTCATGGATCTTATGAACAGGGTGTGCAAACCCTATCTTGACAAGTTCGTCATTGTCTTCATCGACGACATTCTGATTTACTCCAAGAGTCAGGAGGAACACGAGCAGCACTTACGTCTTATCTTGGAACTTCTTCGAAAGGAACAACTGTACGCCAAGTTTTCTAAATGCGACTTCTGGCTTCGTGAAGTCCACTTCTTAGGCCATGTGGGAACAGGGATGGGATCCATGTCGACCCATCCAAGGTAGATTCGATCAGGAACTGGCCTGCACCGCGTACGCCAACGGAAATACGCCAATTCTTGGGTTTGGCGGGGTATTACAGGCGATTCATCAAAGACTTTTCAAAGATCGCGCAGCCGCTTACAATGTTAACACAGAAAGGTGTACCTATCGTTGGGGTAATACACAGGAAATGGCTTTTCAGTATCTAAAGGATAGACTATGCAGCGCACCTATTCTCTCATTGCCAGAGGGCACGGATGATTTTGTGGTCTATTGTGACGCATCGATACAAGGGCTTGGTTGTGTATTGATGCAGCGGGATAAAGTTATTGCCTACGCCTCTCGTCAACTCAAAGTTCATGAACGGAACTACACGACGCACGATTTAGAGCTGGGAGCTGTTGTTTTCGCGCTTAAGATATGGCGACATTACCTGTACGGTACCAAGTGCACTATTTACACCGATCACAGGAGTCTCGAGCATATCTTCAAGCAGAAGGAATTGAATATGCGTCAACGACGATGGGTCGAGTTACTTAATGATTACGAATGCGCCATCAAGTACCATCCAGGCAAAGCCAATGTTGTGGCTGACGCTCTCAGTCGAAAAGACACCTTACCTAGGCGTGTACGAGCTTTACAGCTCACCATTCAGTCTGATCTTCCTGTACAAATACGAGATGCTCAGGTGGAAGCATTGAAACCAGAAAACGTAAAGGCTGAAGCTTTGCGTGGCTCAAGGCAACGGTTAGAACAGAAGGAAGACGGCGCCTACTATACGGCGATTTACGAGAACTTGTGATGGATGAAGCTCATAAGTCTCGCTACTCGGTACATCCAGGCTCGGATAAAATGTACCACGATCTTAGAACTACATACTGGTGGCCTAGCATGAAAGCCCTCATCGCAACGTACATCGGCAAATGTTTGACTTGTGCGAGAGTCAAAACAGAGTACCAGAAACCCTCAGGCCTACTACAACAACCCAGGATACCACAGTGGAAATGGGAAGAAATTTCCATGGATTTTGTTGCTGGCCTACCTAGATCTCAGCGTGGGAATGATACTATATGGGTGATCGTGGACCGACTCACCAAGTCTGCATACTTCCTTGCTATTAAGGAAACGGATAAGTTCTCCACCCTCGCAGACGTTTATCTTAAGGAAGTTATTTCGAGCCACGGGGTGCCCACCTCCATTATTTCGGATCGGGATGCACGATTCACCTCAGAACTATGGCAAGCGATGCACAAAGCGTTTGGCTCTCGTTTAGACATGAGCACAGCTTATCACCCTCAGACGGATGGGCAGTCTGAGCGCACGATTCAAACTCTTGAAGACATGCTTCGGGCATGTGTTATTGATTTCGGCAACGGCTGGGAAAAGCATCTCCCTTTGGTGGAGTTTCGTATAATATCAGTTACCACACCAGCATACATGCCGCTCCATTCGAGGCATTGTACGGACGTAAATGCCGGTCACCTCTCTGTTGGGCAGAGGTGGGGGATAGTCAGATTACAGGTCCAGAAATGGTAGTTGACGCTACAGAAAAGATTGCACAGATACGACAACGCATGGCGGCAGCACGCGACCGTCAGAAAGCCTACGCGGACAAGCGTAGGAAGCCTTTGGAATTTCAGGTCGGGGATCGGGTTTTACTTAAAGTCTCACCCTGGAAGGGTGTGGTTCGTTTTGGCAAACGGGGCAAACTAAATCCGCGGTATGTCGGACCGTTCGAGATCACTGAAAGAATAGGCAAGGTAGCCTACAGACTAAACCTACCAGCTGAACTCGGTGCAGTTCACAACGTATTTCACGTGTCGAATCTGAAGAAGTGTCTGTCAGATGAGACCCTCATAGTTCCTTTTAAGGAACTCACTATTGACAAGCGGTTGCAGTTCGTCGAGGAGCCAGTCGAAATCACGGACCGAGATGTTAAGGTCCTCAAAAGCAAGAGAATCCCTCTTGTTCGAGTTCGTTGGAACTCCCGACGTGGCCCAGAGTACACCTGGGAACGCAAAGACCAAATGAAAGAAAAGTACCCCTAGTTATTCGGAACCAATGCATCCACTACTGAGACTGAAGCTACTACTGCGGAATTTTGAGACGAAATTCCAAATCAACGGGGGGATGATGTGACACCCCAGGAAAACCAGTGAACAAAACAGCTTACCATGCTTCCTCAGTGAGTACGTACCAAATTTCGGGATGAAATTTCTTTTAAGTTGGGGATAATGTGACAACTCGAATTTCCAAGATTTCTATTTCGCATTTATTGCACGTTTATTGATTGTTTAATTGTTTGCTTGCACAATTAGTTTGCTGTGAAACTGTAACGTTTTTGATTCAGTTAAGTATATGTGTTGATTATGAAAGATTTGTCAAATGTATGAATGTGGTGGTGAAACTGTGAACTATTTTGAGATGGGGTGCTATTGTAAATTATAGTACGTAGGGATGCATAGAGTAATTAGTGAAACTCTAATCATTGTTAACCCTAATCCATTTTCACTAATCATTTTCACAAAAACCAAAGCACTGTACTCTCTAATCCTCTCTACAACCATCTTCTCATCATTCTTGGATTCACAAGTTCTTTTGCAACAAGTTTGATTACCAATCCATCTAGAATCGAATCAAGGTAATTGTTTAATCATTGTTTGTGATTGATTGTTGATTGATTGATGCTTGTGAACCTTAGTTCTTCGTATGATGAATCTGAATTTACTGAATTGATTCCTGATTATTGTGTTATGATGAATGATTAGTTGTAAGCCGATAAGATTGTTCACATAATGATTGTTGTAATCATCGATTCCCTACTTATGATTTTTGCAATATGTAAGATTGATTAGGGTTTTTGATTGCATGAATGTTGAAGTGTTACTGTTGTGATGCTGTGAATAGTCTTGGAAAAATCACGTATGTTGTTAGTCCGTGGTTTAGGTCGGAGTTTTGTGCACGATTAAGATTGTCTGAGTTTTATATCTTTATGGTTGTCCGAATTTTAAAACCATAGATCTTGTCTGAGTTTTTACGTAACCATGAAAGGATCCGACTTTAGTATGCTATTAATGGTCCGACTTTCACAGATAAGTTACATGGTCCGAGTTTAAAGCATGAGCCTAGTCCGATCTTTAAACATTTGATGGAGGGGGGTCCGAACTTTGTGAGCCTAAACCCCTTGTCCGTCTTTTAGAGTAGTCAAGGGGTGGTCCGAGTTTTGACACCACCTTGTGTGGTCCGAGTTTCATGTCATGAGTATTGGGCCGAGTTTTAGGCTTTAAAGCCTTGACCGAGTTTTAAACCCTATACCCCCCTTGGTCCGAACTTTAACCCCCATTACCCTTGTCCGAGTTTTGTGACATCTTCTCATGTGCTATCCGAGTTTTGGACAGGGGAAACCCCCCCCCCCCACACTTGTCTGAGTTTAGAAGGGCAAGGCCCTATCTAATGTTGTGTGATGTTCAATTAGAAACAATGAATTGCATATTAGATAATGATTAATCTGTTAAGCTGTGTATGACACCTTGTTAAATCCCTGACTTCGTTATACCCGTGAAGTTTAATAACGCTACTAATGTACTGAGTATCTTAACGGTGACAATTAGATTATCATCCATGTTAGACTGAAATGTGAAAGCAAAGGCGTGACGCATGAATTATGTGAATACGATGAACTGATTACATGATGTATGATTCTATATGTGTATAATCGTATGATACTGAATGCAACTGTATGATTCTGCATGCGTGAACATCCTATGTGATATCATCATGTACACAATAAACACACAAGACACGGTTGCCTGAATGTCAATGATTTGCAAACCCTAATTCGATGCAAACACTTACATCATATCATGTGCAACATATCCTAGGTCGTGTGTAACGGACTTAGACATTTGATAAACCCTAGAGCATAGCATACCGAGCAAACCAAGGTGAGTTCACACCCTTACTAAGGCATGGGATTCCCAAGGGCTTGGGAATGGGATTGAAGGAATGAGATTGACTAGATTCGTACATACACTGTTACTAGACTACCATACCATCGTCCTCGGTTGTGCAGGACACATACGTAAAACCTACGTATACTTGTATTGCTCACTGTCCTCTGGTTGCGAAGGACACTCGCGTAAAACCTACGTGAACTTATACTCACTACTGCCACGGTTGTGTCAGGCACTTACGTAAAACCTACGTAAAACCCCGCGTACCCCTATCCTCCGTTGTGAAGGATTACTTATGTAAAACCTACGTAAACTTGTACGTATTACTGTTCTCGGGATATGTAGAACACTTATGGTTACGAATAGTCTAGTGGTTATACAACATGGGAAGCCCCCACCAATTGAACGTACTATCGGCCCAGTAGAGCCACATGTTACAAACGAATATACTATTATGCATTTACTTTCTGTGAACTCGCTCAACTAGTTGTTGATCCTCTGTTACATGCCTTGCAGGTCGTTAGATACATGGAGCTTGCACAGGGAGGAGCTGGTCGTTGTGGGCTTGGATCGTGATTGTCTTGTTAAACACTTACGACATTTGATACTTTATTATGATGGGTTTTATTTATACGCTTCCGCTAAACTGTGATAACATACTTATGTTTTGGAACACCTTTCATATGGATTTGGTTTGGTTTAAGGGCAATTACTTTTACTATATATATTGTTCTATATGATTGGTGGCTTGATCCTGGTCAGTCACGCTCCCAAGCGGTGATACTCCGCAGGTGGATTTTGGGGGTGTGACACACATAAATCTGAACTATCATAAAATGACCGTCGACCTCTTTAGTGAAGAGAGTGGCATCCACTTTTCCACATATGAAACTCTTGGCTAGTAGGTGTTGAGACAACGTCTCATACCAAGTTCTCGGGGCCAGGTGTAAACCATACAGCGCTTTGTCCAGTAAGTAGACCTTGTTTTTGTGGATTGGGTCAGTGAAGCCCGGTGGCTGACCGACATAAACCTCCTCTTTAACCTTCCCATAAAGAAACGCCGATTTTACATCTAACTTATATACTTTGAATTTCTTCCAAGACGCAAATGCAAGGAAAATTCTGATTGCCTCTAGTCGTGCCACAGGAGCATATACTTCTGTAAAATCAATCCCCTCCTGTTGACTAAAGCCTTGAACAACGAGTCGAGCTTTGTTCCTTACAACAACTCCTCTGTCGTCTTTCTTACACTTAAATACCCATTGCGTATTGATTTTTTTGTGACCATCTGGCAAATCCACTAGCTTCCACACTCCCAGCTTTTCAAACTGACTCAACTCTTCTTGCAACGCAATGACCCAAGAGTCTTCAGTAAGCACCTCTTTGTAAGTTCTCGGTTCGATCTGAGAGATTAAACAACTTAGTGAAAATTGAATTCGTAAAGGTGCTACTGTAGAATAAAAACATGTAAGGCCCTGGTCAATTTGACGTCTCGTGCGAACGCCTGCATGCAATTCTCCTATGATCAACTCCTCTGGATGATATGAAAGAGTCCGCGGCATTACTTTGCTAGGAACATCCACATCGCCTTCCAGATTAGTAACATTGTTCACCAACTTGGTTTATTTGACTTAAATCTTGAATCTGCTCCCCCTCAGAACCTGAATCTCCATGATCAAATATCGGCATGTTTTCAGCTTCTTGATTATCATTATGAGCCGACTGATTATCTTGAGCAACTTCATTTTGTTGGACATCATCGTGTTCACCAGCATTACTCGGACTTGGTTCATCATCATTTGAAGTTTCCCATGGTCGCCTCGAATACTCAGCTGGGAACCTTTGCTGTGACTCGTATTCACGCAAAATATCCAACTCTTCAAAGAAATCTTCTTCTTCTTCTCTCATATCAAACGAATTCCACAACTTGTCATAATGATATCGCCATGAATCTCCTGGATTTTGTGGCGGCATAGTATAACCTTGACATTCAACATTTGCAGCTTCAATAAAAATCTTCTCACTTGGAACGAAGAGACGTCGCGAAGGACTTGAATAACCAACAAATATACCCTCAATGCACTTCAGGCCAAACTTTCCATAAGGCTCTAGAACAGTACATGGTGACCCGAACGGTTCAAGATACTTCAAATTCGGTTTGCGGTTATTGATTAACTCAAAGCATGTTTTGTTGAACTTTTTGACAATGAGAACTCTATTGAGCGTATAGCATGCGGCAGAAACATCTTCAGCCCAAAAATTAATCGGTAACTTTGAATTTGCGAGCATCGTTCTGGCCGTCTCGATTAGTGTCCGGTTTTTACGTTCTATGACTTCATTCTGCTGCGGAGTGTACGAAGCACTAAACTCATGCAAAATTCGTCTTTCATCACAAAATTCTTCCATCTTGCTGTTCTTGAATTCAGTACCATTATCACTTCGAATTCTTTTGATACGCCTTTGGTACAGATTCTCAATCTTCTTGAACAACGCCATCAAACTGTCAAACGTTTCGTCTTTCGTCTTCAAGAAAGAAACCCACGAAAATCCGGAATAATCATCAATAACCACAAGACAATATTTATCTCCCGTAATACTCTTGACATTCACCGGACCAAACAAATCCATGTGAAGTCTCTCCAAGGGTCTTGAGACTAAATTGACTTGCTTTGTAGGGTGTGACTTTTTCTTCTATTTGCCTTTAACACAACTAATGCACTCCCCTTCCAGATGAAAACCTTTGACATGAACTCCAAGAACTAAATCATTGTGCACCAAGTGATTCATTTTTCTAAGATGTATATGCTCCGTCTTCCGGTGCCACAATCTCGATTCTTTTTTCAATTGCTCTGGACACGAAACAATGAGCCTGACCCGTGGTTATAGTAGCTACGCTCATATCCAACACGTACAGATCATTAACTCTCGGTGCCCTCATGATAATCCATTCCTCAGGGATAACAAATCCTGGCTTCAAGATCAAACATTCTTTATCAGTGAAGTGAGTGGTATACATCCTGTCACAGATCTACGAGATACTCAGCAGATAGTTCCCCAGCTCAGCAATGTAGTTAACTCTTTCAAACGTCACAATCCCATTGGATAACGTCCCTTCACCAATAATCCTTCCTCCTTGATTACCCGCAAAACCAAGATAACCTCCATTGATATTCTTCACATCATACAACAATGCAGTCTTTCCTGTCATATGTCGAGACGCTCCACAGTCCATAATCCAGCGTGAAACTAATCTCGGAAGATCCTGCACATATAACAACATGAATTAAACACTTCAATAAAGATGTCGGTTCATGCTTCGCGATCAAGGAAGCTCTGGCAATTCAAACTGTTTAGTGAAACATGGTGTCCACCCAAGCCTCATCAGACTTGGGTGTAGCCTTGACACTTTTAACTCTCGCAATTTGAATTTTAAATTTTTCAGCCTTCAGAGGTGGAAAATTTGCATCATAATCAATCGGAATTGAATCCTCAGAAGGTGAAATCTTTTTCTCAGTTTTCGGCTTCCAAACTTGTTGAGATAATGCAACCCATTTGTAAAATCTGTCATTTTTAGTTACCATTTTCTTTACGGGTTAATTTTTCACTTTGGTGCTGTCATTTTTCACACTCTTTTCCTCAACAACAATTGGTGCTTTACCCTTGTCGTTGTTAGTACATAAACGTCTGTAGCTTCCGTCAGCTTAAAGTCTTTATTATGTTAAGTTGTATAGTTTAATGTATAAGGCGTCAGAATACAGGGTTTAAATTGTAAAAGTGCTACTTTGTAAGCCGATCGGCTAGCCTAGCCGATCGGACAGCCTAACCGATCGAACAGCTGTTCGATCGAGTGGCCCAACCGATCGGTTAGCCTAACCGATCGGACAGCACTTAGCTTATTCTGACTTGCCTATAAATAGAAGTTCTGTCAGCTCATTTAGGACTTTTGAACCTGTCAGTATTCTAGAGAGCTGAAGTCTGTAATCATCAGGAACTTGTATCTTGTCATATTCTTCTATTGAATTGCAGACTGTTGAACATGGAAATCATATGTCTACTTGTATCTATACTAGAATTACTGGATTCCGCACAGTAATCATAGTGTGACATTCATCAACAGGAATATCCCGATCAACCAGGGACCAACAAGTGGTATCAGAGCTATGGATGTTGATTAAAGATACCAGAAGACATATTTCATCGATCTCAGTCAAATTCATGAAGTTTTGAAAGAAGATTCAACTGGATTCAAGCTAAAATCGCTTTGAAAAGAACAAATTTCATCGGAAATTTGTTGACGACATAGATTTCACCGGAAATCTAGCCGATCTTCTCTATATTTCTGAAATTTCTCGCTGATCTTCATCTCTTTCTTCTTAAAACTTGAAAATTTCAAAATTAAGACAGATTTTATGGATAAAACTTGATAAATTTACTATCAATCGGATCGGAATATTAAAATTCACAATCCTATTAAGTTTCATAATCAGATTCAAACAAATTCGTGCTAAAATTGAACAAATTCAATGAAAAACTATATGAACTTGCTGATGTCAGCCGGTCAAATCGATTAGCAAATTCATTCACTTGCTGACGTCATCGATTTGTGTGAAATAACGGTTCAAAGATATTTTGTGAAGATTGTTGCTGACATCATCTTGATAAACCGATCGAACGAGCTGATCGATCGGACAGCATTGTTGATAAAAGAAAGTTTGATAGTTCATCAGATTATTACTCGATCGAACAGCTGATCGATCGAACAGCAGTTGCTTAACCGATCGAGCGAGCTACTCGATCGAACACACTACTCGATCGAATACCCTGTTCGATCCAAGTGTTAGTGTTAAGTGTTTTCAAGAAGTCAAAATTTTTCTAAGTGTTTGTCTGATTTTACAGGAACATTCAAAATGGATGACATATTCACAAATCCTTTTAGTGATATGTATGGTTTCACTGTAAGCTCAGGAGGTTCAGGAAATGATGATTCTACATCAAACAATACCAACACAAATCAAATCAAAGAGAAAAAGAAGGAGGCATGGGAATCAGAAAGCGCATTTGGAACTTTTAACCGTCCTCCAAAGTTAATAGCTATTGAAGATTATACAAGATGGGCAATAAAGTTTGAGGAATGGCTGATGGCGTTTGCTTTCCCAAGCTGGAAAAGCATGAAAAATGGGTATGCTGCGGGTAAAAACAATGGTGAAGCATTGAGAAACACTGAAGAGATTGATCTATTTGTTGCAGAACAGAAATGTGTAGCACTACTGTTTCAATCTGTCAGGGAAGATATTATTTCACTAATCAGCTACACCAACGCCAAAGATTTGTGGGATAAACTGGGAAAGAAATGTTTGGGCAGTAAAGAAATCTTAAAGAACAAAACTAAACTACTAAAAAAGGAGTTTGATATGTTTAGTTGCTTCAAAAATGAGTCAGTCTGCAAAATGATCGAACGTTTTGGTCATCTTAAATTGGAACTTGCACGCCATAATATCAACTATCCTGATGAGGAGATAGTTGATAAACTGTTCGATTCTTTACCTGATGAAATGGACTGGAGGTACTATGCTTTGATGCTAAAAAACACCATTCCGCCAGAAGAACTAAAACCAGATGTAGTGATTGAACGACTGGAAAGCCATGAGCTGGAACTGAAGAAAACGTACAAAGTCAGTCACTCATATCAGCAAAATCCAGATCTATACTATCCCAAAAGTTTGATGCCCAAAGCTTCATCACCGAAAACCGCATTTTCTGCCGAAAACATCTCTCCAGCTCCTAAAGAAAATCAAAGCAGCTCAAACAAAGAAAGTCACAGTGGATATCATAGTAGTTCTACTCCTACCTCTACTGCCTCGATAAATCGTTCTGACTCAAAGTTCTCATGTAATATTGCTATTGATCTCAAGAATATGCAAAACTTTGATGAAGAATCTGTCAAGCAACAGATGGTCTTTTTAGCATCTGTGCTAGAATCCTATGAGGGGCTGATTGCTGGTAAAATTGGGAATACTAATCTGACAAAAGAAGACTATGATCAGATAGATCCCGAAGAGATGGAGTTAATTGATATCCAATGGGCGATGGCGAGTGCAGTGCGTCGTGCACAACGCTTTATGGAGATAACGGGTAGAAAAACAATCGGCGGTCCATCAACAAAGCTGGGATTTGATAAATCAAAGGTGAAGTGTTTCAAATGCAAACAGAAAGGCCATTTCAAACGAGAGTGCCGAAATGCATATGTTGAAGAATCTGAGAATCCATTCAATGATGATTACTACAAGAAAGCTATCTATCATCAGAATAAGTCCGAACCGCCAAGAATAAAGCAATCTGAAGACAACAAAGGAAAATCCAGAGCCTTGGCAGTGATTTACGATGATGAAGGATATGATTGGAGTAAGGAAGTGTTACCTGAAGATGATGCTATTGGTTACGCGTTTATGGCAAGTCACAATGAACCAATTCAATGGAAAGATAATCGTACAGAAGAACAAAAGTACGAATATCGAAAAATGGTTGCTGAAGCAAAGATCATCCGACTCTCAGGTGTCTATCTAGAGGCAAAACGTGCAAACCGATGGGATCCAGATAGAGAGTGTTATTTGGATGAATATGGTAACATTGCTGTCGACGACAAGAAGATAGACATTGAAGCCATTATCCAAGAATACAAAGAAGAGGATGAGTACTGGCAACACAAATGGTGGGGTACACCAACATCGATAATGGTTGAGGAAGAAAGAGAGAAAGAGAGAAAAGAAAAGGAGAAGAAAGAAGAGCCTGTGGAAATCGACACTGGGTTGATCAACACTGCACAGGAGATGACAGCTGAAAATTTGAGAGAAATGGCTGATAAAGTGCTTGCAGCCAAAGCACTTGAGGTAGATTCTACTCCTACTTCTGAGTCAAAGAAACAGGTCAGTCAAACTAAGTCATCAACTGTGTCAGGTAATAAAAACAATTGCAATACTGATTGCAAAAGTTGCAATAAACAATGCAACTTTTGTACAACAGTCACATATCTCAATGGGGAGAAAATCAAGAATCTAACAAATGATGTTAGAAAACTTGAAAGTCAAATTCTTGATTGTGACAAAGAATCAAAAGAATCAGCTGAACAAATAAAAGAATTAAAAACTGAAAACCAGAAAATCAAAGCTGAACATGACAAAATTTTTCTTGAAAGCAGAAATGTTGTTGAAAAATTTGAAAAATTGAAAAAAAATTGTTAAAGACAGTGATGATAGAAATGGAAAAACAACTATGGAAAACGAGCATTTAAGAGCTGTTTTGAGATTAAAAGAGGAAACAATCAACAAACAACTGGATGAAATTGCCAAATTAAAACTGAAGGTTCAAGAAAGTGAAATTGAAAATGAAAGAATTCAGTTAAAATTAAACAGCTATAGCTCAGCTAGCTTTGTTTTGCAGCACATAGTTCCCAAACCCATAGGGAAAAACAAAGCTGGTGAAGATGTGTTTTCTGATGGAACGGGTGTAGGGTTTCACAAAGTTCCACCGCCAATCTTAGACAATTACACGAAAAAGCAGTCTAGTTTGGTGGAAATTGAAGAAGAAAATGGTGTTACACTCCCTGAGAGTATTGATGTCACGTTCACGTCTTCCAATGACGAGGGTGTCCAAAATGATGTGGTGAAAAGTGTGGTAGATAATGTGCTTAAACCAGATTGTGACACTTCTGAGGAGGATGGTTGTTTTCTAGACAAATACATTCCGAAACAAAAATCCAAAAGCAACTTACATGATGAATCTGATCTTGTCATGTACAAGATGTCAGGATCGGATAAGTTGTTTTCGGATTCTGAGTTTCCATTAGAGAATGTTAATCTGAACAAATTGACAAAAGTGTTTAAATTGGTTGAAGTCGAGTTGTCAACAGTAAACACTCGAAAAGTTGAGAGGGTTAACAACAGGAAAACTGCCTTTCCATCACGTGTTCACAATAATAACAACAGAAACTGGTCAGGTGGTTATCAGGGGGGTAAATCATTTCAGAAAAGATTTGATCAAAATAAAAAATATGTCAAAAAGAAAACATTTGTGAACAGTTCAAGTTCACTTGATGAGGAAGAACAGAAAATCTTTTCAAAATCTAACAAAGAATTTTTTGAGAAGAAAGCCTCACAAATTCAGTCTGAAGGCACAAGTCAAGTAGTTGATACTCGTACTTGCTTTAAATGTGATCAAGTTGGTCATATTGCACGAAAGTGTACTTTTGTAAAACCTAAGACTGAAATTGTGAAGGTTCAACAAAGAAAAGATGACAAAAAGGGAAAAGCACCGATGTATGTTGAGAAGAAAGTTGTTCAAACTAACAACTTGAAAGAAAAATCTAAACCCGTGAAGAAGTTGGTACCTAAACAAGATAAATTTTATAAGCGGGTTGCAGAAACTCAACAAGTGTGGAAACCAAAAGTTGTAACAAAAATTGAGAAGAAGGTCTCAATTCCTGAGGTGAAAAATGCTGAAGAATCAATGAAAATTGATTATGATGCAAATTTTCCACCTCTTAATGCAAAGAATTTCAAAATTCAAGTTGCAAAAGTCACAGTTGCCCCTAAGGCTGATGAGGCCTGGGTGGACACCATGTTTGACTAAACAATTTGAATTGCCGGAGCTTCCTGGATTGTGAAGCATGAATCGGCATCTTACTTGAAAGATTGTTTAAATGATGATTTGTTCTATGTGTAGGATCTTCCACAACTAGTATCCAGATGGATTATGGATAGTGGAGCATCAAGACATATGACGGGGAAGACCGCATTACTATATGATGTAAATAACATAAATGGTGGTTATGTGGGCTTTGCGGGAAATCAAGGTGGAAGGATCATAGGTGAAGGAACATTATCGAACGGGGTTATAACGTTTGAAAGAGTCAATTACATCGCTGAGTTGGAGAATAATCTGCTTAGTATTTCACAGATTTGTGACAGGAAGTACACGACTCACTTCACTGACAAAGAATGTTTGATCTTAAAACCTGGATTTGTGATACCCGAGGAATGGATCATCATGAGAGCACCAAGGGTAAATGATCTATATGTGTTAGATATGAGTGTTGCTACAACTACCACAGGTAAAGCTCATTGTTTTGTATCGAAAGCAACAGAGAAAGAATCACGTTTATGGCACAGGAAAATGGGACATATCCATCTAAGGAAAATGAACCATTTGGTGCATAACGATCTAGTTCTGGGTGTAAATATTAAAGGATTCCATCTGGAAGGGGAATGCATAAGTTGTGTCAGAGGCAAACAAAAGAAAAAGTCTCATCCCTCAAAACAAGTCAATTCAGTCTCAAGACCATTGGAACGACTTCATATGGATTTGTTTGGTCCAGTGAATGTCAAAACCATAACAGGAGATTCCTACTGCCTAGTCGTGACTGATGATTATTCCAGATTTTCGTGGGTAATGTTCCTGAAAACAAAAGACGAAACCTTTAATAGCCTAGTGGTGTTGTTCAAGAAGATTGAGAACCTGTATCAAAGACCGATATGTAGAATTCGAAGTGACAATGGTGCAGAGTTCAAAAACAGTAAGATGGAGGAGTATTCTGATGAAAAAGGTATATTACATGAGTTCAGTGCTCCATACACTCCTCAACAAAATGGAATTGCAGAACGCAAAAACCGGACGCTAATCGAGACAGCCAGAACGATGCTTGCAGATTCCAAATTACCAATAAATTTCTGGGGAGAAGCTGTTTCGGCTGCATGCTATACACTCAACAGAGTTCTTACTGTGAAAAGATTTAACAAGACATGTTTCGAGTTGATCAATAAACGCAAGCCAAATCTGAAGTATCTAGAGCCGTTTGGGTCACCCTGCACGGTTATAGAGCCTAATGGGAAGTTTGGTACAAAGAGCTTTGAAGGAATCTTTGTTGGTTACTCAGGTCCTACACGGAGAGTCTTTGTTCCAAGTGAGAAGCGTATTATTGAAGCAGCAAATGTTGAATGTCAGGGATATACTATGCCGCCTCAAAATCCAGGTGATTCATGGCGTTACAACTATGATAGACTTTGGGGATCGTTTGACATGAGAGAAGAATCAGAAGAGGAAGAAGATTTCTTTGATGAGCTGGATGTTTTTCGTGAATATGAATCATCGCTCAGATTTCCAGCAGAATATTCTAGAAGACCTAGTGAAACTTCAAATGACAATGAAGCAGGTCCTAGCAATACTGGTGATCATGAAGATGAAGTTGCTCCTGGTAATCAGTCAGTGGTAAATGATAATCAAGAAGATGAAAATATGCCAGTGTTTGATGATAGTGATTCAGACCTTCAGGGGGAGCAAATCCAGGTATTAAGTCAAACAAACCAAGTCAGTGAGCAAGATGCTGAACAGAATGTTACAAATCTAGAAGGAAACGTAGATGTTCCAGATGAAGTGATGCCTCGAACTCTTTCGTATCATCCAGAGGAACAGATCATAGGAGATTTGCAATCAGGAGTTCGCACCAGACGTCAACTTGACCAGGGCCTTTCAAGTTTTTATTCTTCAGTAAAGTCTTTACAAGATGAATTCTCAATATGTTGTTTTATTTCGCAGATAGAACCTCGCACATACAAAGAGGCACTTACTGAGGATTCCTGGGTCAACGCGATGCAGGAAGAGCTGAATCAATTTGAAAAATTGAAAGTTTGGAAGCTGGTGGATCTACCTGAAGGTTATCGGAAAATAAATACCAAATGGGTTTTTAAGTGTAAGAGGGACGACAGAGGAGTAGTAGTCAGAAACAAAGCTCGGCTTGTCGTTCAAGGTTTCAGTCAACAGGAGGGGATTGATTTTACCGAGGTATACGCTCCTGTAGCAAGACTTGAAGCCATCAGGATCTTTCTAGCATTTGCATCATGGAAGAATTTCAAAGTGTATCAGCTTGATGTAAAGTCGGCCTTTCTATATGGCAAAGTGAAAGAGGAAGTATATGTGGGACAGCCACCGGGGTTTGTCGATC
Source organism: Helianthus annuus (assembly GCF_002127325.2). Taxonomy (NCBI): domain Eukaryota; kingdom Viridiplantae; phylum Streptophyta; class Magnoliopsida; order Asterales; family Asteraceae; genus Helianthus; species Helianthus annuus. The sequence continues at coordinate 175,902,063 of NC_035449.2, forward strand.
CACATCACTCAAACAAAGTGTATCTTTTGGATAAAGCTTTATATGGCTTGCACCAGGCCCCGAGAGCCTGGTATGAGACCTTGTCTCAGCACTTGCTAGCCAATAACTTCGTTCGGGGAACAATTGATGCTACTCTCTTCACAAAGATTGTCGACGGACACTTGCTGATAGTTCAGATTTATGTGGATGACATAATTTTCGGGTCAACCAACGAAAACTTGTGCAAAGATTTTGAGCAAGTGATGAAGCAGAAATTCGAAATGTCGTCAATGGGGGAAATGAAATTCTTTTTGGGGTTACAAGTTGATCAACTTCCTGAAGGAATTTTCATACACCAAACGAAGTACGTCCATGATATTCTAGAGAAATTCGGAATGTCAGACTCTTCACCGGCTGCAACCCCACTAGCAACAAATCATGGGATTCACCCAGATCTCACCGGAGACAGGGCAGACGAAAGATTATATCGATCCATGATTGGTTCCTTGATGTATCTAACTGCTTCTCAGCCCGACATTATGTACCCAACATGCCTCGCAGCTAGATTTCAATCTAACCCTAGAGCATCGCACTTGATCATTGTGAAAAGGATACTACGCTACCTGAAGGGAACTCCATCGTTGGGGTTATGGTATCCTAGAAAAGGCGATTTTACTCTCGAGGGGTATTCCGACTCGGATTTCGGATGCTGCAAACAAAATGCTAAATCAACAACTGCAGGATGCCAGTTCTTTGGACCCCGCTTGGTCACCTGGCAGTGCAAGAAACAAACATCTGTTGCGCTATCCACATGTGAAGCAGAATATGTATCTGCAAGCAGCTGCTGTTCTCAAATCCTGTGGATACAGCAACAAATGCGCGATTACGGTTTGCAGTTTCTTAACACTCCTATTTTTGTTGATAACGAGGCTGCAATTAACATAACTAAAAATCCGGTACATCACGCTAAAACAAAACATATAGAAATTCGTCATCACTTTATTCGCGACTGCTTCGAGAAAAAGTTGATACGAATCGAGAAAATCCACACTGATGAGCAAAAAGCTGATCTGCATACCAAAGCTTTTGACAGAAATCGTTTTAAATATCTTTTAAAACTAAATGGTATGATGCTCTTTTCAGTGACGGATGGAATTGTAAGCGTTGATGCAGAAACCACTGTGGATGATGATGATAAACAATCTGCAATGGTTTATCGTCTTTTTACATGTTTTGGTCTTTAGGGGGAGATAGATATATTTGTAAATATATTCTTTTAGAAAAGCCAAAAACAGTAAAAATTTAAAAAGCCAAAAACATGATAAAGTTCTCAAAATATCAAAAACAATAGAAAATGAAAAAGAGAGTTAGTGTATAAAGGGAAATATCAAAAACAATAAAAAATGAAAAAGAGAGTTAGTGTATAAAGGGAAAATGATAGTACATTAGTTTAACAGTTATCGTATGCTAAAGATTTGTACAGTATAAAGATTTAAACAGAATACTGATGATATGAGGATAAATTTTAAACACATTTAGTAGATCTATTCGGGATATAAACATTAATATATAAACTTGCAAGATTTGTGGGGAACACTACTTGGATATATAGGTAACCCCTGAAATTTCGTTTGAAAGATTTCATATTCTAAAATACTAGGTGTTTCTACTAAAGTGATGTCTGGGGTATTATTTCGGGACTTCTGCTGAACGGTAGTTCTGACCTAGTCCCTGGATAATGCTTTGCAGTAAATGCTTGAAACATAGCATTCTAGCCCTCAATGATTAGACAATAAAATTGATAATCATCTGTTGTAGCTGAAAAGATCCTCTAAAGGGGACATACTGCTAAGTCGAAACTGATATCTCTCTGCTGAACGGAAGTTCTGACCTGAGATCCCTCAGTTCTCGCATTCCCTAAATTATGTACAGATATCATCTTAGTATATTCATCTGTAGATTAGAATTTTGGAATACTGGATACGGGAGTATATTCAAGAGGTGGGACACATGATAGTGCTAAGTTCTTAAAACATCTAAGTCATATCCTGAATATTTTGAAAAATTGTGTTGAAAAATTTTAAATCTATCTAAGTAAAATGTTTAAGTCTAAATATGAAATAAATCTTAACGGTACTGATAACTGGTCTGATAAACTAATATGATTCCCTAACACGCTCGTCAAAAAGATGTTTGTAAATAGATTTACTTTCATTCCTGTTAATATTTCAGTTTTCTTTTGATCTATTTCATGCATTGAAAATACAAAAATTTACTTTACATTTCTACTTTATTTTAGACAAACCAAGGTAGAAAGTTTATTATCAGATTCACAGTCTGATGCAAATGCAGAAAGTTGATCCTGTACTGAAAAGACGGGTTGGGAGCTAATCATTTCACCAACAGAAAGTTTTGAAAAATCAAAATACAAGTTCATTAATTTGTAACTTGTAAATTTTCAGAAAAATCATTGTAAAACAATCAGTGTGTTTTGCTTCAGGTCAACCAAGGTCATTAAATTGAACTTGGTAGACAAATTAAGTTTCTAGGGTCATTAACTTGGACCTAGGTGCTTAAATGGATTTCTTTTTCACTGATAACATATGAAAAGGTTCAAAATCTTAAAAGGTTCAAAATCTTAAAAAGTTCAAAATCAGAAGAAGGGTCAAAAACTATTCGAGTGAAGTGGTCATGTGGCTTGGATCGAACAGTCTAACCGATCGGCTAGCCTAGCCGACCGAATAGGCCACTCGATCAGGTCATACCTATAAATAGGCAGTCAATGCTTCTAGAAACCTTTTCACTCTTCGCTCGAACAGACTGATATCTTTCACTCGATTCATTGTTCTTGAAGATTCTTGATTTCTTTACATTTTACATTTGTTTTGTTGGCTCACTCATCATTACAAATGGTAAAGGTATGTCATTTCATCTTTGAATCAGTGTTTTCATTCATGTTTTTAAACTGATTGATGTTCTTCATTGAGTCGGACATAAAAATCAAGATTAGGAAAGATTAAGAAAGTGTTAGATGAATCTGAGAATAGGGTTTTGATCGGAATCACATGATCTACAAGTTTACCGGTTTAGTTTTTGCAAAATTTTGATTAAACTTGTTAGATCTAAGATTCTCCTTTGCGACAGTCGGAACTTTGGTTGACAATTTGAACAGGTTTTTGGTTGTTTTAGAAGATAATAATCATAGGGTTTTGATGTCGATATCATGAAGAATGATAATCTGTGTTCAATTTTGTGATATTTGTTAGGTTGTTCTTCGTGATTATTTGAATGTTCTTCATGATGAAGATGTTGCTAGCCGATCGGCTAGACCAGCCGATCGAACAGCATCATGTTTCATTTATGAGTTATGTTTGAATCTTTTGCTTATCTGCTTTGAAATGTGTGCCATGATATATTTTGTCATTGTTTAAAGTGTTAGAGTGAATCTGATGTGTGTTGTTCTTGCTTAGTCATTTGCTAGCCGATCGAACAGCAAATGCTAGCCGATCGAACAGCAAATGCTAGCCGATCGAACAGAAAATGCTAGTCGATCGAACAGCATTACATTTCCTCATAAATGCATGAATTTCTTGGTTAATCATTCAAGTAGTAAAATGCTAACCGATCGAACAGTATTTTACTAGCCGATCGAACAGCAATTTGCTAATCTTTTGCATATCTCATTGCTAACCGATGGAACAGGATTTTGTTAACCGATCGAATAGCAACTTGCTAACCGATCGAATAGCATAATTCTAGTCGTTTGAATAGCATTGTTTGATGATCTTAGATATCTTGCATAAGTCTCTTTGCTAACCGATCGAATAGTGTTTGCTAGACGATCGAGTAGACCACTCGATCGATCAGTCCACTCGATCGAACAGCAAAGTACTTTCAACACATCATTCTTAGCCGATCGAACAGCAAATCTTATTCGATCGAACAGGCCATTCGATTCACTGCTCTATCACTCTTAATGTTTCAAGTGTTAGAAAATTTTTAAAATTATGACAAGTATGAGTCTCTATATCTAATGGTTAAACATTTTCACAGGGACGAGGAAAAGACACTGACAAAGGACACAATGTTCCATGTGCAATTGATGCTGAATCTACAAAAGGAACAGCAGAAAAAATGGCTAAGTCCTTAAGAAAAAGCAGAATTGCTAAGGCATTGTCTGATACAACAATAGTTTATGAATCTCATGTTAGAAGATTCTGGGACACTGCAAGGTATGAAGAAAAGGATAATACAATTCATGCAGTAGTCAAGAAGAAAGATGAAAGTAACAAGGATATTGATGTTGAAGTAATGGTCGGAGTAGGTGATGTAAGAAGGGTTCTTGATTTACAAGATTCTGACAATGATCCGACAATCATGTCAGAACGTCTTGCTAAAGGTCTATGGTGTAGACTGGGATTTACATCACACATCAATGGAAAAATGTTCAAAAGGAATTTCTCAAGACAATACAGATATTTAATGCATTGCTTAGTGCACTCCCTATCTCACAGAAAGGGAGCTTATGATGAGGTATCTGACTACATAATGAACATTGTTGTGAGTCTTGTGCTGAACAGGAAATACAATATTTCACAAGTGATCTTTGAGTTTCTAAAAGAAAATTGTTTAGCTGGAAAAGACAAATACATCATGTATCCAAGATTCATAATGATGATCTTGGATGACAAAGTTAAGGATTTGCCAAAGGATGAGGATGATATTATGGCAATGGGTGAAGTGAATAAGACTACTATTCTGAGAATCACAAAGGTGAGAAGGATGTTACACTTGATGTCAAACCGCCAAAGTGTTTGAAGAGCATGCCTTTAAGAGCTATAGAGCAGGATTTTTATGATTTGTTTCAAGCTTGGCTCTATAATCCTTCTACTGCTGAAGCTGTGATCTCTTTGTATGATAAAGATACTGGTGAAGCTAGAAGAATTTGTATTCTAGACCCGATGTGGCTGGTAAATTGCTCAAAGAAAGACATAGATTGCTTGTTTGTCAACAAGATAATCTATGACAAGAAAGACAAAGCCATTGCTCAGCAGTACCAGAGTGTAGTTGATGTCTGTTTTGCTAAAGAAATCAACTCTGGTAAGAACTGGAAAACCTCATGGAGAGAACTAGAGGTTGATGAATTTCTAAAGGAGTACAAAAGAAGTTTAAGATCCAAAGAGATTCAGAGAAAAGCTGCTGAGAGGGGAAGAAGAAATCTTGGGTTTGTACCTCCTACTGATCAGACACCCATAGAGTCTGAAGAGAACAAGATCCCTAAGTGGGACAGAAAAAGAGATGGTGATCCAGTTTACAGAAATTGGTGGATAACAGAGGGCAGACACAAGAGAAGACAAATGTTAGCTGAACGAGAAGAGAAGAGAAAACAAAAGGCACGAGATAGAAGACGCAACAGGAAGTGATCTAGACTTTGCTGGAAGGAACTACAGCTACATCCGAGGGGGAGTCTGTTAGTACATAAACGTCTGTAGCTTCCGTCAGCTTAAAGTCTTTATTATGTTAAGTTGTATAGTTTAATGTATAAGGCGTCAGAATACAGGGTTTAAATTGTAAAAGTGCTACTTTGTAAGCCGATCGGCTAGCCTAGCCGATCGGACAGCCTAACCGATCGAACAGCTGTTCGATCGAGTGGCCCAACCGATCGGTTAGCCTAACCGATCGGACAGCACTTAGCTTATTCTGACTTGCCTATAAATAGAAGTTCTGTCAGCTCATTTAGGACTTTTGAACCTGTCAGTATTCTAGAGAGCTGAAGTCTGTAATCATCAGGAACTTGTATCTTGTCATATTCTTCTATTGAATTGCAGACTGTTGAACATGGAAATCATATGTCTACTTGTATCTATACTAGAATTACTGGATTCCGCACAGTAATCATAGTGTGACATTCATCAACAGGAATATCCCGATCAACCAGGGACCTACAGTCGTCAACTTTCTTCTTTTGAATTTTCACAGTTTCAATCTTAGGCTTCACGTTGGTACACTTTCGTGCAATATGACCAACTTGATTACATCTGAAGCATGTTCGAGTATCAACCACTCGACTTGTGCCTTCAGACTGAGCCTGTGAAGCTCTCTTCTCAAAGAATTCTTCATTTGATTTTGAAAAAAATTATTTCTCTTCATCAGCAAGTGAACTCGAACTATTTACAAACTTTTTCTTTTCAACAAACCTTTTGTTTTGAACATTTTTCTTTTGATAACTCTTACGACCCTGATAACCACCTGACCAATTGTTTCGATTTTTGTTATTATAAAAACGTGATGGAATAACAGATTTCTTGTAGTATGATTTATCTTTTTCAAAATTCATTTGTCTCTTTGTTTGACTCAAACTGTTCACTTCTGACAACTCAACTTCAACCAACTTGAAAACATTTGTTAACTTTTTCACATTCACATTCTCAATGGGAAACTCTGAATCCGAATACAACTTATCAGATCCCGACATCTTGTACATGACAAGAGTAGGTTCATCATTTATGTTGCTTTTTGACTTTTCTTTCGGAATGTATTTATCTAAGAAACATCCATCATCTTCAGCTGAATCAGACATCAAAACACTTTCAGCTGTACTCTTAACAATCTCTATCTGAACACTATCATCAGATGATGAAGAAAAAGTAACATCAATGTTCTCTGGAAGTTTAACTTCATTCTCTTCCTCGATTTCAACCTACCCAGATTGCTTTTTCGTATAATTTTCCAAAATCGGAGGTGGAACTCTATGAAAACCCACCCTAGTTCCATCAGAATAAACATCTTCGCCTGCTTTGTTTTTCCCGATTGGTTTTGGAATAATGTGTTGCAAAACAAAGCTTGCGGAGTTGTAACTGTTAAGCTTTAACTGGATTCGCTCATTTTAAATTTCAGCCTCTTGAACATTAAGTTTCAATTTAGCGATTTCATCCAGTTGTTGGTTGATTGATTCTTCTTTTAATCTAAGCACAGTTTTTAGTTGAACATTTTCTTTATAAGTTTTGCCATTTCGATCATCATTATCTTTCATTATGCTAATCCTCTCATTTTCTTGTCTAATCCTCTCATGACCAGTTTTAGTTAAACATTTTCTTTACGGTTTTCAAGAACTAACTTTTCATTTTCTTGTCTAATTCTCTCATGATCAGTTTTATCATTTTCAATTTTGTTAGTTAATTCTTTTATCCGTTCAGTTTAAGCTTTAACCATCTTGTCACGATCAAGAATTTGTTTCTCAACGTTTCTGACTTTCGCTGTCAGATCTTCTACCTTCTTACCGTTGAGATACGTGATCGTATTACAAAATTTGCATTCTTTGATGCAATCTTTGCAATCAACATCCCCATTAACTTTCTTACCTGATTCAGTAATTGACGTGTTTGAACTGACCTGGCTTTTAGACTCAGAGACGGATTTAGAATTTTCCTCAATCGCCTTAGCTGCCAGCACCTTGTCAACTATCTTTCTGAGATTTTCAGCAGTCAACTCCTGAGTAGTGTCAATGATCCCAGTATCAACCTTCTTTGACTTCTCTTTCTCTTCTTTCTCCTTCTTCTCTTTCTCTTCTTTCTCTTTCTCGTTTCCAGTTCCCCACCATTTATTCTGCCAGTAATCATCATCATCTTTTAACTCTTTGATTATGGCCTCTAAATTAAGAGTGTTGTGATCAATAGCAATGTTTCCATGTGGGTCAAGATAACACTCCCTATCTTGATCCCATCTATTTGCTCTTTTTGCCTTCAAAAAGATACCAAATATTCTGATCTTTCTGTTTGTGGCCAACAACCTTCTGTAATTATACTGATGTTCTTCAGTTCTATTGTCTTTCCACGGAACAGGTTCATTCTTTGCCATGAAAGCGTATCCAACCGCATCTTCTTCCGGTAGCAGTTCACTCCAGTCACAACCCTCATCATCATAAATCACCGCAAGAGCTCTAGATTTCTCTTTGTTCTCTTCAATCAGCTTCATTCTTTGCGGCTCCGATTTGTTTTGATGATATATCGCCTTCTTGTAGTAATCTTCCCTGAACAGGTTCTCAGACTCATCAGCATATGGTTTCTACACTCAAGCTTGAAGTGACCTTTCTGCTTACACTTGAAGCATGTCACCTTGGACTTGTCAAACCCCGTCCACCAATTGACTTTCTACCGGTTATTTCCATGAAGCGTTGTGCTCGACGAACAGCACTGGCCATGCACCACCTTATATCAATTAATTCGATTTCTTCAGGATCTATTTGATCATAGTCCTCTTTTGTTAGGTTAGTCTTGCCAATCTTCCCAGCTACAAGGCCTTCATACGATTCCAATACTGACGCTAGGAAAACCATCTGCTGCTTAGCCGACTCCTCTCTGAAATTCTGAGCATTCTTCATGTCTACAGCGATGTTGCAGTGAAACGAGTTCTTTGCCTCAGACTGGTTTGAATTTGGTTTGAATTTGATGAAGATCCACTGTGATAACCACTGTGATATTCACTGCTTTGACTTTCTTTGTTCGGTGTGGAGACATTCTCAGAAGAAAATGCAGTTTTGGGAGAATTGTTCTTTGGCATCATGCTCTTTGGATAATACAAATCCAAGTTCTGCTGGTACGATGAGTGATTGACTTTGTGTTTCTTCTTCAATTCCAACTCATGACTCTCGAGTTTCTCAATCAGCAAATCTACAGTTAACACTTCTGGCATCTTGATAGTATTTTTCAACATTATCGCATAATATTGCCAATCCATCTCGTCTAGCAACGAATCGAACAATTTGTCTACTAGCTCATCTTCAGGATACATAATTTCATGTCTAGCTAGTTCCAGCTTCAGGTGCCCAAACCTCTCGATCATTTTTAAAACTGATTCATTCTTTAACACCCGAACAAATCAAATTCTTTTCTAAGAAGTTTGTTTTTGTTTTTCACGATTTCAGTACTTCCTAAACATTTCTTTTCTAACTTTTTCCAGATATCTTTTGCACTAGAGTATTCGATCAGAGAGATTATATCTTCACGAACAGATTGAAACAGCAGTGCAATACATTTCTGCTCAGCAACAAACGACTCTATTTCATCAGATGTTGATAAAGTTTCACCCTCTTTGCCTCCATTATCGTATCCATTTTTGAGACTCTTCCAGCTCAGAAACGCTAAAGCCATTAACCAATCTTCGAATTTCTTTACCCACCGACTATACTCCTCGATAGCCATCAACTTCAGTGGTTTGTTGTAAGTTCCGAAGCACTTTCAACCTCCAAAGCATCCGACAATTTCTTCTTGGCGTTTGGCGGGTTCTCATTGTTGTTGCTTGTAGGTGTATCATCTCCCGAATTTCCAGCAAATGTGTAGATGTCGCTAAACGGGTTCAAGAAAATGTCATCCATCTTGAATGTACCTGAAAGATCAGCAAACACTTAGAAAAATTTATGAATTTTTTAAAAATAGTGATTTCTAGCGAAATCACCTATGAGCGAAATCAAGATGTACTCTCGAGCGAAATCAAAAATGTCGTTCGAGCGAAATCAGCTATTGACTAATAAGCGAAATCAACAAATTATGTCCCTACGAGGGAAATCAGAAAATGTCTAAGAGCGAAATCAGAAAATTTAAGTCCTTATAAGCGAAATCAAGCAATTACAAGCGAAATCCTTCGTTGTCTGTAAAAGCGAAATCAAGTTTTTAGCTATTTTTCACCATTTTTAGTCCGAATTTTAACCTGATTCTTTCTAGGGTTTGTTATTTTTATGTTTTACACGTTATATTCGAAATTCAGTCCATTTCAACCATAGGAACCAGTTCAAATCTGAAAAGTATGAGAAGAAATGAGTAGAAGTTAGAGAATCTGGTAGAATCAAGCTGTAGTAGTATGAACTCCTCGTCCTGAGCTCTGATAAATTGATTTTAATTTGTTCGTTTAAATGTGTTCAGCCGAAACAATATAGAATCTATCAATTTCAATTAATGTGTTCATGTGAAATCAGTACTGTCACGTTTAAAGCGGAATCGGGATTTGAACTTTGAGCGGAATCAGAATTTAAAGTTTCGGGCAAAATCAGATGTGATGTCTTATGAGCAAAATCGGATTGTAAGCTATTTTGAAGCGAAATCAAACAAGATCTTTCAAGCGAAATCAGACTTTTACTGATTTCGAGCGAAATCACACGTAAAATTTCGAGTGAAATCTGATTTTTGACGCGAAATCGGACCGAAAACCTTCGATTTCTCCTAAACGGCTAGGAGTTTGAATCTGAAATTTGGTAGGGTTGTATATCAAGTGTTTTTGCACAACATATCAAAAATTCACTCGATTTGGACCGTAAAAACACGTTCAATTTGACGAAAACAGTGAAAATTGTGATAAAAGTGAAAAAATGAAGAAATAGATGAAATTCAGATCTGAAAACGCTGTAATCTGGTACGAATCTTGTTGTTTGGTCAAAGCAATCGAGCTCCTGCTCTGATACCACTTGTTGGACCGTTGTTTGACCCGAAAAAGTCAGTTAAGGCAGTTCATCTTCAGATATAAAGTCGGAATCAATGTAAATGAAGTTACACAGCTGTTCCTCTTAATTTCTTCTTCATAAACACTTTCAAGAACTAACTTTTCATTTTCTTGTCTAATCCTCTCATGATCAGTTTTATCATTTTCAATTTTGTTAGTTAATTCTTTTATTCGTTCAGTTTAAGCTTTAACCATCTTGTCACGATCAAGAATTTGTTTCTCAACGTTTCTGACTTTCGCTGTTAGATCTTCTACCTTCTTACCGTTGAGATACGTGATCGTATTACAAAATTTGCATTCTTTGATGCAATCTTTGCAATCAACATCCCCATTAACTTTCTTACCTGATTCAGTAATTGACGTGTTTGAACTGACCTGGCTTTTAGACTCAGAGACGGATTTAGAATTTTCCTCAATCGCCTTAGCTGCCAGCACCTTGTCAACCATCTTTCTGAGATTTTCAGCAGTCAACTCCTGAGTAGTGTCAATGATCCCAGTATCAACCTTCTTTGACTTCTCTTTCTCTTCTTTCTCCTTCTTCTCTTTCTCTTCTTTCTCTTTCTCGTTTCCAGTTCCCCACCATTTATTCTGCCAGTAATCATCATCATCTTTTAACTCTTTGATTATGGCCTCTAAATCAAGAGTGTTGTGATCAATAGCAATGTTTCCATGTGGTTCAAGATAACACTCCCTATCTTGATCCCATCTATTTGCTCTTTTTGCCTTCGAAAAGATACCAAATATTCTGATCTTTCTGTTTGTGGCCAACAACCTTCTGTAATTATACTGTTGTTCTTCAGTTCTATTGTCTTTCCACGGAACAGGTTCATTCTTTGCCATGAAAGCGTATCCAACCGCATCTTCTTCCGGTAGCAGTTCACTCCAGTCACAACCCTCATCATCATAAATCACCGCAAGAGCTCTAGATTTCTCTTTGTTCTCTTCAATCAGCTTCATTCTTTGCGGCTCCGATTTGTTTTGATGATATATCGCCTTCTTGTAGTAATCTTCCCTGAACAGGTTCTCAGACTCATCAGCATATGGTTTCTACACTCAAGCTTGAAGTGACCTTTCTGCTTACACTTGAAGCATGTCACCTTGGACTTGTCAAACCCCAACTTGGTAGATGGTCCACCAATTGACTTTCTGCCGGTTATTTCCATGAAGCGTTGTGCTCGACGAACAGCACTGGCCATGCACCACCTTATATCAATTAATTCGATTTCTTCAGGATCTATTTGATCATAGTCCTCTTTTGTTAGGTTAGTCTTGCCAATCTTCCCAGCTACAAGGCTTTCATACGATTCCAATACTGACGCTAGGAAAACCATCTGCTGCTTAGCCGACTCCTCTCTGAAATTCTGAGCATTCTTCATGTCTACAGCGATGTTGCAGTGAAACGAGTTCTTTGCCTCAGACTGGTTTGAATTTGGTTTAAATTTGATGAAGATCCACTGTGATAACCACTGTGATATTCACTGCTTTGACTTTCTTTGTTCGGTGTGGAGACATTCTCAGCAGAAAATGCAGTTTTGGGAGAATTGTTCTTTGGCATCATGCTCTTTGGATAATACAAATCCAAGTTCTGTTGGTACGATGAGTGATTGACTTTGTGTTTCTTCTTCAATTCCAACTCATGACTCTCGAGTTTCTCAATCAGCAAATCTACAGTTAACACTTCTGGCGTCTTGATAGTATTTTTCAACATCATCGCATAATATTGCCAATCCATCTCGTCTAGCAACGAATCGAACAATTTGTCTACTAGCTCATCTTCAGGATACATAATTTCATGTCTAGCTAGTTCCAGCTTCAGTTGCCCAAACCTCTCGATCATTTTTAAAACTGATTCATTCTTTAAACACCCAAACAAATCAAATTCTTTTCTAAGAAGTTTGTTTTTGTTTTTCACGATTTCAGTACTTCCTAAACATTTCTTTTCTAACTTTTTCCAGATATCTTTTGCACTAGAGTATTCGATCAGAGAGATTATATCTTCACGAACAGATTGAAACAGCAGTGCAATACATTTCTGCTCAGCAACAAACGACTCTATTTCATCAGATGTTGATAAAGTTTCACCCTCTTTGCCTCCATTATCGTATCCATTTTTGAGACTATTCCAGCTCAGAAACGCTAAAGCCATTAACCAATCTTCGAATTTCTTTACCCACCGACTATACTCCTCGATAGCCATCAACTTCAGTGGTTTGTTGTAAGTTCCGAAGCACTTTCAACCTCCAAAGCATCCGACAATTTCTTCTTGGCGTTTGGCGGGTTCTCATTGTTGTTGCTTGTAGATGTATCATATCCCGAATTTCCAGCAAATGTGTACATGTCGCTAAAGGGGTTCAAGAAAATGTCATCCATCTTGAATGTACCTGAAAGATCAGCAAACAATTAGAAAAATTTATGAATTTTTGAAAAATAGTGATTTCTAGCGAAATCACCTATGAGCGAAATCAAGATGTACTCTCGAGCGAAATCAAAAATGTCGTTCGAGCGAAATCAGCTATTGACTAATAAGCGAAATCAACAAATTATGTCCCTACGAGGGAAATCAGAAAATGTCTAAGAGCGAAATCAGAAAATTTAAGTCCTTATAAGCGAAATCAAGCAATTACAAGCGAAATCCTTCGTTGTCTGTAAAAGCGAAATCAAGTTTTTAGCTATTTTTCACCATTTTTAGTCCGAATTTTAACCTGATTCTTTCTAGGGTTTGTTATTTTTATGTTTTACACGTTATATTCGAAATTCAGTCCATTTCAACCATAGGAACCAGTTCAAATCAGAAAAGTATGAGAAGAAATGAGTAGAAGTTAGAGAATCTGGTAGAATCAAGCTGTAGTAGTATGAACTCCTCGTCCTGAGCTCTGATAAATTGATTTTAATTTGTTCGTTTAAATGTATTCAGTCGAAACAATATAGAATCTATCAATTTCAATTAATGTGTTCACGTGAAATCAGTACTGTCACGTTTAAAGCGGAATCGGGGTTTGAACTTTGAGCGGAATCAGAATTTAAAGTTTCGGGCAAAATCAGATGTGATGTCTTATGAGCAAAATCGGATTGTAAGCTATTTTGGAGCGAAATCAAACAAGATCTTTCAAGCGAAATCAGACTTTTACTGATTTCGAGCGAAATCACACGTAAAATTTCGAGTGAAATCTGATTTTTGACGCGAAATCGGACCGAAAACCTTCGATTTCTCCTAAACGGCTAGGAGTTTGAATCTGAAATTTGGTAGGGTTGTAAATCAAGTGTTTTTGCACAACATATCAAAAATTCACTCGATTTGGACCGTAAAAACACGTTCAATTTGACGAAAACAGTGAAAATTGTGATAAAAGTGAAAAAAATGAAGAAATAGATGAAATTTAGATCTGAAAACGCTGTAATCTGGTACGAATCTTGTTGTTTGGTCAAAGCAATCGAGCTCCTGCTCTGATACCACTTGTTGGACCGTTGTTTGACCCGAAAAAGTCAGTTAAGGCAGTTCATCTTCAGATATAAAGTCGGAATCAATGTAAATGAAGTTACACAGCTGTTCCTCTTAATTTCTTCTTCATAAACACTTTCTGAGTCGTTTTACAATGAATTCTGACAAAAATCAGGCAGCACCTCGACTCAGATTCCGCTCTCACTGTTACATAAGCGAAATCACATACAGGTATATATAGGCTTTAGATTTCGCTCCAACAACATGTACCTATAAGCGAAACCCTATGAGTGAAACCCCTAATGACTATAACTGGAGCGAAATTACAAGAACATGATTTCGCTTTAAATGACACCTATGTCATTATCAGCGAAATTAACATATTAAACCCTAATTTCATTTCCAAGCTCCAATCTAACCTATCTAGACTTAAGACTCAATACAAACGTAGTTAACAGACATTCTGTGCACCAGCCCACTAGGCTTCGGCTTGTACTTAGAAACACTCATGTTTGTTAATGCATCATGCACTCCTATCCTATGTTTATGTCAATCAAGTTAACTTATACACATTATAACTTTTAAGTGTGGAATATTAATTCCCTAACCCCAAGCCCAGTTTCAACCCCTATTAACCGGACCCATTCTATATCAAATAACCCAATCCAGTCGGCCCAACCTTCTAACTCAGCCCAACAATATGTTATTGCATTTATATACATATGTGTGAATAGCCTATCGGCCCAAGTTCAACTTCTTAACTTTACCAGATATTAATACTATTCCTACACTTTTATAGGGCCTGTTGGACCGCACGATTTAGTTGGCTTAATAGTTGTAATGCCCATAAATTTAAAATCATTTTTATAGAAATAAAAAGAATAATAGTAATTATTTATTAAGGAAACCCTAAATGAGACACCCAAGTAAATTGGCATAAACCCTAAAAATTTTTAGAACAATCGGAATCAGGATCAGGGCCCCTAAAACTCAGGGGGGGCAAAACCCTGGTTACGATTATCTAAATAACTTGCTAGCCGTTTTGAATTTTACAATTTTATCAACTCAGCTAAGCTACTTAGACACGAAGCTACCTATAGAAAATAGGTGACCACTCGCGTAGCGCGACACGTATAGGGGTTACCCCTCGCGCTACGCGACAGGGACAAATTTCGCCTAACATAAATTACCAATAGCGTAGCGCGACGCCTACAAGTGATACCCCTCGCGCTACGCGACGGTGTCAAAATTTCGGGTATAAATAGAGCAGTTTGGGACTTGATTTCTGGCACAAAAACGACGAAGAAATTCGTTATAAACACTGAGTTATAGCCAAAATACTACACAAACACACACGAATCACGAAGTGCTGCCGCAATCAGGGTAATAACTCGATCGCTATTACGATTCAGTTTCCGGAATCAATATATCCAAAGAATGTCTAAGTGCCGCCCATATTGGGTTATGCTTTGTCGTTGTCGATAATTCGATAATGAGTTGAAGCATTGTACTTTGTCGTTGTCGATAATTCGATAATGAGTTGAAGTACTATACTTTGTCGTTTGTCGTTAATACGATAAATGAGTTGAAGTATTGCACTTGGTCATTCATTGGGAGAATTTGATTTCGTAAATTATCGTAACTGCTGTATTGATCACTAACCCTGTTTTGTGTACATTATTGTGAAATTAGGTTAAAAGATTAATCAGTAGTCTAAACTCTGCCCATATAAATCTAAAATATTAGCACAAGGTAGCTTCACTTTGGAGTTATTAAGGTACGGATCCTTACCCCACTCTTTATTGCTTCAATTCAAATTGTTATAAAACTACTAAATTACTATATCTGTTAAAAACTCCTCACGTCTTTGATTATCGATTCATTTGACAGTCCGTTCGATTCCTATCATTTGATTTAGCTTTCATGTCATGCGATAGTATTATGTTGTTATACTCATTATCGCATGTTCCAATATATGTTCCGTTTTGTTATGAAAATGAGTTTTATAAGTTATGTGAATAAGACCATTTGTACTCTGATACCCTGAGTATCGCTTCTCGTGGAGTGTCCCACGAGCATGTTGTTGTGGCATCAACATCATGTGCTCCATCCGTGACGGAGAGATCAGTTCACGGCGTCTCTTAAGTACAAGTGTGGTACATAAGGCTATTAGGAGGCGTATGGATCGATCCTAGGATTTAAGTATAAGGAGGTGGATAACGGGTATGCCAATTCGCCATCTCATGTGATAACTATGCAGGAGTAGCTACCTGTGTATTGTCATGTTTTAAGTTTGCTCATGGGTACATCCGTAAGATATGATTATGAAATTTTGTTCTTGCATCATTTTCGCCTAAAGTTCCATCCGGATAAGATTTCATATGAAGCATTTATTTGTTATTTGAGCCTAAAATTCCGTACTGAGCATTCGGCTCATTCCGTAAACTTTTTGTATATACAGGTCCACAGGTTACTTTGGGAGGGGAAATGAGAGAAGAATAAAGCCTAGGAATAAATCTGAAGATATTAGTTAATTAAGATGAATGTCTCCACTTGTATATTAATCTTAACTTTAATGATCATATGGTTGTGTCCTTATCAAATAAATAAATGGAATTATGACTTTTGTTTATGTTACCGTTATTGTGACACGTCAGCCTTTCCGGGTTGGGGTGTTACAGCTATGGTATCAGAGCAAAAGCTCTTTCCTGTAGAAAACTTGAAGATAGTAATTAAGACCTGTGAGGAATGGGTAGATATCTATGATAGGATTCAACTTGATCTCTTATTTGATTTAACTCCTATGTCTATTCTTATAGATGCCTCCTCTTCGTCCGCCACGTAGGAATATTCGTACTAACCGTGAACGTAACAACACTTCTTCGAATGAGACTCCAGTTGATCCAAACATAATTAATGCTATCAACCAGGCTGTTGCTGGGTTGCTTCCAAACCTGGTTGCTCAAACAGCTGAGGCCGTTATTCAACAAACTCTTCATCCAGAACGCACTAACACTAATCCAACCTCTGGTGGTGAAACTCGTGAGAATACCACTAACAATATTACTTATAGTATAGACATATGGATTAGTAAATTCCAAAAACAAAAGCCGAAATCCTTTAGTCACGCTACTAATCCAGTCGAAGCAAGAAACTGGATAGCTCATGTTGAAAAGATCTTCGGAGTTCTTGGAGTTCCGGAACAATACAAAGTTAGACTAGCTACCTACAAATTGGAAGATGACGCACAAACTTGGTGGGAAGGATATAAGCAAGTCAAAGGAGGGGATGATTTTGACGCTAATCTTTCATGGGTCGACTTTCGTAATATCTTTTACGATAAATATTTTTCGACCGCTGATAAAGAAGCTTATATCAGGGAGTATGCAGTAATTCAACAGGGGAGTGATGAACCAGCCTCTGAGTTCATTACTCGATTTTCAAGGTTGGCTAGTATTGTAGGAGATGTTGCCGGATCAGCAGAAGTCCAGGCAGAAAAATGCAAGTGGGCAGTTAATGATCGAATTCGGAAGTCGATCATGTATATGAAATTTAAGGATATCACCGAAGTTGCTGATGCAATCAAAACTTTTGAATTCGAAAGGAAAGAATTCCTATCTCGAACTGGGGATAATAAGAAGAGAAATAGAGAAGGCCAATTTAAGCAAGAAATCGGCCAGTCATCCACTACGCCACAGCATCAAGATCGTAAAGTGCAAGGAAATCAAAACTTTGGAAATCAAGCACGTCAATGGCAACCTAGACTTCAAAACCCGAGACCTGCTCAAAACCAGATTCAGTTGTATGCAGAACCTATTAGAGCCCAACCACTGAATCAACAAGTAAACCCGAATCAGATTACATATCCTCTATGTAATACTTGTGGTAAAAGACATCAGGGCGTATGTCACCGAAGTACAGGAGCATGTTTTAAATGTGGCCAAACTGGACACATGATCAAGGAATGTCCTAAGAAAGATACTAAGAAGAATAATCAACCCAATGTTGGAGGAAGAATTTTCGCACTTTCCGCTACTGACGCTGCTAATATTCCAGGTACTGTATCTGGAACCCTTCAGATTGGTGAACGTAGTATCTATGTGTTATTCGATACAGGAGCGACTCATTCTTTAGTATCCCATTCGTTTACTAAGTATCTTCCGATAAGACCAACTCTCTTAGATCACACTTTCACCATTTCCACTCCCATGGAAAATTCATCCGTAATCACTTACGTATATAAGGATTGTCCGATCCGTATTGAATCTATTGTGTGTAAGGCAGACTTATTTCCAATACATATGTGTGACTTTGATATTATTCTAGGAATAGATTGGTTGTCTAGACATCGTGTAACTATAGATTGTCATTCTCGCCGAGTTATTTTCGGTGATCTTCATCATCCTGATATTATATATCAGGGAACTCAAGCCCATAAATCTCTTAAAATTATCTCTGCACTTAAGGCTCGAAAATCCATATCAAACGGCTGTGCTGGATTCCTAGCATCAATTAAGGATACTTCTGTTAGTATTAAGAGTATCGATAGCCACTCCGTTGTTCGTGAATATCCTGATGTATTTCCGGATGAACTCCAGGGATTACCACCCGACCGTCAGTTGGAATTCACCATCGACTTGATCCCTGGTGCCGAACCTATTTCTAAAGCTCTATACCGTATGGCCCCAATGGAACTGAAGGAGTTGAAGGAACAATTGCAAGAATTGTTAGATTTAGGATTCATAAGACCCAGTGTTTCACCTTGGGGTGCTCCGGTCTTATTTGTGAAGAAGAAAGACGGTAGTATGCGTTTATGTATTGACTACCGAGAGCTGAACAAGATTACTATTCGTAATCAGTATCCTCTGCCTCGCATTGATGATCTCTTTGATCAACTTCAAGGGGCTCAGTTCTTCTCAAAAATCGACCTAAGGTCTGGGTACCATCAGTTAAAGGTCAAGAATGAGGATGTTCCCAAGACCGCTTTTCGTACTCGATATGGTCATTACGAATTTTTGGTTATGCCCTTTGGGCTAACTAATGCACCCGCAGTCTTCATGGATTTGATGAATCGCGTATTTCACCAATTCCTAGACAAATTCGTTATTGTCTTTATCGATGACATTCTGGTGTATTCTAAGAGTCGTGAAGAGCATGAAGCACATCTACATATAGTACTTGGAACCTTGCGGCATGAGAAGTTGTACGCGAAGTTTTCCAAATGTGACTTTTGGCTTAGCCAAGTGTCATTTCTAGGTCATGTTATATCAGCAGAGGGAATTATGGTAGACCCAACAAAGGTTGAAGCTATTACAAAATGGCCAAGACCCACTTCTGTTACCGAAATACGAAGTTTCTTGGGTCTTGCTGGCTATTACCGAAGATTTGTTGAAAGATTCTCGGTAATTGCTTTACCACTCACAAAACTCCTAAGGAAAGGGGTGAAGTACTCATGGAATGAGGAACAAGAGAAAAGCTTTGAAGAATTAAAGAAACGACTTGTATCCTCTCCGATACTCGCTCTCCCTTCTGGATCAGGAGGTTACCAAGTCTACAGTGATGCCTCAAAGAAAGGATTAGGTTGTGTGCTAATGCAACATGGGAAGGTTATCGCTTATGCCTCCCGTCAGTTGAAGCCTTATGAAGTTAACTACCCTACACATGATTTAGAATTAGCCGCAGTCGTCTTTGCACTTAAGATTTGGCGACATTATCTGTATGGTGAAAGTTGTGACATCTTTACCGACCACAAGAGCCTCAAGTATATATTTACGCAGAAGGAGCTAAATATGAGGCAAAGAAGGTGGTTAGAACTTTTAAAAGATTATGATGCAAATATTCAATACCATCCAGGCAAAGCCAATGTTGTAGCTGATGCATTAAGCCGAAAGAATTCCGGGACTATATCTTGCCTACAAATTCAACCTCATATTAGGAGGGATCTCGAAAGGATGGACATTTGGCTTCAGGTTAGTAAATCTGATGGATATCTAGCTAGAATGCAGATTGAACCCAACCTCATATCCCGGATCAAAGATGCACAAAAGCAAGATGGAGAACTTTGGGCAATTGTGCAAAATCTCGAGGTGGGTAAGCAATCTGAATTTAGTATAGACCATCAGGGGGTGATTTGGTGCGGCAAAAGACTTTGTGTACCCGATGACTCCACCCTTCGTGAGTCATTGTTAGCCGAAGCTCACAGCTCACCATTTTCGATTCACCCAGGATCTACCAAGATGTATAGAGATTTAAGACAGAACTTCTGGTGGAATGGAATGAAGGAAGACGTTGCTCGATACGTAAGTAAATGCCTCACTTGCCAACAAGTGAAACTTGAACACAAACGAGCAAGCGGTCTGTTGCAGCCATTGGATATTCCCATATGGAAGTGGGATGAGATCACAATGGATTTTGTTACTGGCTTACCTAAGACATTCAAGAAGAATGATGTTGTATGGGTTGTTGTCGATAGATTATCAAAGTCCGCACATTTTCTACCAATTCAGCAAGGATTTTCGGTTAATAAGTTATCCGAAATATTTCTTCAAGAAATTATTCGACTCCATGGCACACCATCTTCCATTGTTTCCGATAGAGACTCACGTTTCACCTCACGATTTTGGAAAGGTTTTCAGGCAGCTTGGGGGACACGACTAAAGTTTAGTACGGCTTTCCATCCACAAACAGATGGGCAGTCAGAACGTACGATTCAGACCTTGGAGGACATGCTCCGAGCATGTGCACTTGAATGGTCTGGAAACTGGGATGAATATCTATGTCTTGTTGAGTTCGCTTACAACAATAGTTGGCAAGCAAGTATTGGCATGGCACCTTTTGAACTTTTGTACGGTAGGAAATGTCGCGCACCCATATGCTGGGATGAAGTCGGAGAAAAGATTATTGAAGGGCCAGAATTAGTTCAGATTACAAATGAAAAAGTCATTATAGCCCGAGAAAAACTGAAAGAAGCTCAGAGTAGACAAAAGAGCTATGCAGATCAAGATAGACGACCCCTCGAATTTAAAATTGGTGACCACGTATTCTTAAAGGTATCACCTTGGCGTGGTGTTCGTAGATTTGGAATTAAAGGGAAACTTAGTCCCCGTTTCATCGGTCCATTTGAAATCCTTGAAAGAATTGGAGAAGTGTCATATCGACTGGCTTTACCGCCTCAACTCTCTCACGTTCATAACGTTTTTCATGTATCCTCTTTAAGAGGATATAATTATCATCCACTCCATGTCATTAGTTATCCGTTACTTACAATTCACGAAGATTTGTCCTACGAAGAGGAACCAGAAGCCATCTTAGATCGACAAGAAAAGGTTTTGCGTAGGAAAGTAATTCCGTTTGTTAAAGTCCTTTGGAAAAATCACTCTGAACACGAAGCAACATGGGAATCTGAAGAATCAATTCGTTCTCTATACCCTAATCTATTCTCGCAATAGAATTTTAGTCAAGTAACGGTAAATCTTGCTATTTGATATATGTTCATTTGTTTCTGTTTACGGTCATTTATGCTTTACCTTATGAGAAGATATTTTAGCTATAACTAAGTATATCTATGTAGGAAATTTCAGTACTAATAGTCACTCTAAGTATCTGAAAATCTCTATTAAACTTTTCATACGGTAAGATATCTTAGTAAGAAGGACCATTAAGGCACATATATAAGGTAATTGACAAGTTTAGTCTTAACCTTAGCTATGAATTTCAAATACCCATGTGTAGTTAGAAAATTCGGGTTATATAAGTTAGTAACTCTGCTAGGAAAGTTTCGTTTCTGTTACTTATACGATAGGTTATATTCTTATTTGCAAAATTTCGAGGACGAAATTTCTTTTAAGGGGGTAATAGTTGTAATGCCCATAAATTTAAAATCATTTTTATAGAAATAAAAAGAATAATAGTAATTATTTATTAAGGAAACCCTAAATGAGACACCCAAGTAAATTGGCATGAACCCTAAAAATTTTTAGAACAATCGGAATCAGGATCAGGGCCCCTAAAACTCAGGGGGGGCAAAACCCTAGTTACGATTATCTAAATAACTTGCTGGCCGTTTTGAATTTTACAATTTTATCAACTCAGCTAAGCTACTTAGACACGAAGCTACCTATAGAAAATAGGTGACCACTCGCGTAGCGCGACACGTATAGGGGTTACCCCTCGCGCTACGCGACAGGGACAAATTTCGCCTAACATAAATTACCAATAGCGTAGCGCGACGCCTACAAGTGATACCCCTCGCGCTACGCGACGGTGTCAAAATTTCGGGTATAAATAGAGCAGTTTGGGACTTGATTTCTGGCACAAAAACGACGAAGAAATTCGTTATAAACACTGAGTTATAGCCAAAATACTACACAAACACACACGAATCACGAAGTGCTGCCGCAATCAGGGTAATAACTCGATCGCTATTACGATTCAGTTTCCGGAATCAATATATCCAAAGAATGTCTAAGTGCCGCCCATATTGGGTTATGCTTTGTCGTTGTCGATAATTCGATAATGAGTTGAAGCATTGTACTTTGTCGTTGTCGATAATTCGATAATGAGTTGAAGTACTATACTTTGTCGTTTGTCGTTAATACGATAAATGAGTTGAAGTATTGCACTTGGTCATTCATTGGGAGAATTTGATTTCGTAAATTATCGTAACTGCTGTATTGATCACTAACCCTGTTTTGTGTACATTATTGTGAAATTAGGTTAAAAGATTAATCAGTAGTCTAAACTCTGCCCATATAAATCTAAAATATTAGCACAAGGTAGCTTCACTTTGGAGTTATTAAGGTACGGATCCTTACCCCACTCTTTATTGCTTCAATTCAAATTGTTATAAAACTACTAAATTACTATATCTGTTAAAAACTCCTCACGTCTTTGATTATCGATTCATTTGACAGTCCGTTCGATTCCTATCATTTGATTTAGCTTTCATGTCATGCGATAGTATTATGTTGTTATACTCATTATCGCATGTTCCAATATATGTTCCGTTTTGTTATGAAAATGAGTTTTATAAGTTATGTGAATAAGACCATTTGTACTCTGATACCCTGAGTATCGCTTCTCGTGGAGTGTCCCACGAGCATGTTGTTGTGGCATCAACATCATGTGCTCCATCCGTGACGGAGAGATCAGTTCACGGCGTCTCTTAAGTACAAGTGTGGTACATAAGGCTATTAGGAGGCGTATGGATCGATCCTAGGATTTAAGTATAAGGAGGTGGATAACGGGTATGCCAATTCGCCATCTCATGTGATAACTATG
This sequence comes from Helianthus annuus, assembly GCF_002127325.2. Taxonomy (NCBI): domain Eukaryota; kingdom Viridiplantae; phylum Streptophyta; class Magnoliopsida; order Asterales; family Asteraceae; genus Helianthus; species Helianthus annuus. The sequence continues at coordinate 175,925,251 of NC_035449.2, forward strand.
CAGGAGTAGCTACCTGTGTATTGTCATGTTTTAAGTTTGCTCATGGGTACATCCGTAAGATATGATTATGAAATTTTGTTCTTGCATCATTTTCGCCTAAAGTTCCATCCGGATAAGATTTCATATGAAGCATTTATTTGTTATTTGAGCCTAAAATTCCGTACTGAGCATTCGGCTCATTCCGTAAACTTTTTGTATATACAGGTCCACAGGTTACTTTGGGAGGGGAAAAGAGAGAAGAATAAAGCCTAGGAATAAATCTGAAGATATTAGTTAATTAAGATGAATGTCTCCACTTGTATATTAATCTTAACTTTAATGATCATATGGTTGTGTCCTTATCAAATAAATAAATGGAATTATGACTTTTGTTTATGTTACCGTTATTGTGACACGTCAGCCTTTCCGGGTTGGGGTGTTACAATAGCCCAGTTTCATGAGTTACATATGCGGCCCAATATTTAACAAAATCCACAATTAATTACAACAGATGGCCCAAAAGACAGAACCCACTTAACAAACATGATTACTTAACTATGATTTCCAATTACATAACTCTTTGGTTATTGTCAAGAATTATAGCACATACAATCCTCCTTAATCAACATTCATTGAGACCTAAAGCATAGCAACTACCAACATTAAGAATTTATCTAATCGACTAAACCTCACAGCAAGCATATCCTCGGCCAACATCTTAACTCAATGGATTTAATTAATTCATATAAGCATGAAATCTCAAAAGCCTAATCCGTTTAGTAGACATTCATACGTAATGAAAGAAATCATTCAGATGCCGCCATTATAGAATTCAAGTCCGCATTATTTCAGAAGCAATAACTCAACAGGGCACAATCAACTAGCATATTCAATATCATGCAAGATCATAAAATATAAACAGGTATATTACTAACCACAAGGTTCGGCAAAGGTGTGGGCTGCTGATGTCGTGCGATTTGGGGAAGGGGGTAGGGTATGTTGTATTGTGTTATTGTGAGTGATATGATGATATGTGTGTGGAAAATATAGATAATTTTATGTAACATCCAAGTATGATACCAACTACCCACATGGGCCGGTTACCATAAACCCGGAGTGTGCCTGAGTCCCTAAGCTTGGGCCGATGATCACCTATTACCTTGTTTGAAGTTAGTAATTTAAACACTTGCCACTTTCGTATATGTAACACAATTTAGGGCAGTCATAATTTAAATCAAGTGGGCCGATCAACAAGTTTACTTCGGTTGGGCTCAGGAGTCCCATTTTCCATTTGGGTCGATAGGGTGAGTTATTTGCAAAGTATAGTTATAAGGCCCAACATGTACGCCACCCAACCATTTCAAATAAATTATCTAATCGCGTTATTAAGCGTTTAAGTTTAATGGGTATAGGATCACAAGATTACACGTCACTAACCTTGAAAGTTCGGGTTGTCACATCATCCCCAACTTGAAAGAAATTTCGTCCTGAAATTTCACAAGTAAGCACGAAAGAGTGAAATGAGAAATCAAGATTGTTGCGGATTTTCCTCAGGTGCCACATCATCCCCAACTTGAAGAGGAATTTCGCCCTGAAATTCACTAGTTGCATTAGATTTAGATTTGCCAGGCTTGGTCTTGTCCTTTGGGAATAAATGTGGGTACTTGAGCTTCATCTGATCCTCGCGTTCCCACGTGAACTCCGTACCACGTCTTGAGTTCCAACGAACTCTCACGATTGGGATACGGCTGTGCTTACGGACCTTGACTTCCCGATCCATGATCTCTATAGGTTCTTCAACAAACTGCAACTTGTCGTCGATCTTCACCTATTGAGATGACACAATCAGTGTTCCATCAGACAAACACTTCTCCAACTGTGAGACATGAAAGACATCGTGAACATTATCCAACTCCGCAGGCAACTGAAGCTTGTAAGCGACTTTACCGATCTGCACCAGAATTCTAAAAGGCCCGATGTAACGCGGATTAAGCTTTCCACGCTTCCCCAAGCGTACAACACCCTTCCACGGCGACCCTTTCAACATAACATGGTCACCCACTGCAAACTCTAATGGTTTGCTACGCTTGTCAGCGTAGCTTTTCTGACGATCATGTGCCGCTACCATACGATTCCTAATTTGAACAATCATTTCTGACGTTTCAAGAACAAGCTCAGGACCTGTGATCTGGCTATCACCCACCTCGGCCCAACAGAGAGGAGAACGGCATTTCCGCCCGTATAATGCTTCAAACGGAGCTGACTGAATACTAGTATGGTAGCTGTTGTTGTAGGAGAACTCTATCAACGGCAGATGTTTCTCCCAGTTCTTGCCAAAGTCAATAACACATGCCCGCATCATGTCTTGAAGCGTCTGAATGGTGCGCTCACTCTGACCATCCATCTGTGGGGGATAGGCAGTACTCATATGGAGTTGTGAACCGAACGATTTATGCATTGACTACCACAATTCAGAAGTGAAACGTGGATCCCGATCCGAGATGATAGAAGTTGGCACCCCGTGCCTAGAAACTACCTCCTTAAGATAATCTGTTGCAAGCTGCGAGAACTTATCTGTTTCCTTGATTACCAGAAAACGCGCTGACTTCGTGAGACGGTCAACCATCACCCATATAGTAGTGTTTCCAGCCTGAGTCCTCGGTAACCATGTAACGAAATCCATAACGATCTGTTCCCACTTCAACTTCGGTATCTCTAGCTGCTGAAGTAGACCCGAGGCCTTCTGATGCTCTACTTTGGCCTTCAATTCATCGAGATACCTACGAACAACTGCGAAAGTATGAAGCTTGTCAGTTACATGCTCCGGTACCCAAAAGCCACAAACGTGACCCCGTTCCCATCTCCTCGGCTTGGCTATTTCACAAGTAGGGAATAAACATCGTTGATCCATCCCCACTAGCCAAATGAGGAGTCAAGCTCTTATTGGTAGTCGTGAACTACTTCACCAAGTGGCCAAAAGTAAAACTATTGGCAAAAATCTCAGGGAAACAGGTCATTGATTTCGTTTACGAAAACATAATCTGTCGTTTTGGGCTCCAGGGGTACTAGTCACGGATAACGGGAAGTAGTTTTCCAAGAAGCCTTCTAGCTCCTGGTGTAAGGAGTTCAGAATAACCCAAGTATTCAGCTCGGTAGCTCACCCACAATCGAACGGCCAAGTTAATAGGATAAACAATAACATTGTTGAAAGGATTAAATCTCGACTGGAAAGTTACGACAAAAGCTGGCTCGAATAGCTTCCCAATGTGCTATTGGAAATTCGAACAACCAAGAAAACGAGCCACAAGAAAACACCCTACAGCATAGTGTTTGGATCAGAGGTTGTAATCCTAGCTGAATCGGAGTAACAACACAAAGAACATTTAACATCGACCTCGAGCCAAATAAGAAAGAGACGATGTTAAATTTGGAACAACTCGAATAGACTCGTGATTAAGCAGCCATACAAAAAGCAAAGTACAAGCAAAACATGGAATTTCATTACAATACAAGGGTGAAGCATGAACACTTCAAGACTGGGGACCTTGTGCTTCGAAATAATGAAGCCTGCAAGAAAGAAAGCCAAGGAAAGCTCGGCCCTAAGTAGGAAGGGCCATACACTATCCTTAATGCCCACAAAGGGGGATCATACAAGCTGGCAGGTCCGCAAGGCAAAAAGCTTCCCCGCCATTGGGATGGCAAAAACCTTAAAAGGTTCCATGTTTAACCAAAACGTGTTACAAATAGTTACAAAAAGTTGTTCTATTCCCCTCATAATCAAAGTACTTTGAAATGAACAAACGATGAAATTTGTCTTTCTATCCTATAATCAGGTTGAGAACCTAGGAAAAAACTCCATGGCAAGGGCCATGTAAGGAGATGAGCTCCCAGGCCACATCGCTCAATAGGTTCAAGGGTTGAATGGACCTATATAAGGGGTGAGTTCCTAAATCAATACAACTCCACGAGACTCATAGAAATCTTAAAAATCATGTCTCATAGACAGTTTTGAACAACCTACACCAAATGTTCCTTAAGCCCCAACATTGTCTTACGAACCAAAAAGAATCTAAGAGAATGTAATACATAGGATAGAAGTTGTATCTTCTTGTTAAAAATATCCTAAGGCTAAGTGACTGCAGCACCGAACCCTTTAAGGTATAAGTAACATAAGATGCACCGCCCAAAACAACGACAACATACAAAACCAATAAAAACACAAGGGAGTAAACAGAACAACACAATAGACATAACAAGATAAGTTAAAGATAGCAAGGGCCATACTGGCCATCAAACATAAAACATTGTCCACACGCCTGCCAGGCTTTAACCACCAAGGGACCTAAACGGTTCCCTTAAAATAAAAGGATGTTCAAACAAACAATCCATAACGTTGTTCGACATGCTAAGAATACTATAAATCAAAGTTTCTTCTTCACTTCTCAGCATCAGAGATGGTAGACTTTGCTGCATCATCCTTATTCGAAACCCCATCATCTTGGGTGTTTTTAGTCATCCTCTTTTTCCTTCCTACGACACCCGTTGTCTCGGAGGCTTCAAGGCTTGAACCCTTTGAGCCTTCGCCACTTTCAGGACACGTTTCCTCGCTATCTCCGGAGCAAGGACGTTTCTTCGAGAGGGACTTCAACACTTCGTTACAAACAGCCTCATTAAGGTCCTTGGGTTTTAGCTCCTGCAAGACAGGCAAAGGCTTACCAAAACACTTGGAGACTTCACCCACATAAGGGTAAATAATATGCCCAACCTTCAAAACAGTTTCCTTGAAGGCTTCGAAGGCTTTGGGTTGAAAAACAGAAGACTTTTCATGAGGCTCCCCAGGCTCACAAAGCTTTGTAACCAGCAAACAAACCTTGGTGTCTCCCATGAGCAAGAAGCTCGGTGTACACATCACCCAAGACCTTTTTGAACTCCAATGAATGGAGAAAATACTTAACCACTTGCTGGAATCCATACTCAATGAGCCATTTATTATCACTATTTGCCTAGGCAAGTGAAGCCTTTAACCCTTCTTTCTCCTCTAATAAGGCCTTTTTCTGAACCTCCAAGGCAGCCTTATTGATCCTGACTTAAACCCTGTTAGCTTCCAAGCTTTGTCCAATTCAACCACCTCAGTCTTGTGCAGGGAAGAAAGCTCATCAATACTCAACATCAGCTTTTCTCCCTCCCAGCATAACCCTCTGCCTCCTTCTTTAGAGTAGCTAGTGAAGCCTTCATCTCATCCCTCTTCTTCGAGAAGACATCATATTCTCGCATCCTCTTGCGAAATCGGGATACACCCTCTGGAATTAAGGAAACAAGGTTACATGCACCCATTACCATTTTTCGAAATCATCAGGTCATCACCCATAGATGAGCAAGAACCTCAAACAACAGGAGAATCAAAGTGGGTAAGAACATCCTCACAAACGGATGAAGGCTTGAAGCTGTCACCAACAGTGACCTTCCAATCCGGCACATAAACCTCCCCTGGATTAACATAGGTGGAACCTTCACCACCCTCCCCGAAACCCTTCATGCACACAACCTTTTTACCCGCCAAACCACCAAGGGCCGTCCCTTGTCCTTTTTTGATTTTCCCCAACCCCAACTTCTAAATCATCTGAAGCCTCTATGTCATTACTTAGTTCCACCGACTCAGAAGCCGATGGTTGGTCAGTAGTCTTTATCAAACAACAGCTCGAACGACGAGTAGAGACTTTGGAAGCACCGACCCTAGTAAAGCCTTTGACATTTGGAACGTTAACATAGCCTGAACCCTCGAACCTGTGTTCAGCACCTCCGGCAACAACATCTTCGCTGGAGGTAGCCTCAACATCCTCAAACACAACATCAGAGGTATCACTGCTCTTGATAAAGCATAAGGCAAAACATCATACCCTGATCATCCCTCATGAGCACAGGGCCACGATCCGGATTGTCCCACTAATTGCTCACACCCATCAAAATTAAAAAGTGTTCAGGAAAGGAACGAAGCCTCGAAGGACACTTCCAAACGGCTTTTAACAACCAACTATCTAGTTCAGAATCAAATGGCTTAAGCTTGTTTAACATAGCATCAGGGTGCCTCCAAACAAGCCTGAAAGGAACAATGGACTCAGAAATCTAGGAAAATCGGTCCTTCCAATAACCAAGGGTAGTAACGATAGATGAAATTAAACACACATCAACCTGATGTTTCAAAGGTAAAAAAATCGCCGTTCATGGCTAACAGGAAGAAACGGCGGAACAACAACAACGATGGGCCATACCCTATCGCTGGAGACAAAACATCAAAGTCTAAAACCCTAACAAGACCTTAAGGGTATAACTAACCAAGCGACACACAATAATACTATAAAATATTCAGAACAAAGACCAAAAACGAATGACACAAGTTGGAAAACTCGAAATGACAGCAATGAAGACCAAAAACGAATGACACAAGTTGGAAAACTCGAAATGACAGCAATGAAGAGCAATCGAACAAGCGGGACACTGATCGATCAATTTATCTAAAACCCGGAGCCACCGGATTAAACTTTAGATCGATCCCCCATTATTTACAAAAAGCCCTAACTTCCTATCTAGTGAGACAAGAATAACTCACATACAGATCTTTGCTAGCACCCAGGAGAGGCGATCAAAAGAAAAAAGAAAGTGAAGTATAGGCAGTTATTATTACGCAAAAGGCAAAAAACCGCCATCCATCACATTAACTATCATTTCAAAATTCAAATCCAAAAAACTTAGACGCCTGATAACCTTTCAAGCCTTGAAGCCTTTATGCAATAAAAATCATGTACAAAAGTCAGAAGCATTTGAGCTTACACCCCAAATAACTCTGACTTGGGGGGCTATTGACGGGGGAAGCTAAAACCTTAATAAACTGATTAAAGACACAACAGCTTAAAAGGTTAAAAGGTTCCGAAATGGTCCAACGGTCATGAACAGTAAAAAGGACAAGCATAGTGTCCGGTCACATCAACACTTAACGTGTGAAACCTTCTGCCCAGCCGCAACCATAACATGTTGGGGAGCACACCCTTTTGTCCGTAGGTCCAAAACCTTCAACCCCCAAAATGGGCAAACCCCTCACTGCAAGCACATATTCACTAGTCACGGGTTTCTCTGTTGAGAAACACCTTCCCCTATAAAATGCAGGCCATTCCACCATGCCACACACTCCAGGATCAGCAGATGTCACTCTAACTCTCTGATTCTCCTTCTCCCCCTTGAGAACTAGCTTCATGCTTGCTACTCTTCTTCACACTAAATAATTCATCTTCTCCAACGATCGCTTTCTGGGCGGATTACTATTCAGCTCAAGATCTAAGGAAGATAAAAACAATACTAGTGAATCTCTCTCCACGTCTTGCAAACGTGGGGGGACCCCACGACCTGCGTTAGGCTAATCGAACCCATGAACCCTTTTCCCCCCAGAGATATCGCTACAGGCCTTGGTGTATTATTTGTTGTATCAACAGTCATGCTTTAAGGAAATTAGTTCACGCCCGTCCTCCCCGGTATGGTGTGAGGGTGCCAAACCTAATAGCGCTATCAACTAATAACCTCGTTGCCTCCTCGGCAACTATTGGTATATGTAAGGGGTCTTATGTGATAGAAACTGAGTAATAATAACAAACATCCCAATACACTAGCGTTTCTCCCCGGAACGTTACCCGATATCCCTCCCGAGGATGCATGCTTGGAAAAAGAGCAGTGAACTCACCTTCGATTTGCTCGGTAAGATTATCCACAAGTCTACCTGTTAATCAAGGACGTCCTAAAGGAGTTACCGATATCAGTCAGTTTTACATGCAAGTGAACCATACATTCCATTTGCAATTTGTATACATACTCCTTGTTCACATATCACACAATTACTGTACATGCAACATATAATTCAAGTCATACAATTAATCTAGCCACAAGAATGCAATATTAATCATGTTAATTATTTACTTAAGTTTTGCACTATCCATGGCCACTCATCGGCCCATAATCCACTTTACAGTCCAATATTAATACTCATTTAGGACTTTAAGTCGTACCAGCCCACTAGGCTTCAGCCTGCACTTAGAAACACTCATGTTTGTTAATGCATCATGCACTCCTATCCTATGTTTATGTCAATCAAGTTAAGTTATACACATTATAGCTTTTAAGTGTGGAATATTAATTTCCTAACCCCAAGCCCAGTTTCAATCCCTATCAACCCTGTGACATTTGTGCTTGTAGTCATTGTAAACAGTTCGGTTATCAATGAAATAAAGTTATTTGATTCCTATGTTTGTTTCTTTATGTTTAATGTTTTTCATGTTTTGGCTTTTATTCGATTTCAAACTCTATATCGCTTTCTTGAGAATTATACGCAAACTGGTGCGTAAACGTAATCAGTTAAATACGAAAAATACTCCGGAACATCAAGTTATGCTTAACATACCTTAAATAACCTTTACATAACTTAGAAATAAGTTTCGAAGGCTTTGGTATGGCAAAATCTAGTTTATTCGCTTACAGGGACTAAAATTGACAAACTGCGAAAGTATGCCAATCTGAACTATAACGAACATTCTGGAACATGATCATAAGTTAAACACACCTTAAATATCCTTTACATAGCTTATAAATAGGCTTTGAGGGGTTTGGTGTGCTAAAATAAACTTTATGCTCATTCAGGGACTAAAAGCGTCAAAAAGTGCATAAGTTTGCATTTTCGCGCATAGTTTACATTCTGAATACTTCCGGACCTCCAAAAATTTATTTAAGCATTAAAATATTATGTTTTAATGTTTGGCATGAGAAAAATCCTTTCGTCGCGCAATTTGGATCGTTTTTCGCGCTTATGCGCATTCCGTCGTAATTAAGCGAACATCGCGATCGTACGACCAAACGAACCGACATCCGGCATATTTTTGAGCATGTTTTGAGTTCCCTATACTTTAACTTCATTTTAGAGCTTTGAAATGGGGTTAACGGGGCTTAAACATGTGAAAAATGGGCCGAAATGCATGTTTCTCAAGTGTAGGGACCATTTTGCAATTTCTGGAAATATCAGACCTGCGAGGTCCTTACGGACCGTAAGACCTACTCCATAAGGTCCGTAAGCAGGTCCCAGTTCAGCAGAAATCATTTTTAATAAAACCCAGCTGCTCCATGGTTTTGCAAATGGTTTTAAGGTTCTTGTGGGCTGGTTTTGGATGCCCCTAGGTTTGTAAAACAATGGGCACACATGGAGGGTTGAGATCAAAGCTTGAATTTCAAGGAACGATCCTAACGGTTCTACGAAATCTATAAATACCCTCCATGAACTCACTTCCAACTCACTTGAATTCTGAGGTTGCTCTCTAAGTTGGGGTGCTTTGACACTTCATACCTGAGAGTACTCGGAATTCAATCTTGCGGGGACCCGTTGTAAGTATTCCTTCGTTCTTTTATTGCTTTTCGAGTCCGAAAGTCAAACTTTGTTTGACTTTCTGCATTAACCAGTTTATGGTCAATGCGAAGTTCGTTTGAACTTCATAACGTGAGTGCAATCACGATGGTTATAGTCCCTAGCGACTATACCTACTGATTACCACGTTATCTAGGCTCAGTGACGAGTCGTAGTTTCGGCCAAAATGCGCTTTCTCGCGTATTTTGTAACCAAACTACTTTAGGGTATTAAAACCATTTGTTTTAATACCAAACCTGTTTTCTAAAATTACTAAACATGTTCTAGCATGTTTAGCTCGTCGCTTTTAGTCTTTGTGCTTGTCTAGGGTCGTAAAGGTAGGCGATCTAAACAATCGCTTATGCTTACGAACCCGACCCATTGGTCGATCATTGGGATCCGACCAAACACATTAGGTGACCATAGTGTATAGGGAATAACCTTTCAAGGTTATACCTTATGGTCACGCCGTTTAAGTAGTTGTATGATAGGTAATGTATGTGCCTTAGGTAAATTACCAAAATACCCTTTTTACACTAAAATCCATTTTAAGCCTATGCAATATAATTTTGGTATCTAAAATGATTTAGCAACAATATTAAACAAGTTAAGGCATATCTTGCTTGTCATAGGGCTAGTTAAGCATTCCAAACGCGTTTTACTCAAACGACGCGTTAAGCTACCTAAGCGGGTCGTAACGGGTCAAAAGCACTTAGGATAGGTTTCGTTTTAGTATGAAGGCTTTGTCAAACCATATTACATAAGTTCCCACACTTATTTGGTTTACGAACCCTCGTACTACCCGATCCTCCGATAGGTCCGGTTATTAATATAGATGCCTTTATAGGTGCCGTTTGATTCCGTGATCTTCTAGCATTGCTTGGTGGTTGTTCTACGACTTCTAAGCAATCACAAGTGAGTACATAGACCCCTCTTTTACTGTTTTCCAAACATTTTGGGGTGAAACACATGTGCCTACTTGTTACTTTCGTGCTTTCTTGTTTTCACAACATATGCTTGCTATCTTCTTAGTACACTTATAGTACATGATTTCATTACATTGTTTTGCTATGTATGTTAACTTAGCATGCAAGCACATTGATTTACATTACATTACTTTGCTATATATGTTTACATGGCATATTAGCACATTGTTTTACATGACTTTTCTGCTTCGTATGTTTACTTAGCATACTTAGTACATTGTTTTCACATAACCTGTTTACATTTGGTATAACATTTGGTTTGCGTCAACGGTTCTTTACTACATTCATTAACACCGATTATGCCGCTCGGTAGTAAGTAATGGTACCATAGGACTTGACAAATCCCGTTCCTGCATCCTGGGTTGGTGTGGATGTAAGGAATGACTGAATCCGTGAACATTTTTCTTTGATAACCTTTACTCTAAGGTTATCCTGCTGTCTCAAGGCTTGAATGTAATGCGTTATCTTACCACATAAATGTTTGTATCAATAAAACAAGTTTTCTACTTGGCAAAACATAACTTTTTGATTTATTCAAAATACTTTGTTTTGTTCCTTTTTACTTATGGTTAAGTATTCTCATTTTGTTACTTTCCATACATAACTTTTGTTTACACATAACTACATGACTACATTTTGGACTTTTAAACATATGACAATGGTTTAGACAAGAACAATGGTTTAGACAAGAACAATTGATGATTGGTGGGTGATTAATGACTTGAGTAACGGTATGGGTGTAGTATGATATAAACATGGTGGATACGCCGCTGGTACTTCCTATATATATAAGTGCTTGTATTGTATTACATGTCATAGCGTTATTTAAATCATTTAGTTTGGACTTATACATTTTTACATGATTAATACATTTTTCACAAGACTTCGTTTTACTAAAACAAACTTGCTTTATACAACTTATTTTACTTGGTTATTCCTTAACCACACATAATTCTATTATTTATACATATCATCAAACTTTATCGCTTTCCGAATGATTTACAAAACAAAACATTTTACAAGGTTCATGACTAATTTTTATTAAAAACTTCTCCTTAAACTTATAAGTCATGAATCCTATTTTCACAAAACCTATGTTACTCACTGGCATTTTTATGCTGACGTACCTATTTTCACATGTGTTTCAGGAGCAAATGCGTAGGATGATCGTGACACGCTAGGGTGGACTTGGGCCTTAGTGACATAAAATGGAACTAGACTTAGTTTAAATTACGTTATGTACTCCTCATTTCAGTAGTTTTAAGACAATGTGTCATGTTGGTTCTTGTTTTGAACAATGTATTCCACCCTTGGGTGATGAATAAAATATAAATTTAATTACCTTGGTTGTGGAACAATAATTCTGTTACAACACTCCCCAATGTTTCTGCCACGATTTGATGTTTTACATGGTCGGGGTGTGACAGAAGAGTTGGTATCAGAGCCAATGGTTATAGGGAATTAGGTTATTAGTAATGCTTTGACCTAGACTATAACCTTTCTACGACCCCAACACAAGTTGTCTTGTGTTTAGATTTTAAAACATGCACTTCACCTATCCTTAGGTGATCATCAAAACAAGAACTCAGTTTCCTAAAACGATTTTTGAAAAACAATCCTCAGTTTTCCAGTAATTTATTTTATTGTTTTGGACCCTTTTGACTTTTCAAATTGATTTTGGAAATTTATCATTTGCTTTAATGATTCTTTTGGCCTTGTGCCTTTCGAATTTTCAAAATCCCGTCAAAGTTTGGGTCTAAATGATGTGAACACGTGCAAACTGGAAGGGTGAATGCCTGTACCCTGGGTTTTCTGTCTAAGGCTAGAGTGTTCGTACAAATCCACATAATCGGACCAGTCACTCTTACCTGGGAACTCTTGGGGTGAGTGTTCACTTATAGGCGAGCATGTCTTCGCTAAGCATTGTTTATGGACCCATTACTTTGATTAGTCGCTGTGTGTCATTTGTTTGCTTTGTGATACAGACAAATGACCACCATCCTTGCTTTGTTGATTTTGTTTCATCTCGTTCTTTTCATCTAATCATCTCACTCGTTTCCTCTCGTGTTTTCCTCTTTCTAGCATGCCTCCTCGACGCGAAAATCAGCTACCGAATGCCGAGCTGGCAGAAATCATCGCACAGCATATGGCTGCTGCATTCCCGAATCTTATTGCTCAGTTTAACCAAGCCAACATCAATCAGAACGCTCCTTGTAACTTCAAGAGCTTCAATTCGGCTAAACCACTCAAGTTCAGTGGTACTGAGGGGGCAACTGGGCTCCTTCAATGGTTTGAGAGCATTGAGAATACTTTTCGTCATGTTCAGTGTCCTGATAATCGCAAAGTCGAGTTTGCTTCTAGTGTTTTTCAAAAGAGGGCGTTGACATGGTGGAATGGGGTTATGAGAGATCGTGGTGCTGAAGTCGCTTTAGCACAAACATGGGCTGAGTTAAGGACTCTCATGATGAGTGAGTTCTGTCCTCGTCATGAATTGCGAGCGCTGGAAAGGGAGTTTGATGATCTAAAGCAGTTTAGTGGTGAGCACCGGGCGTATACTGACAGGTTCGAAGAGTTGAGTTTGTTATGCCCAACGATGGTTACCCCACTTGATAAGGCTATCGAGAGATACATCAATGGTCTACCTGACTCTGTGCAAGACATCGTTACTGGTAGTAAGCCTACCACTGTTCGTCAGGCAATCGAACTATCTGCAACGTTGACTGAATCTCAGATTCGAAAGGGTAAGTTGCATAGAAAGGGTGACAAGAAGGACAAGAAGCAGGATTCTGATAAGAAGGATAGCAAGAAAGGTAAGAACAAGAAGGGGAGTGATGCGGGTTCTTCGAGGGGTTCGAGGAAGCGGAAGGTTTCCCAGAACTATGCCGTTACTACTCAGGCTCAAGCTGCTCAAAATCAGCCTGCGCAACCTCTTGCCAAGAAACCGTACTTTGGCAATGCACCTCTGTGCAACAGGTGTAACGGACATCATCAACCACACCCTCAGTGCCGTCAATGCACCAACTACGGAAGATCTGGTCATCTCGCTGCTGCATGCCGCATTCCTGTCAATCAGAATCGGGCAGCTCAAAACCCGGCTCAACAAGTTGCCCAGCCTCTTGCTCAGCAACAAGGTCAAGCAGCACGACCTCACTTTCCCCCAGGCGCTTGTTACAACTGTGGGGATCTAACCCACTTCCGCAACCAGTGTCCAAGGTTGATAAATGCGAACCCAGTTCAAGCTCAGGCTCGTGGACGAGCTTTTAACATGGATGCTGTTGAGGCGCAAGTCGACAACGAAGTGGTGAACGGTACGTTCTTTGTTAATAATCAACCTGCGTCTGTTCTTTTTTATTCAGGGGCCGATAAGAGTTTTGTGTCGTTATCTTTTGAGCCTTTGCTTCGCGTGTGTAGAACAAAACTAGGTAAGCCTTTAACTGTCGAAGTTGCGAATGGTGAACCCGTTGTTCTTAATTCTGTTCTTCGCAACTGTCAATTGAACCTTAGCAACCATCTCTTTCCTATTGACCTCACCCCTATGCATCTTGGAAGCTTCGACATTATTGTGGGTATGGATTGGTTAACCAAGCATCGCGCAGAGGTAGTTTGTTTCGAGAAGATCGTTCGTGTACCGCTCCCGTCAGGTGAGATCCTTCAGGTTCGAGGTGAGAAACCTTCTAGTAGCCTCAATCTTATGTCTTGTTTTCAAGCTCGGATGTATCTGCGAAAGAACTATGTGGCCTTCTAGGCACATGTTACGGCAGATAAAGACCAAGGTAAGCCTATTCAAGATATCCCTGTTGTTCGGGATTATCAGGAGCTGTTTCCTGAAGAGTTGCCTGGTCTACCCCCAGCACGCCAAGTCGAGTTCCATATCGATCTCGTACCTGGTGCAAATCCTATTGCCAGAGCTCCGTATCGTCTTGCACCGTCTGAGATGCCAGAGCTATCTAAGCAGCTTCAGGAGCTTTCTGACAAAGGTTTTATCCGTCCTAGCTTTTCACCTTGGGGTGCTCCCGTTCTTTTTGTCAAGAAGAAGGATGGATCCTTCAGAATGTGTATCGATTATCGTGAGCTGAATAAGCTTACCATCAAGAATCGATATCCCCTACCTCGCATTGATGATCTCTTTGACCAGTTACAGGGTGCTACTTGCTTTTCGAAGATTGATCTTCGTTCTGGGTATCATCAACTTCGTGTGCATGAAGAGGATATTCCCAAAACAGCATTTCGCACTCGATATAAGCATTATGAGTTCACAGTCATGCCCTTCTGTTTGACCAATGCTCCTGCTGTTTTCATGGACTTGATGAATAGGGTCTGCAAGCCTTATTTGGATAAGTTCATCATCGTTTTTATTGATGATATCTTGATTTATTCTAAGACGCAAGCTGATCACGAGCAACATCTTCGTCTTACTCTGGAACTCCTAAAGAAAGAGCAACTTTTTGCCAAATTCTCCAAGTGCGAATTTTGGCTTAAGGAAGTTCAATTTCTGGGACATATTGTCAACGAACAAGGTATTCATGTAGATCCCTCCAAGATTAGTGCGATTAAGGATTCGGATACGCCAACTACTCCTACTGAGGTTCGTTCTTTCCTTGGTCTTGCGGGTTATTACCGCTGCTTCATTGAAAACTTCTCGAAGATTGCAGTTCCTCTAACTGCTCTAACTCAGAAGAACAAACTCTTTGAATGGGGTTATAAGCAAGAAGAAGCGTTTCAGACCTTGAAGCAGAAGCTTTGTGATGCACCTATTCTAACTTTGCCTGAGGGCAATGATGATTTTGTTGTCTACTGTGATGCATCGAAATTGGGTCTTGGCTGTGTTCTGATGCAAAGGAACAAAGTCATAGACTACGCATCTAGACAATTGATGGTACATGAGAGAAACTACACCACTCATGATCTTGAGTTGGGTGCAGTTGTCTTTGCTCTCAAAATATGGAGACACTATTTGTACGGTACAAAATGCGTGGTTTTCACTGACCACAAAAGTCTTCAGCACATCTTCAATCAGAAAGAACTCCACATGAGGCAAAGACGTTGGGTCGAACTCCTAAACGACTATGATTGCGAAATTCGCTACCATCCCGGTAAAGCGAATGTCGTGGCTGACGCATTAAGTCGTAAGGAACGTACTATGCTTCATTGCGTTCGCGTTCAATCTGCTATTCAAGCTCGATCCGATATCCAAGCGCGCATTTCTCAGGCTCAGCATGCTTGTGTTTCACAAGACTTGATGGGTCAGGAATTACCCTATCACATTAAGCCTAATCTTGTTCTGAAGGAAGACGGATCGTATTATTTCATGGACCGTTTGTGGGTCCCGAGCCAAGATGATCTTCATGCTTTGCTTATGGATGAGGCCCATAAGTCTCGTTATTCTATTCATCCTGGCTCAGACAAGATGTATAAGGATCTTCGTACTCGGTATTGGTGGCCTGGTATGAAGAAAGACATTGCCTTGTACGTTTCAAAGTGCCTTACTTGTCTCAAGGTTAAGGCTGAACACCAACATCCTTATGGTCTTTTAGAGCAACCAGAGATTCCAGTTTGGAAATGAGAAAACATCGCTATGGATCTCATTACTAAACTTCCGCGCACTAAGAAAGGTCATGATGTCATCTGGGTAATTGTTGATCGTCTTACTAAAGCAGCGCATTTCTTGCCAATCCGTGAGGATTTTTCTGCTGAAAAGATGGCTAAAATCTATGTGGATGAAATTGTATCTCGACATGTTGTTCCTTTGAACATTATTTCAGATAGGGATGCTCGCTTCTCTTCTCGATTTTGGAGAACCATGCAATCTGCTATGGGGACCCAACTCAATCTGAGCACAGCTTATCATCCACAAACTGATAGCCAAACTGAAAGAACAATCCAGACTTTGGAGGATATGCTTAGAGCTTGTGTGATCGACTTCGGTGGTAGTTGGGATTCACATCTTCCATTGATTGAATTCTCCTACAACAACAGTTATCACTCCAGCATCAACATGGCTCCTTTCGAGGCTCTCTATGGTCGGAAATGTCGTTCACCAGTCTGCTGGAATGAGATAGGTGAGGCTCAGATTACTGGACCTGACCTCATTCTGGAGACAGCTGACAAGGTAAAGAAAGTTCGTGATAACTTATAGACAGCTCGAAGCCGTCAAAAGAGTTACGCGGACCTAAAACGCAAGCCCTTGGATTTTCAAGTCGGTGATCGTGTATTACTTAAGGTCTCACCTTGGAAAGGTGTGATTAGATTCGGAAAGAAAGGAAAACTTGCACCTGATACGTTGGACCATTCCAGATCGTCGAAAGAATCGGTAAGGTAGCCTACAGACTTCAACTGCCTCCTGAACTTGGAAATGTTCATCCAACCTTCCACGTATCCAACCTCAAAAAGTGTTTAGCTGATGAGAACCTCCACATACCACTTGACGAAATTCGTGTTGATAAAACACTACATTTTGTTGAGAAACCTGTGGAAATTATGGATCGTGAAGTCAAATGGCTTAAACGCAAGTGCATTCCGTTGGTTAAAGTTCGCTGGGAATCTAAACGTGGACCTGAGTTTACTTGGGAACGTGAAGATCAAATGAAGGCGAAGTATCCACATCTTTTCCCACGAGTTTCCTCTAAACGAATTTCGGGACGAAATTCCCACAAGTAGGGGAGACTGTGACATTTGTGCTTGTAGTCATTGTAAACAGTTCGGTTATCAATGAAATAAAGTTATTTGATCCCTATGTTTGTTTCTTTATGTTTAATTTTTTTCATGTTTTGGCTTTTATTCGATTTCAAACTCTATATCGCTTTCTGGAGAATTATACGCAAACTGGTGCGTAAACGTAATCAGTTAAATGCGAAAAATACTCCAGAACATCAAGTTATGCTTAACATACCTTAAATAACCTTTACATAACTTAGAAATAAGTTTCAAAGGCTTTGGTATGGCAAAATCTAGTTTATTCGCTTACAGGGACTAAAATTGACAAACTGCGAAAGTATGCCAATCTGAACTGTAACGAACATTCTGGGACATGATCATAAGTTAAACACACCTTAAATATCCTTTACATAGCTTATAAATAGGCTTTGAGGGGTTTGGTGTGCTAAAATAAACTTTATGCTCATTCAGGGACTAAAAGCGTCAAAAAGTGCATAAATTTGCATTTTCGCGCATAGTTTACATTCTGAATACTTCCGGACATCCAAAAATTTATGTAAGCATTAAAATATTATGTTTTAATGTTTGGCATGAGAAAAATCCTTTCGTCGCGCAATTTGGATCGTTTTTCGCGCTTATGCGCATTCCGTCGTAATTAAGCGAACATCGCGATCGTACGACCAAACGAACCGACATCCGGCATATTTTTGAGCATGTTTTGAGTTCCCTATACTTTAACTTCATTTTAGAGCTTTGAAATGGGGTTGACGGGGCTTAAACGTGTGAAAAATGGGCCGAAATGCATGTTTCTCAAGTGCAGGGACCATTTTGCAATTTCTGGAAATATCAGACCTGCGAGGTCCTTACGGACCGTAAGACCTACTCCATACGGTCCGTAAGCAGGTCCCAGTTCAGCAGAAATCATTTTTAATAAAACCCAGCTGCTCCATGGTTTTGCAAATGGTTTTAAGGTTCTTGTGGGCTGGTTTTGGATGCCCCTAGGTTTGTAAAACAATGGGCACATATGGAGGGTTGAGATCAAAGCTCGAATTTCAAGGAACGATCCTAACGGTTCTACGAAATCTATAAATGTGACAACTCAAAATTTAGAACCTTTCTTGTATTTCGATGCAACATGTTTGTACGTTATGTGATTAGTTGACTGATAAACTTAATGATAAACGTGAACCTTTACGAGAATATGTGCCTTGTTATGTGTGCCTTGTTTGTGTGTTGCATATATATGTAAGCATTATATGTGAGCCGAGAACCCAACCCGAAAACAAATAACCCGACTCGAGACCATGAGGTCTCGAGTGAATAGTGACCGAATTGGGCCTTTGGGCCGTGACCTCCTTAACCGGTTAGAAAGCTCTTTAGGGTGCACCATGAGGATTATATAAATCACACCCATGGCAACCCTTGCCATTTTCTTGGACAACCCTCACACCCACACTCTCCTATCTCCCTCACTAAAACCCTAGAGAGACAAGCACCCCTCACCTTCGGTTTGGACTTTTGGAGCCGGCTCACACACAATCGGTTGGAAGCTCACTCGAAACCCATCAACCGGTTAGTGACCTTGACATTTATTGTTGAATGTTGGTGATTCATGTTATGTTTAGTGTTTGAGTTAATGGTTAAGTTGTTCATACATGAGGTGATTGGTTATCAAAGTGTTTGTTTGATAAAATAGCTAATTGTTGTCAAAAGATGGAACTATATGCATGATTGCAACAAATCGGTTGATATATCTTGATTGGTTATGATATCTTGTGTTAAAATAGAGTTTAAACCACTAGATTTTGAGTATTTATGAAATCGGTTTACACATATCATGTAATCGGCTTAATATAGGACCGAGTTTGTAGTGTTCGGTTAAATGGTTGATTTGTTATTCATGACTATGTTGGTAATTGATGCAAAATGTGTTAGAATAAGGGTTATTTATGCTTTGAATATTTGAAGAACATGAAGAACTTGTTGAATATCATATGAATGTGTGTTGAATATTTGAATCCTGCCATGTTTAATCCGATTTGGTTAGTTTTTAGACAAAGAAACATGTTTAGTGGATAGTACAATATTTGTGTTGCAAGACATTCAAATTCTATTGGATAGTACAATCTGTGCAGAATCAGCAACTGTTGGGGAGTCGAGACCTTCGATTGCGACTCGAAACCCCATGTTACGACACCGGTTACGAGTCAAGAACTCCTGGTTGCGACTCGCAACCACAGCATGATGAATCGAAACCACAGGTTACGAGTCCGGTTACGACTCGAGACCAAAGCAGCATGAACCGAAACCGAGGTTGCGACTTAGATTGCGACTCGCAACCAACCTTTGATCAACACCAACAGCATGACTCGAAACCATGTTGCGAGTCCGGTTGCGACTCGAGACCTCACATTGGGCTTGCTTAGATATGGGCCTAAGTTGGTGGGCCGGACTTATGGGCTTTCTATGTTAACTGTTAATACCTGATTTGGGCTTCAATAGTTGGGATTGAACTTATGGGCTGTATGTGTTACGGTTAACTGTGAACTGTTGATGTTAAACGTGCTTGCCATGATTATTACCTGTGAACAATCTGTGTTGAACATACGTGCACTGCTTTGCTTGAATCTGATATGGATAATATCTGTGATAGGACTTAATTGATTACCTGCAATCTGATTGACTTTTCTGTGTTACTTCCGAGCAAACCAAGGTGAGTTCACACCCTCTACAAAGCATGGGATTCCCTGGGTTGGGAACGGGGTTAAGGAACGTGGGTTCCTCGTCCTCCTTGGGTAGGACGGTGATGGTTCAGGAATGTAATTCCTCGTCCTGGTGGACGGATAAAACGTACTAGACTAAAACTCTATCACGAAGTCCCTCCTTTTTGTATCGACTTAATCGCCGGGCCAATGGCGAGCGGGTCATTAGTTAGATAGCGCTATTTAGGTCTGACAAACCTCACACCGTGCCGCAGAGGGCGGGAGTGAACTAATGGATCTGGGGCACGTCAATGATGATAGACATTGATGGTTTTTAGGGCACATAAACATGACTACAGTCAGCAGTCGATACGGTAACGAGTCTAGTGTACGCATGGGGTAGCCCCCACGGCCGAAATGCCTGATAACTACATGGGGTAGCCCCCACGGCTGGAGTGCCGGAGTAACTGGGAATGAACAAGACACGTTTTTAAAACTAATGGGGTAACCCCCACGGCAGGATGCCAGATAAAGGAAACTGTTTTCGAAACAACTAAAACGAACACCCAACTGTGAACTCACTCAACTAGTTGTTGACTCGTTACTACATGCTTTGCAGGACCATAGGTACTCAGCTGGAGCTTGCATGGGGAAGAGTCGTTGTGGGACACGGATTGCTGCGTGTTATGTTAAACTTGAAACTACTCGAACTTATGTTTTAACTCTAAGACTTATGCTTCTGCTCACAACGTAAACTATGTTTGTTTTATTGGAACACCAATCGCATCGATTAGACTTTTATAACTATTATGCTTGTTCAGTATGATTGGTGGCTGGATCCTGGTCAGTCACGCCTCCAAGCGGTAGTACTCCGCAGGTGGGATTTTGGGGGTGTGACAGATTGGTATCAGAGCCATTGGTTATAGTGAACTAGGTTTTAATAAAGGAGAAAACGTTTTTATTAAAACCAGACTATAACCGGTACAGTGCTCAACGGTCCACAACGACGCTTCACTCCACATGCAAGGCTCGACATTCTAGGTAATATGATATGTGTATATTGCCTACTTGCTAGTTCTATAGTACATTGCCCATGGTATGCCTGATCAGTATAACTATTGTTGCTTGAACACGTGTGTGTTTGCCTTATCCTACTGTCGTACCATTACGAACCTCTCTCACTCGTGTTACTCTTGTTATGAAGAATCATGTCTGGACGCGTTAACATGACACAAGCCCAGTTGACGGCTTTGATCAACGAACGAGTTGCCGCAGCACTTGCAGCTGCAAAAGCAGGAGGTATATCCTGCAGTCCGAATTGTTTCTAGGATCTTTAGGATCCTACTCTCGTGAACCAACCTTTTGTGTTAAACTCTGTCTTTCTTTCCACCTACCTTAGGTTATCATGCACAGGCACCGGTGTGCACCTTTAAGACCTTTATGGACTGCCGACCGACTACTTTTAGCGGCACTGAAGGAGCAGTAGGTCTCCTCCACTGGTTCGAGAAACTGGAATCTGTGTTTGAAAAGTGTGAATGCCCTGAAGCACGCAGGGTGAAGTATGCTACTGGTACTCTCGAGGGTTTGGCCCTCACATGGTGGAATGCTCAAGTGCAAATGCTGGGGTTGGTTGCTGCCAACGCCACCCCGTGGCAAGCTTTCAAGGAAATGATCAAGGAAGAATACTGCAGTCGTGATGACATTCATAAGCTGGAGGATGAGTTCTATCACCTCAAGATGACGGGGTCGGAAATTGAGGCATACACTAAGAGATCGCACGAACTTGCTCTGTTGTGTCCTACTATGGTGGACCCTCCGTATAAGCGAATCGAACTCTATCTCAAAGGCTTGGTGCCAGAGATCCAAAGTCATGTGACTTCAGCAAACTTGAACACTATCCAGCAGGTTGTTCAGTTGGCTCACCGTCTTACTGATCAAGCGGTGGAGCAGAATAGGTTACCAAAGCGCATAGGTGCTGCAACTACTTCTGGTACTTCTAGTGGGGACAAACGGAAATGGGATGGAACTTCAAGCAAGGGTTCAACTTCTGTGCAATCTCAGTCTCAGCAGAGAAAGACTGACGACCACAAGAGCCCCAGTCAACAATCGTCTGGTGGTCAAAGTCATGGTGGATACAAGGGGAATCACCCCAAATGCAATCGCTGCAACCTACACCACAGTCGGCCTTGCACCAGGGGCAACTGTCATCGGTGCAACAAGCCTGGTCATGTTGCAAAGGATTGCAGGAGTGCATACCCCGCCAATCAGAATCGTCAGCAACCTCAGCAGAACCAGCGACAGCAGCAGGGTAACAACAAAGGGTGCTTTCAGTGTGGAGCTGAGGGCCACTACAAGAAAGATTGTCCCCAACTGAATCAGAACAACAATCAGGGGAATGGCAACAATGGGAACAACTACAACAACAACAATGGTGCTAGGGGGCGAGTGTTCGTGATCGGCCAAGGTGAAGCGAGGAATGATCCCAACGTGGTGACGGGTAAGTTCCTTCTTGACGACTTTTATGTTACAGTCTTATTTGATTCGGGTGCCGATACTAGCTATGTGTCACTAGAAGTTAGTCAAATGCTTAAACGTGTTCCAACACCCCTGAACACCAAGCACATCGTAGAGCTAGCTAATGGTAAGAGTTTGGAGGCCTCGCACGTAGTCAAAGGTTGCCAACTTGTTCTCGCTAACCAGACCTTTTCTATTGACCTTATTCCTATCATCTTGGGTAGTTTCGACATTGTCATTGGGATGGATTGGTTATCCCAACACCGAGCAGAAATTCTTTGCAACGAAAAGATTGTTCGTATTCCTGGTTCCGATAGTGAACCTCTCATGATTCGTGGCGACAAGAGAAGTACTGTTGAGAACACTATCTCCCTTCTTAAGGCTCAGAAGTGTCTGCGAAAGGGCCACACTGCAGTTTTGGCTCTAGTTACTGACACCACAGAGAAAGAGAAGAAGCTAGAAGACTTTCCAGTTGTACGTGACTATCCAGAGGTATTCCCTGAGGAATTACCTGGTCTTCCACCCCATCGCCAAGTCGAGTTTCAGATTGAACTAGCTCCTGGAACTGCGCCTATAGCACGTGCACCATATCGTTTAGCGCCATCAGAGTTGGAGGAACTCTCTACGCAACTACAAGAACTCCTGGATAAGGGTTTTATTCGCCCTAGCTCATCGCCTTGGGGAGCTCCAGTGCTCTTTGTGAAGAAGAAGGATGGTACCTTCAGAATGTGTATCGACTATCGAGAACTCAACAAGGTGACTGTGAAGAACCGTTATCCTCTACCGCGTATTGACGACTTGTTCGACCAGTTGCAGGGGTCGAGCTACTATTCGAAGATTGATCTGAGGTCGGGATATCACCAGCTGAGAGTTCGGGAAGAGGATGTCTCTAAGACAGCCTTTAGGACTCGGTATGGGCACTATGAGTTCTTGGTCATGCCGTTTGGGCTGACAAACGCACCCGCAGTTTTCATGGATTTGATGAACCGAGTATGCAAGCCGTATCTAGACAAGTTTGTTATAGTCTTCATCGACGACATCCTGATCTATTCTAAGAGTCAGGAGGAGCACGAACAGCATCTGCGACTTATTCTGGAACTCCTTCGGAAGGAACAGCTTTATGCAAAATTCTCAAAATGCGACTTTTGGCTTCGTGAAGTCCATTTCCTAGGCCACGTGGTGAACCAGGATGGGATTCACGTTGATCCATCCAAGGTAGACTCTATTAAGAACTGGCCTGCGCCTCGCACACCAAAGGAAATTCGCCAATTCTTGGGATTGGCAGGTTATTACAGGAGATTCATTAAGGACTTCTCTAAGATCGCGCAGCCTCTTACCTTGCTAACACAGAAGGGCGTTGTTTATCATTGGGGAAACACACAGGAATTAGCTTTTCAACATCTGAAGGATAGACTTTGTAGTGCACCTATCCTTTCACTGCCAGAGGGCACAGACGATTTTGTGGTTTACTGTGATGCATCAATTCAAGGTCTTGGTTGTGTATTGATACAACGAGACAAAGTCATAGCCTACGCCTCACGCCAACTCAAGGTTCATGAAAAGAACTACACTACGCATGATTTAGAGCTGGGAGCTGTTGTTTTCGCGCTTAAGTTATGGCGGCATTACCTGTACGGAACCAAGTGCGCCATCTACACCGACCACAGAAGCTTAGAGCACATATTCAAGCAGAAGGAACTGAATATGCGGCAGCGACGATGGGTCGAGCTGCTGAATGACTACGAGTGCTCCATCAGGTATCACCCGGGCAAGGCCAATGTGGTGGCCGACGCCCTAAGTCGAAAGGACACTGCGCCTAAGCGCGTACGAGCTTTACAACTCACGATCCATTCTAGTCTACCTTCGCAAATACGAGCTGCTCAGATAGAAGCACTGAAACCAGAAAACGTAAGGGCCGAAGCCCTACGCGGGTCAAGACAACGCTTAGAACAGAAGGAAGACGGTGCTTACTACGTAACGGGACGCATCTGGGTCCCACTCCATGGCGACTTGCGGGAACTTGTAATGGATGAAGCGCACAAATCTCGCTACTCGGTACACCCTGGTTCGGATAAGATGTACCACGATATTAAGACTACGTATTGGTGGCCTAGCATGAAGGCCCACATAGCAACTTACGTCAGCAAGTGTTTGACTTGTGCGCGAGTCAAGACAGAATATCAGAAACCCTCAGGCCTACTTCAGCAACCAGAGATACCACAATGGAAATGGGAACAGATTTCCATGGATTTTGTTACTGGCCTACCTAGATCACAACGCGGAAACGATACTATTTGGGTGATCGTGGATCGACTCACAAAGTCCGCACACTTTTTGGCGATCACGGAGACGGATAAATTCTCCACGTTAGCGGAAATATACCTTAAGGAAGTTGTTTCGAGGCACGGGGTGCCCACCTCTATCATCTCCGATCGAGATGCACGTTTTACTTCGGAGCTGTGGCAAGCGATGCACAAGTCTTTTGGCTCACGTTTAGATATGAGCACAGCGTATCACCCACAGACGGACGGGCAGTCCGAACGCACCATTCAGACCCTAGAAGACATGCTTCGCGCGTGTGTAATCGACTTTGGCAACAGCTGGGAGAAGCACCTGCCACTCGTGGAATTCTCGTACAATAACAGCTACCACACCAGCATTAAAGCTGCTCCGTTTGAGGCATTATACGGACGTAAATGCCGGTCACCTCTTTGTTGGGCAGAGGTGGGGGATAGTCAAATCACTGGTCCGGAACATGTGGTAGACACTACTGAGCGGATTGCTCAAATACGACATCGCATGGCGGCCGCTCGTGACCGTCAGAAGGCTTACGCCGATAAGGGCAGGAAACCACTTGAGCTCCAGGTTGGGGAGCGGGTATTACTCAAAGTTTCACCCTGGAAGGGTGTGGTTCGTTTTGGTAAACGAGGCAAACTTAACCCACGATACGTTGGACCTTTCGAAATCATTGAGAAAATAGGCAAGGTGGCCTACAGACTGAACTTACCAGCGGAACTTGGTGCAGTTCACAACGTTTTCCATGTGTCGAATCTGAAGAAGTGTCTGTCAGATGAGACGCACGTAGTTCCTCTGAAGGAACTTACGATCGACGAACAGTTGAAATTCGTCGAAGAACCAGTCGAAATCACGGACCGGGATGTTAAGGTCCTCAAGAGCACTAGAATACCTCTCGTTCGAGTTCGTTGGAACTCACGTCGCGGCCCAGAGTTCACCTGGGAGCGCGAAGATTGGATAAAACAAAAGTATCCCCAACTGTTTGAGAACAGTACAACCGCTACTGAGGCTGAAGCTACGGAATTTCGGGACGAAATTCCAGATCAACGGGGGGTGGATGTGACACCCCAGGATAACCGGGAAAACCTTGCAACTTAACTAGCTTCCTCAGTGAGTGCCATCAAATTTCGGGACGAAATTTCTTTCAACTTGGGGATGATGTGACAACTCGAAATTTAGAACCTTTCTTGTATTTCGATGCAACATGTTTGTACGTTATGTGATTAGTTGACTGATAAACTTAATGATAAACGTGAACCTTTACGAGAATATGTGCCTTGTTATGTGTGCCTTGTTTGTGTGTTGCATATATATGTAAGCATTATATGTGAGCCGAGAACCCAACCCGAAAACAAATAACCCGACTCGAGACCATGAGGTCTCGAGTGAATAGTGACCGAATTGGGCCTTTGGGTCGTGACCTCCTTAACCGGTTAGAAAGCTCTTTAGGGTGCACCATGAGGATTATATAAATCACACCCATGGCAACCCTTGCCATTTTCTTGGACAACCCTCACACCCACACTCTCCTATCTCCCTCACTAAAACCCTAGAGAGACAAGCACCCCTCACCTTCGGTTTGGACTTTTGGAGCCGGCTCACACACAATCAGTTGGAAGCTCACTCGAAACCCATCAACCGGTTAGTGACCTTGACATTTATTGTTGAATGTTGGTGATTCATGTTATGTTTAGTGTTTGAGTTAATGGTTAAGTTGTTCATACATGAGGTGATTGGTTATCAAAGTGTTTGTTTGATAAAATAGCTAATTGTTGTCAAAAGATGGAACTATATGCATGATTGCAACAAATCGGTTGATATATCTTGATTGGTTATGATATCTTGTGTTAAAATAGAGTTTAAACCACTAGATTTTGAGTATTTATGAAATCGGTTTACACATATCATGTAATCGGCTTAATATAGGACCGAGTTTGTAGTGTTCGGTTAAATGGTTGATTTGTTATTCATGACTATGTTGGTAATTGATGCAAAATGTGTTAGAATAAGGGTTATTTATGCTTTGAATATTTGAAGAACATGAAGAACTTGTTGAATATCATATGAATGTGTGTTGAATATTTGAATCCTGCCATGTTTAATCCGATTTGGTTAGTTTTTAGACAAAGAAACATGTTTAGTGGATAGTACAATATTTGTGTTGCATGACATTCAAATTCTATTGGATAGTACAATCTGTGCAGAATCAGCAACTGTTGGGGAGTCGAGACCTTCGATTGCGACTCGAAACCCCATGTTACGACACCGGTTACGAGTCAAGAACTCCTGGTTGCGACTCGCAACCACAGCATGATGAATCGAAACCACAGGTTACGAGTCCGGTTACGACTCGAGACCAAAGCAGCATGAACCGAAACCGAGGTTGCGACTTAGATTGCGACTCGCAACCAACCTTTGATCAACACCAACAGCATGACTCGAAACCATGTTGCGAGTCCGGTTGCGACTCGAGACCTCACATTGGGCTTGCTTAGATATGGGCCTAAGTTGGTGGGCCGGACTTATGGGCTTTCTGTGTTAACTGTTAATACCTGATTTGGGCTTGAATAGTTGGGATTGAACTTATGGGCTGTATGTGTTACGGTTAACTGTGAACTGTTGATGTTAAACGTGCTTGCCATGATTATTACCTGTGAACAATCTGTGTTGAACATACGTGCACTGCTTGGCTTGAATCTGATACGGATAATATCTGTGATAGGACTTAATTGATTACCTGCAATCTGATTGACTTTTCTATGTTACTTCCGAGCAAACCAAGGTGAGTTCACACCCTCTACAAAGCATGGGATTCCCTGGGTTGGGAACGGGGTTAAGGAACGTGGGTTCCTCGTCCTCCTTGGGTAGGACGGTGATGGTTCAGGAATGTAATTCCTCGTCCTGGTGGACGGATAAAACGTACTAGACTAAAACTCTATCACGAAGTCCCTCCTTTTTGTATCGACTTAATCGTCGGGCCAATGGCGAGCGGGTCATTAGTTAGATAGCGCTATTTAGGTCTGACAAACCTCACACCGTGCCGCAGAGGGCGGGAGTGAACTAATGGATCTGGGGCACGTCAATGATGATAGACATTGATGGTTTTTAGGGCACATAAACATGACTACAGTCAGCAGTCGATACGGTAACGAGTCTAGTGTACGCATGGGGTAGCCCCCACGGCCGAAATGCCTGATAACTACATGGGGTAGCCCCCACGGCTGGAGTGCCGGAGTAACTGGGAATGAACAAGACACGTTTTTAAAACTAATGGGGTAACCCCCACGGCAGGATGCCAGATAAAGGAAACTGTTTTCGAAACAACTAAAACGAACACCCAACTGTGAACTCACTCAACTAGTTGTTGACTCGTTACTACATGCTTTGCAGGACCATAGGTACTCAGCTGGAGCTTGCATGGGGAAGAGTCGTTGTGGGACACGGATTGCTGCGTGTTATGTTAAACTTGAAACTACTCGAACTTATGTTTTAACTCTAAGACTTATGCTTCCGCTCACAAGTAAACTATGTTTGTTTTATTGGAACACCAATCGCATCGATTAGACTTTTATAACTATTATGCTTGTTCAGTATGATTGGTGGCTGGATCCTGGTCAGTCACGCCTCCAAGCGGTAGTACTCCGCAGGTGGGATTTTAGGGGTGTGACAATAAATACCCTCCATGAACTCACTTCCAACTCACTTGAATTCTGAGGTTGCTCTCTAAGTTGGGGTGCTTTGACACTTCATACCTGAGAGTACTCGGAATGCAATCTTGCGGGGACCCGTTGTAAGTATTCCTTCGTTCTTTTATTGCTTTTCGAGTCCGAAAGTCAAACTTTGTTTGACTTTCTGCATTGACCAGTTTATGGTCAATGCGATGTTCGTTTGAACTTCATAACGTGAGTGTAATCACGATGGTTATTGTCACACCCCCAAAATCCACCTGCGGAGTATCACCGCTTGGGAGCGTGACTGACCAGGATCAAGCCACCAATCATATCGAACATGTAATTAATGTCAAGTATAATAAATGTAAACAAACCATTCAATACGATTGATGTTTCAACAAAACATAGTTTAAGTTGCGGAAGCGTAACAATGAGAATCCAATGTATGTAAATAGTTCAAGTGTTGTAAGTTTATCAAAACATCCACGATCCACGCACCACAACGACCTGCTCTTCCCTGTGCAAGCTCCATATGTACCTAATGTCCTGCAAGGCATGCAGCAGAGAGTCAACAACTAGTTGAGCGAGTTCACAGTTAACAGTTCAGTAATAGTATAGCGTGAGTAGTAGTATGTTTGTTCGTTATGTCACGTATCGTATTAGTTTCCATCGCGGCCGCCCAGGCAGGTATGCGAAGATATTAGGGGATGTTCATCCCAAGTATTCTAGACTAGGTTTATCTGTATCGCGGCCGACCAGGCAGGTGTGCGAAGATTAGTAAATTACAGTTCGCGGCCTTCCAAAGGCAGGTATGCGAAGTTAGTCATAATATCGCGGCCAACCCTTGGCAGGTGTGCGAAGATCAGTTCAATATGTGTTACTAGTCTAGTAGTAGTTCCAACAGTGGAGTATGTACAATTGTTCATCAGTTCGCATCACCACGTTCCCTTATAGATAGGCACCAGTAAATAATCAAATCCCATTCCCACCCTGGGAACCCCATGCCTTGGCTGTGTGAACTCACCTTGGTTTGCTCGGTATGCTATGCTCTAAGGTTTGTTAATCGTCTAAGTCCGTTACACACGACCTAGGATACATTGCACATGATTCGATGTAAGCGTTACATTCAAGTAGGGTTTACAATCCAATGATGTCCAAATAGTTGTGATCTGTGTGCGGGTGGTGTACAGATTGATATGATAAGGGTTGTTCACATCTATAGGATCATGCAGTACCATTCAAAAGCATACAGTCGTATACGTACACATAATCATGCAGTAAGCATACGGTGACATACAGTGCCATATCGGGCCATTTAGGGTTTTGAATTCATTATTGTAGACACCACGTGTAACTCAGGCTATAATAACATCCACCAAAGTCATACCAGGTATCATTGTAGAGATAATTCAAATTAGTGCATGTATTTCAAGAAAGTCAGGTCCATATTGTAAGTTAACACATTCAACCAAAGTTCATCAAGGAAATCAAACAATAATATGAAGTTCGGGCTAAGGGAGTCCCCTTCTAATCTCGGACATGGTAAACTCATGCATTAAATTCGGACTCAAGGGGGTTGGGGGTTTAAAAGATCGGGCCATGGGGTAGCCTCTCCAAACTCGGACCATGTGGGGGTTAAACTCGGACTTGTGCAAAGTCGGACCCCCCCCCTTGATGTTGTTTAAAGTCGGACAAGGGGAACTCCCCTTTGAAGCTCGGACCTTACCTGAGTTATTAAACTCGGACCTATCTACAACATAAACTCGGATCATACATTAGTAATTAAACTCGGTCCACTCACTTAAACTCGGTTAAGCATATAAAGTCGGACCATGTGAGTTTTGTTAAACTCGGTCCATTCATGTTACATTAAGTTCGGACAAGGTGTTAAATAAAATACTCGGACATTTGCACTGCTTAAACTCGGACCAAAGTATTATACATTAAAGTCGGACCAATGTTAATCAATAACTCAGACCTTATGCACATATCATTAACTCGGTCCAACACATACTCGGACCATTTGATTCTTATTAAATAAACTCGGCCTACATGTCTATTCAATAAACTCAGACAGAATGATAACCATTATACTCGGACTATTATACACTCCTTCACAAACCTCAGACAAACATTCAATCACACGATCATTGCATCATAACAGTTACGCATACGAACAAAACCCTAATTCTATTCATAGTGACGGCAGAATCATAACCAACCCACCTATGATCAACAATTCATCATAGCAAGAACAATCAAATCGAGCGTACAACTATTCATATTCGTTTCTCAACAATTAGAATCCTTAAACACAGAAACATCACATGTGAAACTAGGGTTTTCCATGAACACAAGAATCAAGAAATCAATAAACAATCAACGCACAAATCATTAACAATTACCTTGAATGATTCTAGAGGAAGAGGAATCAAGTGTGATGATTATCTAGTGCCAATGATGATGGTGATGATTGCTAGAGAGATGAATGTACGTGCTTTGGTTTTTGTGCCAAATGATTAGTGAAAGAGTTTAGGGTTATGTATTACTAGAATTCCACTAATTGTCCTCTACATCCTCAAGTATTATATTTTACAATAGTGCACTATTCCAATTAATTACACAGTTTCACCACCAAGTTTACACATTTGACAAGTTTATCATAATTAACACATAGTTATGCACAATCACAATACACTTCATTATACCAAAACGTAAACAATTCCATAGTAATCAATTGTGCAATTTAAACAGCTAAACAATACTTGAACGTGCAATAAATGCGGAATAAGAATCTTGGAAATTCGAGTTGTCACATTATCCCCAACTTGAAAGAAATTTCGTCCCGAAATTTGGTACGCACTCACTGAGGAAGCTAGGTAAGTTATATCGTTCACTGGTTTTTCCTGGGGTGTCACATCATCCCCCCGTTGATTTGGAATTCCGTCCCGAAATTCAGTAGTAGTAGCTTCAGCCTCAGTAGTGGTTGCATTGGTTTTGAATAACTGGGGTTCTTTTCTGTCATCTGGTCTTCGCGTTCCCAGGTGTACTCTGGGCCACGTCGGGAGTTCCAACGAACTCGAACAAGAGGGATTCTCTTGTGTATGAGGACCTTAACATCCCGGTCTGTGATTTCAACTGGTTCCTCGACGAACTGCAACCGCTCGTCGATAGTGAGTTCCTTAAAAGGAACTATGAGGGTCTCATCTGACAGGCACTTCTTCAGATTTGACACGTGGAATACATTGTGAACTGCACCGAGTTCAGCTGTTAGGTTCAGTCTGTAGGCTAAGTAAAACCCGGTCCCCGACCTGAAATTCCAATGGCTTCCTACGCTTATCCGCGTAGGCTTTCTGACGGTCGCGTGCTGCCGCCATGCGCTGCCGTATCTGTGCAATTCGTTCAGCAGTGTCAACTACCATTTCTAGGCCTGCATTCTAACTATCCCTCACCTCTGCCCAACCGAGAGGTGACCGGCATTTACGTCCGTACAATGCCTCGAATGGAGCGGCTTGTATGCTGGTGAGATAACTGTTATTATACGAGATCTCCACCAAAGGGAGATGCTTTTCCCAGCCGTTGCCGAAATCAATAACACATGCACGAAGCATGTCTTCAAGAGTTTGTATCGTGCGCTCAGACTGCCCATCCGTCTGAGGGTGATATGCTGTGCTCATGTCTAAACGAGAGCCAAACGCTTTGTGCATCGCTTGCCATAACTCTGACGTGAATCGTGCATCCCGATCCGAAATGATAGAGGTGGGCACCCCGTGCCTCGAAACAACTTCTTTAAGATAGATGTCTGCGAGAGTGGAGAACTTATCCGTTTCCTTTATAACCAGGAAGTGTGCAGACTTGGTGAGTCGGTCCACGATCACCCATATAGTATTATTCCAACGCTGAGATCTAGGTAACCCGTAACGAAGTCCATGGAAATTTCTTCCCATTTCCATTGTGGTATCCTGGGTTGCTGAAGTAAGTCTGAGGGTTTCTGGTACTCTGTCTTGACTCTCGCACAGGTCAAGCGCTTGCCAACATAGGTGGCGATGTGGGCCTTCATGTTAGGCCACCAATAAGCAGTTCTGATGTCGTTGTACATTTTGTTCGAACCTGGATATACCGAGTAGCGAGACTTATGAGCTTCATCCATCACAAGTTCTCGTAAGCCGCCATAACGTGGGACCCAAATACGCCCCGATACAAAATAGGCGCCGTCTTCCTTTTGTTCCATTCGTTGTCGTGAGTCACGCAAGGCTTCAGCCTTGACGTTTTCGGGTTTCAGTGCTTCTACCTGAGCATTTCGTATCCGTGCAGGAAGATCAGACTAAATAGTAAGTTGTAGCGCTCGCACGCGCTTAGGTAGGGTGTCCTTTCGACTGTGGGCGTCGGCCACACCATTGGCCTGGCCTGGATGATACTTGATGGCGCATTCGTAGTCGTTAAGCAGTTCGATCCATCGTCGTTAACGCATGTTCAACTCCTTCTGCTTGAAGATATGCTCGAGACTCCTGTGATCGGTGTAGATTGCGCACTTGGTACCGTACAGGTAGTGTCGCCATATCTTAAGTGCAAAACAACAGCTCCCAGCTCTAAATCGTGCGTCGTGTAGTTCCGTTCATGAATCTTGGGTTGCCGTGAAGCGTAAGCAATAACTTTATCCTGTTGCATCAATACACACCCGAGACCCAACGGTAGGTGACACCATTTCTGTGTCAGCATAGTGAGCGGCTGCGCGACCTTGGAGATGTCTTTGATAAATCGCCTGTAGTATCCCGCCAAACCCAAGAATTGGCGTATTTCTGTTGGCGTACGCGGTGCTGGCCTGTTCCTGATCGAATCTACCTTGGATAGGTCGACATGGATCGCATCCCTGTTTACCACATGGCCTAAGAAGTGGACTTCACGAAGCCAGAAGTCGCATTTGGAAAACTTTGCGTACAATTGCTCCCTTTCGAAGAAGTTCTAAGATAAGACGTAAGTGCTGCTCGTGATCCTCCTGACTCTTGGAGTAGATCAGAATGTCGTCGGTGAAGACAATGACGAACTTGCCAAAATAGGGTTTGCACACCCTGTTCGTAAGGTCCATAAATACGGCAGGTGCGTTCAATAATGTCAAACCATCCATCACATCAAACATAAAATATAGAAGGTAAAATAATTCATAAAACCCAATACGATTAACGTTCAAACCAAACTTTGTTTGTGTAGCAGAAACATAATAATGAAAACCCAAAATAAGTTATAAATTCAAATATCGTTCATTGCATCTCCTCGTCCTAACACGAAAGCTTGACCTCTTGCCTCGTTGCCAGTGTGGTTGTTGTTTCCCCTGTTGTTGTTGTTGTTCCCGTTGCCCTGGTTATTGTTGCGATTCTGGTTCTGGTTCAACTGAGGACAATCGCGTTTGTAATGACCTTCTGCCCCACACTGGAAACATCCCCGGTTTCCACGCTGGGGTTGCTGCTGCTGGTTCTGTGGAGCTGGCGGTAGGAGTTGCTGGTTCTGATTTGCTGGCCGTGAGCTTCTACAATCCTTAGCCTCATGTCCCACCTTGAGGCATCTTTGGCATTGTTCCCTGCGACATCTTCCGCTGTGGTGTCTGTTGCACTTATTACACAGTGGGTGAATTCCCCGATACCCACCCTGCCCCTGACTGCCAGATGGTTGCTGAGTCGAATTCTGGTAGTCATTTGTCTTGCACTGCTGAGACTGAACAGTAACCGATCCCTTGCCGGAATCCCCCTCCCATTTCCTCTTGTTGTCACTGGGAGTAGCAGAAGTGGTGACAGCAGTAGTGGTAGCCTTGACACGTTTTGGCAGTCTGTTCTGATCCACTGCCTGATCTGTAATACGGTGGGCGAGGCGCTGAATAGCCTGAATGTTGTCAAGATTGGCCGATGTCACATGACTCTGGATCTCTGGCGCCAAACCCTTGAGATACATCTCAATACGCTTGTATGGTGGGTCTACCATAGTTGGGCATAGCACGGCTAGCTCGTTCGACCGTTTAGTATACGCTTCGATCTCAGATCCAACCATTTTCAAATTGTACAGCTCGTCTTCCAACTTGTGAATATCTTCTAGCGTGCAATATTCCCTTTTGATAAGTTCCTTAAAATCATTCCAGGGTGTGGCGTTAGCAGCTGCCAACCCTAAGATCTGTACTTGCGCGTTCCACCAAGTCAACGCGATTCCTTCCAAAGTGCCAGTGGCGTACTTGACCTTGCGAGCCTCAGGGCACTCGCACATTTCGAATACTGACTCTAGCTTTTCAAACCAATGGAGGAGTCCCACTGCCCCCTCGGTGCCACTGAAGGAATTTGGACGACAGTCCATGAAGTTCTTGAATGTGCAGACAGGCTGCTGCGCGTGTTGACCTGCTTGAGCAGCTGCAAGTGCCGCAGCAACTTGAGTTTGAACGAAAGCCTCTAGCTGGGCTTGTGTCATGCTAATTCTTCCAGACATGATCTTCATAGTAAAAGTAATGTAAGTGAGAGGGGTTCGCGAGTAGGGCGATGACAGAAAGTGTAAGCACGTAGGTGTTCTCAAGCATTAACAAGTAGTGAGCAAAGTAATGTAAGCATACTACGAGCAAAGTTTTATGCAGTTCTAGCAAGCAGGTAATAAACATAAACCTTATTACCTAAGATGTCGAGTCTTGCACCTGGAGCGAAGTGTCGTTGTGGATCGTTGAGAGCACTGTTCTGGTTATAGTCTGGTTTTAATAAAAACGTTTTCCCATATTAAAACCAAGTTCTCTATAACCAATGGCTCTGATACCAATCTGTCACACCCCCAAAATCCACCTGCGGAGTATCACCGCTTGGGAGCGTGACTGACCAGGATCAAGCCACCAATCATATCGAACATGTAATTAATGTCAAGTATAATAAATGTAAACAAACCATTCAATACGATTGATGTTTCAACAAAACATAGTTTAAGTTGCGGAAGCGTAACAATGAGAATCCAATGTATGTAAATAGTTCAAGTGTTGTAAGTTTATCAAAACATCCATGATCCACGCACCACAACGACCTGCTCCTCCCTGTGCAAGCTCCATATGTACCTAATGTCCTGCAAGGCATGCAGCAGAGAGTCAACAACTAGTTGAGCGAGTTCACAGTTAACAGTTCAGTAATAGTATAGCGTGAGTAGTAGTATGTTTGTTCGTTATGTCACGTATCGTATTAGTTTCCATCGCGGCCTCCCAGGCAGGTATGCGAAGATATTAGGGGATGTTCATCCCAAGTATTCTAGACTAGGTTTATCTGTATCGCGGCCGACCAGGCAGGTGTGCGAAGATTAGTAAATTACAGTTCGCGGCCTTCCAAAGGCAGGTATGCGAAGTTAGTCATAATATCGCGGCCAACCCTTGGCAGGTGTGCGAAGATCAGTTCAATAAGTGTTACTAGTCTAGTAGTAGTTCCAACAGTGGAGTATGTACAATTGTTCATCAGTTCGCATCACAAATGTGACAACTCGAATATCCAAGATTCTTATTCCGCATTTATTGCACGTTCAAGTATTGTTTAGCTGTTTAAATTGCACAATTGATTACTATGGAATTGTTTACGTTTTGGTATAATGAAGTGTATTGTGATTGTGCATAACTATGTGTTAATTATGATAAACTTGTCAAATGTGTAAACTTGGTGGTGAAACTGTGTAATTAATTGGAATAGTGCACTATTGTAAAATATAATACTTGAGGATGTAGAGGACAATTAGTGGAATTCTAGTAATACATAACCCTAAACTCTTTCACTAATCATTTGGCACAAAAACCAAAGCACGTACATTCATCTCTCTAGCAATCATCACCATCATCATTGGCACTAGATAATCATCACACTTGATTCCTCTTCCTCTAGAATCATTCAAGGTAATTGTTAATGATTTGTGCGTTGATTGTTTATTGATTTCTTGATTCTTGTGTTCATGGAAAACCCTAGTTTCACATGTGATGTTTCTGTGTTTAAGGATTCTAATTGTTGAGAAACGAATATGAATAGTTGTACGCTCGATTTGATTGTTCTTGCTATGATGAATTGTTGATCATAGGTGGGTTGATTATGATTCTGCCGTCACTATGAATAGAATTAGGGTTTTGTTCGTATGCGTACTGTTATGATGCAATGATCGTGTGATTGAATGTTTGTCTGAGGTTTGTGAAGGAGTGTATAATAGTCCGAGTATAATGGTTATCATTCTGTCTGAGTTTATTGAATAGACATGTAGGCCGAGTTTATTTAATAAGAATCAAATGGTCCGAGTATGTGTTGGACCGAGTTAATGATATGTGCATAAGGTCTGAGTTATTGATTAACATTGGTCCGACTTTAATGTATAATACTTTGGTCCGAGTTTAAGCAGTGCAAATGTCCGAGTATTTTATTTAACACCTTGTCCGAACTTAATGTAACATGAATGGACCGAGTTTAACAAAACTCACATGGTCCGACTTTATATGCTTAACCGAGTTTAAGTGAGTGGACCGAGTTTAATTACTAATGTATGATCCGAGTTTATGTTGTAGATAGGTCCGAGTTTAATAACTCAGGTAAGGTCCGAGCTTCAAAGGGGAGTTCCCCTTGTCCGACTTTAAACAACATCAAGGGGGGGGTCCGACTTTGCACAAGTCCGAGTTTAACCCCCACATGGTCCGAGTTTGGAGAGGCTACCCCATGGCCCGATCTTTTAAACCCCCAACCCCCTTGAGTCCGAATTTAATGCATGAGTTTACCATGTCCGAGATTAGAAGGGGACTCCCTTGGCCCGAACTTCATATTATTGTTTGATTTCCTTGATGAACTTTGGTTGAATGTGTTAACTTACAATATGGACCTGACTTTCTTGAAATACATGCACTAATTTGAATTATCTCTACAATGATACCTGGTATGACTTTGGTGGATGTTATTATAGCCTGAGTTACACGTGGTGTCTACAATAATGAATTCAAAACCCTAAATGGCCCGATATGGCACTGTATGTCACCGTATGCTTACTGCATGATTATGTGTACGTATACGACTGTATGCTTTTGAATGGTACTGCATGATCCTATAGATGTGAACAACCCTTATCATATCAATCTGTACACCACCCGCACACAGATCACAACTATTTGGACATCATTGGATTGTAAACCCTACTTGAATGTAACGCTTACATCGAATCATGTGCAATGTATCCTAAGTCGTGTGTAACGGACTTAGACGATTAACAAACCTTAGAGCATAGCATACCGAGCAAACCAAGGTGAGTTCACACAGCCAAGGCATGGGGTTCCCAGGGTGGGAATGGGATTTGATTATTTACTGGTGCCTATCTATAAGGGAACGTGGTGATGCGAACTGATGAACAATTGTACATACTCCACTGTTGGAACTACTACTAGACTAGTAACACTTATTGAACTGATCTTCGCACACCTGCCAAGGGTTGGCCGCGATATTATGACTAACTTCGCATACCTGCCTTTGGAAGGCCGCGAACTGTAATTTACTAATCTTCGCACACCTGCCTGGTCGGCCGCGATACAGATAAACCTAGTCTAGAATACTTGGGATGAACATCCCCTAATATCTTCGCATACCTGCCTGGGAGGCCGCGATGGAAACTAATACGATACGTGACATAACGAACAAACATACTACTACTCACGCTATACTATTACTGAACTGTTAACTGTGAACTCGCTCAACTAGTTGTTGACTCTCTGCTGCATGCCTTGCAGGACATTAGGTACATATGGAGCTTGCACAGGGAGGAGCAGGTCGTTGTGGTGCGTGGATCGTGGATGTTTTGATAAACTTACAACACTTGAACTATTTACATACATTGGATTCTCATTGTTACGCTTCCGTAACTTAAACTATGTTTTGTTGAAACATCAATCGTATTGAATGGTTTGTTTACATTTATTATACTTGACATTAATTACATGTTCGATATGATTGGTGGCTTGATCCTGGTCAGTCACGCTCCCAAGCGGTGATACTCCGCAGGTGGATTTTGGGGGTGTGACAGTTATAGTCCCTAGCGACTATACCTACTGATTACCACGTTATCTAGGCTCAGTGAGGAGTCTTAGTTTCGGCCAAAATGCGCTTTCTCGCGTATTTTGTAACCAAACTACTTTAGGGTATTAAAACCGTTTGTTTTAATACCAAACCTGTTTTCTAACATTACTAAACATGTTCTAGCATGTTTAGCTCGTCGCTTTTAGTCTTTGTGCTTGTCTAGGGTCGTAAAGGTAAGCGATCTAAACAATCGCTTATGCTTACGAACCCGACCCATTGGTCGATCATTGGGATCCGACCAAACACATTAGGTGACCACAGTGTATAGGGAATAACCTTTCAAGGTTATACCTTATGGTCACGCCGTTTAAGTAGTTGTATGATAGGTAATGTATGTGCCTTAGGTAAATTACCAAAATAACCTTTTTACACTAAAATCCATTTTAAGCCTATGCAACATAATTTTGGTATCTAAACTGATTTAGCAACAATATTAAACATGTTAAGGCATATCTTGCTTGTCATAGGGCTAGTTAAGCATTCCAAACGCCTTTTACGCAAACGACGCGTTAAAGTAGCATAAGCTACCTAAGCGGGTCGTAACGGGTCAAAAGCACTTAGGATAGGTTTCATTTTAGTATGAAGGCTTTGTCAAACCATATTACATAAGTTCCCACACTTATTTTGTTTACGAACCCTCGTACTACCCGATCCTCCGATAGGTCCGGTTATTAATATAGATGCCTTTGTAGGTGCCGTTTGATTCCGTGATCTTCTAGCATTGCTTGGTGGTTGTTCTACGACTTCTAAGCAATCACAAGTGAGTACATAGACCCCTCTTTTACTGTTTTCCAAACATTTTGGGGTGAAACACATGTGCCTACTTGTTACTTTCGTGCTTTCTTGTTTTCACAACATATGCTTGCTATGTTCTTAGTACACTTATAGTACATGATTTCATTACATTGTTTTGCTATGTATGTTAACTTAGCATGCTAGAACATTGATTTACATTACATTACTTTGCTATATATGTTTACATGGCATATTAGCACATTGTTTTACATGACTTTTCTGCTTCGTATGTTTACTTAGCATACTTAGTACATTGTTTTCACATAACCTGTTTACATTTGGTATAACATTTGGTTTGCATCAACGGTTCTTTACTACATTCATTAACACCGATCATGCCGCTCAGTAGTAAGTAATGGTACCATAGGACTTGACAAATCTCGTTCCTGACATCCTGGGTTGGTGTGGATGTAAGGAATGAATGAATCCGTGAACATTTTACTTTGATAACCTTTACTCTAAGGTTATCCTGCTGTCTCAAGGCTTGAATGTAATGCGTTATCTTACCACATAAATGTTTGTATCAATAAAACAAGTTTTCTACTTGGCAAAACATAACTTTTTGATTTATTCAAAATACTTTGTTTTGTTCCTTTTTACTTATGGTTAAGTATTCTCATTTTGTTACTTGCCATACATAACTTTTGTTTACACATAACTACATGACTACATTTTGGACTTTTAAACATATGACAATGGTTTAGACAAGAACAATGGTTTAGACAAGAACAATTGATGATTGGTGGGTGATTAATGACTTGAGTAACGGTATGGGTGTAGTATGATATAAACATGGTGGATACGCCGCTGGTACTTCCTATATATATAAGTGCTTGTATTGTATTACATGTCATAGCGTTATTTAAATCATTTAGTTTGGACTTATACATTTTTACACGATTAATACATTTTTCACAAGACTTCGTTTTACTAAAACAAACTTGCTTTATACAACTTATTTTACTTGGTTATTCCTTAACCACACATAATTCTATTATTTATACATATCATCAAACTTTATCGCTTTCCGAATGATTTACAAAACAAAACATTTTACAAGGTTCATGACTAACTTTTATTAAAAACTTCTCCTTAAACTTATAAGTCATGAATCCTATTTTCACAAAACCTATGTTACTCACTGGCATTTTTATGCTGACGTACCTATTTTCACATGTGTTTCAGGAGCAAATGCGTAGGATGATCGTGACACGCTAGGGTGGACTTGGGCCTTAGTGACATAAAATGGAACTAGACTTAGTTTAAATTACGTTATGTACTCCTCATTTCAGTAGTTTTAAGACAATGTGTCATGTTGGTTCTTGTTTTGAACAATGTATTCCATGTCACACCCCGACCACGTAAAACAACAAAACGTGGCGGAAACGTCGGGGAGTGTTGTAACAGAATCATTGTTTCACAACCATGGATTAAATAGTTTTGTTTTATTGAATTATAGAATTCAATGTTTTGGTACAATTTAGAATAATACAAATAATTGTTTCTCAGTTTTAAGTCACTAAGGCACAAGTCCATCCTATATGTAGCGTGCATCATCAATCATCACAAAGTATTACCTGAAACATATATGAAAATAGACACGTCAGCATAAAAATGCCGGTGAGTAACATAGGTTTTTGTGTATTAGATTCATGGCTTTAGATAACACGAGAAAAAGGTTTTATGTTTTCAAAATAGCCATGAATCTAATGTAAAAGTTTTTTTGTTTCTGAAAACGTGTCGTTTTGGAAAACGGGTTTATAGTATAGACAAAAATATACTTTGGTTTTGAAAAGTTTGTATAAATAGTATATCAAAGTATACTTTTAGTTTTGAAATAGTTAAATGGATAGTATATCAAAATATACTTTAGTAATTAAAATAATAGTTTTGGTAGTATATCTAAAATATACTTTGGTTTGAAAATAGCATATCAACTATGCTTTGGTTTAAAAGTAGCATATCAACTATGCTTTAGATAGTATATCAAGATATACTTTAGTTTAAAATAACAAAGTAGGTAGTATATCAAACTATACTTTGGAAAAATAGTAGCATATCAAACTATGCTTTGGATAGTATATCAAAATATACTTTAGTTTAAAATAACAAAGTAGGTAGTATATCAAACTATACTTTGGAAAAATAGTAGCATATCAAACTATGCTTTGGATAGTATATCAAAATATACTTTAGTTTAAAATAACAAAGTAGGTAGTATATCAAACTATACTTTGGAAAAATAGTAGCATATCAAACTATGCTTTGGATAGTATATCAAAATATACTTTAGTTTAAAATAACAAAGTATGTTAAAACATATGTTGGATTTTGTACTTAGTATATCAAAATATACTTTGGTATATCACATTTGAGAGTACATCAGACTGTACTTTTGTAGTATATCAACATATACAAAGAGAGTGTGATTTGGTATTCAACAAATCCTTAGTGTATCAAACTACACTTTGGAGACTATAAAAATACCACGAAGGCAATTTCTATTTGGTTTAAATTTGGTTTCTGACATTCCATACAACAGGAATGGGGTGTCTAGTCCTATAGCGCTATATCATACTACCAATCGGCTGGGTGAATGTATAAAAATGGTACAATCCAACAATTTGTTTATTAAGTTTTGGAAAAACGGTGTTTAAACCATAGGAAATCGTTTAATTTGTCAAAAGAATGTGTAATAAGCATGTGAAATCATATAGTTTAAAATCAGGAAAATAACAGATAGGCATATATGTTTCACCCCAAAACATTTGAAAACAGTAAAAGAGGGGACTATGTACTCACTTGAGATTGCAAGTATCCTTGATTAAGTGTCCTAACAAAGCTCGGGAAATCAAGGAATCAAGTGGCACCTTGAATGGATCACTATGTTAAACAATCGGATCCTAAGTCGGGAGACAGGATAGAATGAAGTTCTATAAATCAAATGAGTATTGCAACTCATATGGCATGATTTAATAGAGCTAACATTCTAATTTGGAAGTCCACCTAAGTGCTTTTGACCCGTTTCGACCCATTATGGTAGTATAAGCCACTATAATGCGTCGTTTGCGTAAAACTATGTTCGGATGGTTAACTATGTGCTATGTCAAGTCTTACATGCCCAATTATCCCTAAACATGTTACTAAATCAGATTATATGTCAAAAATATGTTCACATAATCAAAGTACATATTTTAGCTTCAAAAGGGCATTTTGGTCATTTCCTATGGGCATACAAGCTAACTAGCAAATGACTAACCGATCCTACGTGATCATAAGGTATAACCTCAGTGGTTATTCCCTATACAACTATGATCACTAACTAAGCTTGGTCGGATCCTAAAGATCGACCAAACGGGTCGGGTTCGAAAGGCTAAGCGGTTGTTTAGACAGCTTATCTTACGACCCTAAACAAGCACAAACTAATAGTGTCGAGTTAAACATGTCAAAACATGTTTAACTTACTGATTTGGTATCAAAACAAAGTGTTTTGATACCCTAAAGTAGTTCCGTTGCAAAATGCGTGCTAAAACGCATTTTGACCGAAACTTTGACTCGACACTACAACTAATTAACGTGGTAATCAGCGGTTATAATCACGAAGGATTATAACTATCGTGATTACAATCACGTGTCAAAGTTCAATTGAACTTTGACTTGACCAATTGATGGTCAAAA
Source organism: Helianthus annuus (assembly GCF_002127325.2). NCBI lineage: Eukaryota > Viridiplantae > Streptophyta > Magnoliopsida > Asterales > Asteraceae > Helianthus > Helianthus annuus. The sequence continues at coordinate 175,968,046 of NC_035449.2, forward strand.
CCGAAAGTCAAACTGTTGGTCAAACTGTTTGACTTTCTGCATAAACATAAAGAACAAGCATGAAAGAAGACTCACTAAAGTCCTTGCTATCTTTTCTACTAAGAAAACAAGCTCCCAATCAGATGAGAAAGCTCCCCAAAGCAGGTTAGAGAAGAGAATAAGAGGAAATGAGCAAGGAAACAATGAAATGGTTGGGCTATTTATACTTATTGGTGATCAACAAGATCATGACAAGTGTTTGTGTAACCTCCAAGCAATGATCAAGGCCCTACAATTGTCACAAGCAGGTACAAAGCCTTGGAGAACACTTAAACTTGCTCAACACACCAAGAATTTACCAAAACAGCCCCTGAATTTGCAAACAGTTGCTGAAAACACACTTTCTGCCCAGATGAGGCACTCGCGTAGCGCGACAGCATAAGCCATAGGGCTCGCGCTACGCTACGGCGTGTCTGATTCAGCAAAGTTTCAAAAATGGCAGAAATGGTCCCTGCACGCGTTTAAAGCCTTTTTCGATGCGTTTAAACCCCGTTAACCTCATTTCAAGGCTCTAAAATGAAGTTAAAGCATAGGGGACTCAAAACATGCTCAAAAATATCTCGGATGTCGGTTCGTTTGATCGTAAAATCGCGTTGTTCGGTTAATTACGACGGAAGTCGTAACGAACGCAAAATCGATCCAAATTAAGCGACGAATGGAATTTTTGCATGGCGATCACTAAAATAAAAATATTTTAGTGTGTACAAAAATTTTGGATGTCCAGATGTGTCCAGAACGTAAGATATGCGCGAAAATGCAAACTTACGCCGTTTTTGACACTTTTAGTCCCTGTAAGATTACATAAGCATGTTTTCGCACACCGAACCTATCAAAGCTTATTTCTAAGCCATGTTTAGGTTATATATGGTATGTTTAACTTATGATCAAGTTATGGACTGTTCGACACCATACGAATCGGTATAGTTTCGCAGTTTGACGCAAATAGTCCCTGCGATCGAATAAACTTGTTTTTGCCATACCAAACCTTCCAAAACTTATTTCTAAGTTATGTAAAGGTCATTTAAGGTATGTTAAGCCTATTTCACTATTCCGGAGTGTTCGTCACGCTAAACTGATTACGTTTACGCACCAGTGCGCGTATTACTTTCCAGAAAGCGATTTAAAGCTCAGAATTGAACAAGAATTGATATGTGCGAAAGATACACATATTTATACAAATCCCAAGTATGAAACACAATGTTTCATAGGTTTGGCATTTGTTTGGTGTTCGAGGTGACACAGGTGTCACAGTCTCCCCTACTTTAGGAAATTTCGTCCCGAAATTTAATTCTAGAGGAAACTTGTGAAGACAACTGTGATTGTTTCGCTTTCGAATGAATCCTCCGTTTCCCAAAGTAAAACTCTAGGTTACGTTTGGATTCTTAGCGAATTGGGTAACTGCCAGAATGTCCTTGTTGCAGTAACAAAAACATGAGGTTTCGAACAACGGATAGGAGAATGTTTCCTATGAAGACTATTATAGGAAACTTGTGTGTGCTCGAAATCAGAGTCGGAGATCGCAAAATAAATGACATTGGCCAAGGTCCAGGACTTCTAGTAATTTAAATAACGCTACCTTCGCAATGTAATAAGGAACACTTATATATAGGAAGTACCAGCGGTGTATCCACCATGCCCTTTTACATTGTTCCCGTCTCGTTATTCTCATTACTATAGGTCTTAACACATGACAAAATTTGTTGTGGTTTCTGTGCACTGAATTCCATAATTACGTATGCATCCATAGTTACGTAATCCCTTGCATAGTCCGCACAATTCATTTCATAATGTGTGGGGTAAAATCAATCGAATAAACATGAAATGACTTGACTACATCACCAAAAGATCTTTTTAATTAAATCAACGAACGATCTTTTTAACTAGATCAACACATGATCTCCTTATCTAAATCGTCGTATGATCTCTTTAAATAGACCATTTAAGGGATCTTTATAACTTGGAACCAAATAATCGTTTCGATACAGCACTTTGGAATCCAAGGTTCTTACTATTTGCATAGAAGCCCCTTAAGGATTTAAGATAGTACTTTGAGTATCCTTCAAAGAATCTAACATATAAAAATACGAAAGATTCTACCAGGACTTAGATAGCAAGCTTTGGAGTTACACATAGACACAAAATCACCAAATTGTGTATTCGTTAATTTAGTTATTAGCTCGTTTGTGAATTTGAAGTACACTAGAAATCCAATCACGGACTTCAATTAGTACTTTAAAATATCCTCAAGAATCTAACTATGAAGATAGGAAGATCTTATAAGGATTTGGAATTTGTTTCTGTCGTTTTATAACATTCGTTTTAGGATATATAAAGAATCCAATTAAGGACTTATGATAGCACCTTTATCAAATCAAAGATTTGAAATGGTACTTCAAGTATTTGATTAATAATTGCACCTGTACTTTGTTTCTT